>NC_062281.1:57486389-57851389 GCF_902655055.1 Lutra lutra | reverse complement strand
GACTGCATAATTTGCAGGGTCTAATGCAAAATGAAAATGCAAGCCTCTTGTTCAAAAAACCTAAGAATTTCAAGATGGTGAGAGTGGAGCATTAAACCAAGTGCCGGCCCCTTCTGAGTCGAGTCCGGAGTGACTCATAGGGCACATGCACATGAAGCTGGCCCGACAAGCTAGTTTGGGCTGTCTTTCCCCTCTGTGGTTGTATCTGAATTCTGGAAGGCTTGCATAGTACACATTGGAAGTAAGAGGCATCTACCTTATGGTCTGCTGTCTGTGTTGCTATCTGCTGAGGAAGCCTGTCTTCTGGTTCCTCATCATTAATCCAAGCAGACTGCCTCTCTCTCATCCATGAGGCCCTTCGACCTTCTGCCACGGCCGCTCCAGTGTCTGAGGGAAGAGCACTGACTCTACCTCATACCTAAACATATCCATGCTCTCAAAGCCCCAAACCTATCCAAGGGTTTCACCTGCCCCCCACATCACCACCCCTCAGCTTAGAACTCGGTTTGGGAAGAAACACAATACCCCATTGTAAGGAGCCCCAACAGCTGTGCACACCCCTTATCTACACCAGTTCCCCAGTCCTGATCCTGGAGCATCCTTGCCTGTCCTGCAGATTTGTACCTGATTCAAGTTTTTTCTATGCCCTGAGTCATTGCCCTTGCCCATCAAGGCCCAAGCTATCCAACTTGTGGAAAACCAGGAAGGCATGCTCTTTTCTCGCTTCATTCTGAAGTAAAAATAACAGTAAAGTTGTCCCAACAGAGGAGAAGTTATGTAGTCAAGATGAGAAGAGGAGGTAAAAGTGAAATGCTGGGAAGAAAAAAAAAAATGGGCTGATGTTTTAAATATGTTATCTAGTCATACCTATTATATCCAAGGTTTGTCGAGAATATGTGTGTTTGCGAACTCCCCAGTGGGTAGTAAATTCACCACCTCCTTAGATACCCTATCCCAGTTTCAGAAACAACTTTTATTACCTCAAATATCCCTTTCAATGTCTAAAAAATTAAGCACAGAGACACACACAGAGCCATGGAGTCTCTAGAGGCTCTGTCTTAATTACTATTCTCTCCCCCACTTCCAGAAGCAGGAAATACATTTTGTTTTGATGGGATTTCCATCTATAGGTACCAGGGTATGTGGGATAATGCGGAATAAACCTTGTCATTCCTACTGAATGATGAGAAGGCTTCCAAACTTGAGTCACTCGTCCAGTTATCATGGTCATTTGAGTTCCCTGTTACCTCTCTTCTAAACCCCTCTCCTTACCACAAACACAGACACAGATTAATTGTCTTCCTCTCTGTCTCTCTCCTCCTTCATCTTTACTTTCTCTCTTGCTTGGCATAAAACTCACCAGTCCTTAACTGAACCCTTAAACAATAATTTAGTATATTTTGTTAGTACATTAATATTATATATTGCATATATATACTAATGTATATTAATTGTTACCAGATCAATGAATATTGGTTATTATTATGATGGGCTACCACTATAAAAATAATAATAACAAAAGCAAACACTTACCTAGTGTTTATTATATGTACCCATTGTTCTAAAGACTTTATGTCTACTAATTCATTCTCATGAGATAATTCCTGGTACATATGATAAAAGCTTTCTGTGATCCTGTGGGAGAGCTGCACTGTGATTTGGCTTGGAGAATGGCCACATCCATGGAACCTCTGTCCTCAGGCTCTTCGGAAAACTGTCCATCCTTGGTGGTTTTAACTTTCCTTCTCATCAAAACAGAGGTGGGTCACACCATCTCCTGGTGTTCTCTGCAACATTCATAATGGAAATTTTGGTTTAAGTGCAGTCTTTTTAGTAACAATTTCTCCAATGCCTAGCTAAGACATTAACTACACTAAAAATATCTGCTCAATTATTTCAACAGTAAGTTCCCTGCACTGGAGCTGGATCAGGGGCTGGGAAAGGGAACACGGGCAGCAAATGTCAGAGAGACACATGGGGGAAGAAACTCAACACGGAGCTGTGCTGGGTTGGCGCCCTTCTGAAAATGGCCCCAGGAGACAGGAACCCCTGGAGCAGGAAAGTTCTTCTGGCCCCAGGGTCCCCCCCTGGTAGAGCAGCTTAATGGAGGCCGCGTTAATGCATCAAGGGAGCAGGGACTTTGCTTCCTAATCTGCACTTTTCACTCAGCAGCAGGCACACGGCAGGCATCCCTTCATGAGGTAAACATGAAAATGAATTGCTCGCTACCACGATGAAGTTGGTGCTTGACGCGTGGAGATGTGTGGGGGGAGGGGGAGAGTTAAAGCTCTCTTAGGGGTGGCAGAGGAAATCTGGATTTGTGTCCTAGTAACACACTGGGAACAGGATTCATCACAAATGCCCTGTTTTTAGAAGTTGCTACGGAGACACCAAAGAAGAAATGGGTAGTTAAATCTGGGAAGGCTGATGATGGGGTGTTTCATTCATTCACTGATTTAAAAATATGCATAGGAATCATAACAGCAATCAGAATCTGGGCCCTTTCCCTTCCCAAGTAGTTTTATATGTTGATTTTGCTTGTGTTACTTATTTGATCTTAAAACTGCACGGAGTTGTAAGTCGGGAAAATATGACCACGGGGCTCATTTCTCCAGGACAACCGTGGTTTCTGTCTGTTGTTCTGGGGGTAATCATTAAAAGCATTTCTGATGGGAGAGGAGATGCAACATGGGGGGTTAAGGGGGTAGGAGAAGAGTAAATGAAACAAGATGGGATTGGGAGGGAGACAAACCATAAATGACTCTTAATCTCATAAAACAAACTGAGGGTTGATCGGGGGAGAGGGGTGGGGGGGGTGGGGTTATGGACGTTGGGGAGGGTATGTGCTATGGTGAGTGCTATGAAGTGTGTAAACCTGGTGATTCACAGACCTGTACCCCTGGGGATAAAAATATATGTTTATAAAAAATAAAATTAAAAAAAAAAAAGCATTTCTGACACTCTCAAATAGTATTCTGGTTGGGACAATAAATAACGGCCACTCCTGGGTGACGGGGATTTAACCAGGTTCCAGATGTCATTCTGTCAAAGCTAAACTCTGCTTTAATGCTCAAGAGTCTGCTCAGGTAGCCACAGTGTGACCTAGAAATGCAACATCACCATCCTTTGCCGGGTTCTTTTTGTTGGTTTTTCTCTCTAACACCTAATTCCCCTTCTGCTTCTGAAATCTGTTGATCACCAGCCTTTGGGGCTCTGCTAGGCATCTTCCCACTGCACCCAAATCATCACTGTTCCGGACACAGATGCGCATCCTGACTCCATGGGCGGACTCGAGCTGGTTCTGAGCACCTGCCTGGGATGACTAACTGGGGTTCCAACCCACAGACTTTCAGTGGGTCGCATGGAACGAAAAGTGTATTTCTCGTTCATGTGATGGTTTTGCGTGAGACTTCTTGGTCTTTTGGTTCTTCTGGGTCCTGTGGTTCTTCCCAAATGATGACTCAAAGACTCCTTTCACCTTATGGTTCTCCTGTCCCCCAGGGCCAGGCAGTCCTATGCTTTTACCCATAAGAAGAGAATAGCAAATAGAATGGAGGGCAGTCCTGGAAGTGGTCAGTAGCCCTTGTCCTGTATGCTATTGGCCCAAATTTAGAACGGTAACTGGTCACTCCTTTAGTTTTTTGCATGAAGAGAAAAGGAAATAGAGTTTGGTTCTAATCTCTTAAAGTTGCCCCTTTTGGCAATCAAATACCCATTTCACTCCTTTCACGGGTAGAAAACATCTCCTCCTGATGAGAGAGAACTCCAAGTCACACCAATCCCTTTACTCAGCTCAAAGTCTCGGTTTCTGAGGAAAGAACAGTCCTTTCTATTAGATTCAGATGTGGCTCCCTGTGGTCCAGGGATGCATGAATGAAAAAGATAAGCGATCTGTCTCCCACCATGTTGCTCAATGTACAGACGAGAAGCAGGGATAGGATAGGCACAATCATTTGTTTGAAAAGGAAGACTGGAAAAGGCAGCAGACATTGGTCCATAGCAACTCATCAGGAAGATCTGCTTTCCAAATTATTGCCCGGGCAATTCACCAAATGTTTTACTATTATGTAGCACAGAATGCCAGCCTCTTAGCTTCTAAGAGCTCATTCTTTTTTGCCCATGGTTTGACCACTGAGGCAGTGCCACATGTTTTAGATAATGGCGATGGTAGCACCCATCTCAAAAACACCCATTTCCAGAGTAGTAAAAAAGGACTACCCATGTTTAAAAACAACTGTAAAATTTCAATGCCTAAGCCATATAATGATTTTGTTTTTAATTTATGGAACTGCCTTATCATCAATGGTCTTGATCAGATGATCCTCCTGAAGTCTCTCCTCAAAGAGATGACTTAGTGTTCTGGGGTATTTCCTTGTGGATCTGTCATCTCCTGAGGATTTAGAATGGCTTATTTCCAGTTTTGTGGATGGGTGTTTTTAGGAGAAAAAAACCCAATTTGTAAGGGAAAGATCTGGACGTGGATCACATCACTTCTACCAATATCCCATTACCTGGAACATATCTCAATAGCTCACTTTACCATAGGGGGGGCTGGTAAATACCGTCAAGCTGCACACATACATGAGCGGAAAAGGAAACTGAGGGCAGCACTTATCAGTTCACCGCCTCTCCCCTTCTATTTGACACTTTAGTACCTGCTCCGCAGTGTTGGACTAGACCCCACGTAAAGTTTTGTCAACAGGTGTTGCTGGAAGGACATTGCAGCTGGAAAGCAGCTTCTCTTCCTGACCTGATGGGATGGGTTTTGCTTGCTCCTCTCCTGCTCCACAGTCCCCTGGTGGTGTGTGTGGTGACATCCAGCAGCGGTGTGCCTCAGCTGCATACAGTCCCTCAACAACCTTGCAGCCCTGCTGTAGGACCAGTGACCACCCTCAGCATCCCTGCTGGTGGGCATCGCACAGCCCAGGCCTTCATGCTGACAGCAAAACCCCCACTCTCTCTGAGCACCTGCCCACCACCCCCAGGTCATCTGCCCCCTGAAGTGTTGTCTCCTGCTTTTCTCTAACGGTGGATCAGCTCTGATCTGGACAAACCAGCAAACTCCTCCACCACAGAGTTGACTGCAATCACACTTCTCTGACGAAATCTGAAAGGCAGGCTTGGAATTCCACATTGATCCTTTCTTAGACACCGTCCTCCATCCTAGGGGGTGGAGAATTCTCTTTATAGCCTTGTAGTTTACATCTCTATTAGTAATTCTTTCTAATAAACTTCTCCTGCTCAAATTAGTGCCTGGTATTGGCCTTCTGGTTGGACCTAGGTTATTACACATGCTGGCTTTGGCAGGTAGAGAGCAGTTTCTGTCTAGTCTGAGTCACACACAGGAGCTCCAGACTGTTTCTGTCAAGTTCTACAGCGTGAAGAGTATTTCATGGAGAAGAGAACTGAAACCCAGGTCTTCTGGTTCTAAATCACCCTAAGGGATAGGAAATCATATGGAACATGGCAAGTGAACTTTTCAGTAGAAAAAAAAAAATCAAGTACAAAGCGTCAAAATCATTTCTAAAAGATAATGGTTCCTCACCGAAGGTATGTGGGATGATAAAATGATTTATGCAAATTACACATAAAATAAATCATCATTTAAAAGATCAAAAGCAGCTTTTGTTGACACTGCCAGATTTAGCCATCCTAAAATTAATATTCTTCCTTCTCTATTTCTCTCTGTGTGTAATTTTGTTATTGAGTTATAATTCAGATACCATCAAATTGACTCTTTTACAGTGTATGAGTCAGTGGTTTTAGCATATTCACAAAATATGCTAATATCACAACTATCTAATTCCAGATCATTGTTATCACCCTAAAAAGAAACCCTCTACCCATTAAAGTCATTTCCCTCTTTCCCCTGCCCTCAGCCCAGCAATCACTATTTTTGGTTTGTATGGATTTACCCATTCTGGACATTTCATATAAATGGAATCAAGATGGGACCAAGGAGGGAGAAAAACTGTAAGAGACTTTGAATCTCAGGAAATAAAATGAGGGTTGCTGGGGGATAGAGGGGCAGGGGAGGGATAGGGTGGCTGGGTTATGGACATTGGGGAGGGTATAATACGTGCTATGGTGAGTGCTGTGAAGTGTGTAAACCTGGCGATTCACAGACCTGTACCCCTGGGGCAAATAATACATTATATGTTAATAAAAAATTAATTAATTAATTGCAGATTTATAAAAGCATTTAAAAAAATAAAACACGTGCTTTTAACAATAATACATAAATAAATAAATGGAATCACAGGACATGAGGCCTTTAGTGTCAGGCTTCTTTCAATTAGCTGAATACCTTTAAGTTCACCCATGATGCCACATGTTGCATGTGACTTTTAATGTTTGATTTTTCGAATCTGTGAAAGCACAGTATATTTCTCTTTGTCACCTATGTTAATGAAAGTAGGACAGCCATCTAGTTTTCACTTGTAAGGAGAAGGGAATAATTATGGGCGGGGGGGGAGGAGTAAAAAAATCTTATGTTTTATGAAATCTTAAATATGAGCAAAATAGAAAGTGAAAAATACCTCCAATCCTTTTTAAACTTTCTCTCATGGTGTACTGCTACTAATAATCAACACTTACATAACACTTCAGAATTTCAACACGTTTTTATATCAAATGCCAAAGGTAACACCTACTGCAGGAATTATATGCTGTGCTTTAATTCCAGGAGACTAGAAGAATCGTATAAATAACACCACTATTTTATTTAGTTGTTATTATCACACATCCTAAATATAAGTTAATAAAACCTCTAGTATTTCTGTAAAAATGCTTCTGTGAACAGATATTGGCAAAAACTACAGAGGAGTTGGCTTTTTGTGTTTCTTTAAGAGAAAATCTTGAAGTTAATTATGAGCAGTCTCTAAAACACCGGCATGATCTACTGTTACTTAAATTTTTTCTGGAATGTAAGAAGGGAGATGAGATGTGATATAAAATGCCATCACCACAATCATGTGATTTTTTTTTTCAACCCTATCTTCTGAGGTGCTAAAAGCTATTCCCCAGCAGTAATAAAAGTCTAGCTTATGTTTAGTTAGAATCTTTGCAATACTCCTCTGAGACATGAGGTAGGGATATTATTACAGCTGGAAAAAGAGATGATGGTAAGTTAAGTGACTTGTCCAAGGAGACACAATAAATCAGATGTAGGCCTTGGGAATAAACCTTGACTTCCCTTTCAGACTTTTCTCTGTGATACCATATGGCCTTTCTGAGGCACTGGAAGTTTCCTCATTAACCCTGCAGTTAATTTTTGTGTTTTATAAGGCCTTTTCCAGATACATAAATATAATCTACTTTAATATAATTTCTCAGGCAATGTAAATTAAATAAATCCTCCCCTAATAAAGACCAGGGAGAATCTACTTTATCCACAAGCGATAGGAAACCCAGTAACTTAGAGTAATGACTTCCATCTGTCTCTACTAGTTGATACAAGGTTATCACATGGCCTAGCTTATTACCCTGATTATTGGAGACTGATACATAAATATGTTGGGACTACTGCCTATAGTTTCTCAATAATGGGAGCAGCATGTGGACTATAATAGGGACTCCAAAGATTTCTTCTTGAAGTGCAAGAAAGATGATTCTTTTTTAAAATATTTTTTCCATTTTATTTTATTTTATTTCCTTCCAGTGTTACAAAATTCATTGTTTATGCACCACACCCAGTGCTCCATGCAATATGTATTTTTAGTGGTAAAGATGTGTTTTTCCCAAAATTCTATCCATTGTGCCTCTGGGTAGTGAGTTTAGATTTATACATATATAGAGTATATGTATATACATATATAGAGTATAGATTTAGACAGAGAGACAGCCATTCTTCCCAAGATGCTTCACTTCACAAGGTCTCTGCTCCTCCAAAAGCATCAGCTCTGCAGGCCTCAATCCTGTTCTTCTGCACCTTGGAAGAGTAGATGCATCTCATGAGCCCGATCCACAGCAACTTTATTCCCTTCCTGGTTGGGATGGACCAACTCTGTTACGTGTCATGAATGTGTATATCGCTGACCCTTAAGAACATCAGCCGCGCCCTTTCATGGTAGGTAGTTCTGTAGTGTTTCCCACCTTGGCACCCAGGGTGGAGAAGCCAGCCTTTCACTCCCAGATGGGTGTCTTCTTCTTAGATCCTGAGCCCAGAAAAGAAGCCAAGATTTAACTGACATTATAATACTATCTGCACAGATACTCCAACCACAAAGAAACCAACCTTTTATATCATTAAAATAGAATAACTAAAATAGGAGAGAATAACAGCTCAGCTTGAAGCAAATATATTTAGGAAACTTCTAGGAAATCCTAAGAGATCTATTCAAGAACTATAGGCAGGTACTCTTCCTACATTGTATGACTACAGCCTACATTGTATACTCGTCCTACATTGTATGAGTTTACCAAAGGGTCCTTCCAAGAAGGAAAGAAGATTCTGTCCGGAGTATAAATTGCAACCTCAAAGGTATCAAGAAATTGAAAAAAAAAAAAAAAAAAAAAAGGATCAAGTTTGAGGAGGTCTTATTATGCTCATATATACTGAATGTATGGAGCAAAGAGTGCTATCCTTTCAGCCAAAGAAGCAGAAACAAGAGGAGATTTTAGATAGATAGATAGGTTTATGTCTATATATGGGCACACTAATTTTAAGAGTGAGGGTCATGAAGAGCGTGGAATGACCAGTCAGTAGAATCCTTCCCGTGTCTCCCAGTGCAAACATTTGAACGAAGGTGTCCAGACCAGCAGAGTATAAGGTTGTGGAGACAGGAAACACAACTTTTGCCAGTGAATCACTAAAATAATGGTGAACTGTGGCACTGTCATTTCCACCTCTTGATTCTTGGACCATGAATTCTGGCTCTGAGTGAAACAGATCCATATACGGGCACTAATCTAGAGCATATAAAGCTTCCTGGAGAACATTACCTTAGGCTTGCAAGGCATTACTATGTAGCTAGCACTAACATAACACAATAAAAATAAATAAATAAAAATAACTCTGAGACTGAAAAAAAAAAGAAAAGAAAAAAGAAAAATAAATAAATAAAAGGCCATTCTGCTGTTCTCTCAAGCCGGCTGCTCCAAAATGATGGGATACATGATAAGACCAGTGAATTCCTGAGCCTGGGCTTACTGCCACACTTCTTTTGCTTTGAAGTGACTTCCTTGATCAGAAGCAATTCTGTGTAGAATATTACAATGGCAGATAAGACATTCTGTAAATCCATGGATGGTAGTTTTGGTGGAAACATTGTATGCAGGGAAGGCAAATCCACGTCCAGAGAAAGTGTCTATTCCAGAGATTACATCATACCATATACACACATTCATTCTCCATCGGACGGATAACCAGCTCACTTAGGCAGTGAAATCATATGGGCCACTGAGGGCAGAGAGGAAGCTATTACTATATGTGAGGAAGTATAGACTACAGCAACTGAATGAGCAGATTCCCTTTGATCTAGAGTAGGAACGTATTTCCATAACTTACACTGCTGAAAAAAATACATTACAAAAGAATTATTGTTTTGTATCTGCAAACTATGCTCTATTCCCTTAAAATTCACTGCAGAGTCAAACAGAAATTTCCCAGTGCCTAAGAAAGACCAAACTCAGAAAAATGTCTTAATAAAAATAAGGGTTCATGTCCAGGCCTATCTTTAATTTCAGGGTATGCTTGGACAAACAGCTTTTATTGAAATGCTGATGTAACATTTCGGTCGTCGTTTGAAAATAAAAATAATAGCCATTTTTTGTGTATGTTTCCCACCCCTTTTGGTGGGGATTAAATAGGAAAACATATTTATTTATAGCTTAGCTCAGAACACAGACCACAAAAACTGCTTAAGAAATTATAACTAAAAAGATATAGATACTCACCTGATTTCACAACAATTCTAAAAAGCAATGTATAACCAGTCTCTTTTCATGAATGAAGAGACTGAGGCTACAGGAGATGGAAGGTCTTGCTGAAAGTCAGGAAACCTGACCTCGACGAGATGCACCATGAGTCCCATCCAAGTTTTCCTCCTCACAAATAGTGTTTATCATGGATTGAGTTTGTGTGTGCGTATGATTTCAAAATAAACACTCATTGTAGAAAATTTTAAAAACAGTCCAAGAGCAAAATAATTATTATTTATTTCCCATATATTTCTTATACATAAATCACATATAAATTTAGATGGTATGGTAGTGATAATAATAGCTAACATTTGTTGAGTCCTTCTATGAACCAGAGCTTTTTCTAAGTATTTCACATGGATTAAACCACTCTGGCCTTGACAGTGATGGTGGAGGGTAAGTAATATTCTTATCTCCATTTACCAATGAGAAACGTGAGGCATAGAGAAATTACCCAGCTTTCTCAAGGTCACCAGCCTGATTTACACTTGGGCTACCTTACAATAGAGCCATACCCTGTGTTACTAGGCTGGGAACTCCAGTATAGACATATTCTCTTCCTCTAGAATCATGCTCTGCATTCTTATTTATTATAAATTAGTGACTATTCACTGAAATATATAACATTAATATTTTTCATGTTATTAAAAGTAGTTCTACATGACAATGCTTAATTGACAATGTAGTATTACAATTTTAAAAGTACATCATTATTTATTCAGCCAATTGTATGTTATTGGATGCTTACTTGTTATTGTAACACTTTGAGTGGTGTAACACTTTTGTCTATACATTGTTGTGTACATGACTGGATGTTTATATGGGGCCAGTTCCTAGAGCAGAATTTCGGGATAATTTTTAAAGGTTTTTGTTACAGATTTCCAGCTTGCATTTCAACAAGATGATATTGATCATCTCTCCCACCGGCAGTGAAAGTGAATGCTCTGAATCCAGGTCTTCTGATTCTTACTGAGGTCAAGGCTGACTCTGTGATAATTTCTGCTTAATCCTGCCACTTGATGACAGAGGACAGGTCTGAGTCCAACCCCTGACGAGCTTTCTGTGTGATGCTCTTTTAGTTCAAGTCTTATCCCCCATTTGAATCACATCTATGTGATTATTTGTCTAAAACTAAAGGAATGAAATGTTACATTATTGGGAGATTCAGATGGGAACTCTTATCACCAGATGCCAAAGGGAGACTTTCATTCTTAAACCCACTTTATGCATGTGTTTGAATTGAAAAGGGCAAAATGCAAACTTTTGAATATAATAGATAACTCTACTACATTATAAGTAATCTGGATTTATTATTAATCTCAAGATGTCTTTTTCTTTCTTTTCCTCCTGCCATAAATCTCGATCCAGAAGAAGCAAAGCCTCCACCAGATTCTCAGGGCATCCAGCCTGCAACTCAACTCAAGGTTTCTCTTGAAGCTATCTGCCTCTAAGTTGAGATTGTAGCCAAGAACTCTCATCAAATATTGTGATGTAATTAGTGATGTTTGATAATTTTGCTTTATCAAAAATATTATCTTCACAACTAATGCCTAGGCAAACCAGGAATTTTTTTTTATAAACTTCTTATATTTAAAGTTGAGAAATAATGCATCTGCTGACTAGGGTAGATAATTCCAAATGTAAAAACTGAGGAAGATTATATATTTTTTTCACTTTGCTCCTATGTAAATATATATATGTATGGGATTCACCCACTAGTTTTGTGAAAAATTTGTCTTTTTTTGCCTCTCAGTGCAAAGACCAATACAAAGATGAGAGATAACACTCCAAACTTAAGCAATGCTTCACAAATTACAGATAATCATTTAAAAAAGAACGAAGGTGGAAATATCAAGAAAAAAAAGATTCCTTTAGGTGATTTTTTTTCTGTCAATGTAAACTAGTAGATGGACTTAGGTACATCATCATCTGGGAAAGAGTATTGAACTAGAATTTGGGAAGGCCTCCTTAGGAAGTTTTTCCTCTTGCTCTTGACTTTATTCGAAGTACTTCAGGACCTTGGGAAAAATTCTCAGGACATGACACCATCTAGATGCCAAAATGTATATATTTTTATGTCCAGTGCTCAAGCCGTTCATGTAATGATACCCTAGAGTCTGAGTTTCCTCCAGCGTGGCTGTCTCTAAGACCAGACATTTAGGAGTTAAAGGAGGCCAGGGTGCAGGGACAGCTGGAGATAATTACTTACAATCAAAGGACACGCAGAAAAGCAGCAGGAACAGCAGGGTGAGGTGTTCTGCCTGGCTGGATTATAGGAGTCATCTGGACAGAGGCAACTGGGCTTAAATACTAGTAAGGGAATTTTGCACTGTTTGATCTTATTTTAAGACCTAAGAAAGAGATTGGGATTGGTTTGAACCTGGTTTAAAAAGCCCAAAGGTAGACATTCCTGCCATAAACAGCTTGAACTCTCTTGTCCTGTAAATGGGGATATAGGAAAGATGTGTTAGGGCCAAGAAGGCTTTGTATATTAAACACAAGATCAAGTTTTACTTCTAAAATTCTGAAGAATAATTTTGTACTCTTGTTTTCCAACATGAATAATTAGTCCAAAAGCCTGGACATCTGACTTTGTTCTTTGTATCCTATTTTCTAAGATCTCTCCATAACACATCCCGGCTTTCTCCTTTTTTTCATCAGTTCACTTTTTCTGCAGTCCTAAATTATATTTCAGGGCTGCCATTTTCCCTCATAGGGCCAAAATTCATGAGGCAAATAAATATTTCTTCAGTGAGAGAGTGTATTGTAGCCAGCACTATTTTAAGGAGATATCAGATCTCTGAAGTCTTTAAATTGGATTTTCTTCTCAGATACATATTTTTTTTCCATTTAATAACATGTATAAAATGGATTCACTGCATTATATTCAGTACCTAAACCTTGACTCTCGGAGAAACCTTTCCTTGATGAACTCCCATCTTAAACTATGAGTGCTCTTCTTTTGATTTATCTGTAATGTTAAGAAATAAGCTCTAAACTTTACAACATTGGGTACTTTATCAGGTAACCACAGAATTAAGCATACCAAGCAACTTGAAAGAAAGCATGCTTACTCCAAAGCTGCTAGCATTAGATGTTACAAGATAAAATGGGAAAACGCCTCCTGTACACATGCCTGGGGTGGGACTTAGATGGAAGGCATAAATGACAGCCTTTTCATTTATGACACTAAATTTGTAGGGGGCAAAGTTGCCTGGTGAAAGTCCTACAGGTTTTAAATACAAAAGCACTGTCAGAACCAAAGATGTGTCTCCCTTCCTTAGAATTTGCCAGTGGATCCCCACTGTTGACAGGATATAAGTCCAAATGCATCAGAATTCATAGCGGGATTTCATGGTATATTTCAAGCTGACCTCTGCCTCTCTTCCTCTTTTCCCTCATCTTTGTCCTGTATGCCCATGCTTCATCTAGCCCTAACAAGTGTCATCTGCATTCTGACCCTTGAACTTTCGATCCTGTTATAGCTCCAGATTTAAAGACCTTGCCCTAATTATACAGTCTGGCAATCTTCTACTCAGTTCCTCAGCAATCTTTCCTTCCCCAGCCCACACTCTTAACCCCAACGCACAAGAGTCTTTACCCTTTTCATTTCCCCTTACCAAACAAAAGTCTACACCTTACTTCCACTAACCCTGATGAATGAATCATTCTTTTGTTGGTGTATCCATAGTAGTATGTACATCTCTCTATAATTCGCTCGTCCAGTAATTCAGGCACTAATTCACTTATGCATTTGCTTTTAAGAAGTGCTTATTATTTTCTGTATAATGATGGCCAATCATTGCTCTAAATTCTGGGAATTAAACAGTGAACCAGACAGACTGATGATCTCAGTGCTTATGATCTAGCCACCACCTTAAACTTCCTCTCCTAATGTTATGATTAGCTGCTTGCCTGCCTGCTGTCCCTGGAGGAGGGCTACTTTCTTAATAATCTTTGAGTTCACAAGGCCAACTAATGTGGTCAATATTTGTGAATATAATATATCTAAGTTGATGCTCACCATGCTCTATAGTTCTTTCATGCTTTCCATGAAATTTCCCATGGAATCTCACAACTGCCCTATGAGTTGAACACTTAGGTGCACAGAAGAGGCAAGACACCTGTCTGAGGTCACACAGTCGTAAAGTGGCAAAGTCATAAATTGAACACAAAGTATGCCTGCCTCTCACAGTCAAGTGAGTAAATGAATGAGTGGATGCAATGCTACAACAGAAGACAGTTCTTGCTCAATGTTTTAGGTAAGGTGGACAGTTACTTGTTGGTCTAAAGAGGAACAACATAAGGAGTGAAGATGTCCATTCTCAGTATGGAGGAGGGAGCAACTGGCTTCATGGGCTTGAAGAATTGGAGGCTTATGCTAAAAAAATCTGTCTCATGTACTTTATCGCTAAAGTTAGATCTCTTTGAAGTAGTCAAAAATGGCTGGTTAGTTCACTCATGTTTTAACTCTTCCGAAAAATTATTTTGGACTGTCTTTAAAAATAATAACCAAAAGGGCGCCTGGGTGGCTCAGTGGGTTAAGCCACTGCCTACGGCTCAGGTCATGATCTCAGGATCCTGGGATCGAGTCCCGCATCGGGCTCTCTGCTCAGCAGGGAGCCTGCTTCCCTCTCTCTCTCTCTGCCTACCTCTCCGTCTACTTGTGATTTCTCTCTGTCAAATAGATAGACAAAATCTAAAAAAAAAAAAAAAAAAAAAAAAAAAAAAAAAAAAATAATAATAATAATAACCAAATAACCAAAATAACCAAGTAAATCCCTGGTCTTCTTATTTTGGAACATTCTAGAATTGCCCATATGAGAAGTTGTTCCATCTCACTTGAGTGGCCACAATTCAATGTCTGTCCTTATGGCATTTATTGAGGATCAGCTTTGAAACCATCCCCAGGTCTCTTGAGGAAGCCTCATGATATTCTGAAAGGGAATGTCATGGCCTCTGAAATTCCACCCAGGAATGGACTCCAGCCCTGGAATACATTTCCTTACACACAGTGTAGTTTTCACATCAGATCGTAACAAATGCACTCTCTAAAGTTAGTAAAAATCTTTTCAGCCATGTTTCTCTTTGATGCTATTACAGACATTCAGCAATGGTTTGTGAGTATGGATAAGATTTGGAAGTGTCTCTAGCCGGGGAGAGGAAACATACGAGCGTGAGCACACCGGCTCGCACAGCTGCCCCCACAGAGCTGCTCACAGCGCCAGAGCCAGGCCTGTGTTTCCTGATACATTTCCAAATTCTCACCGGAAAAAGGGAGTTTCTTACTGTGTATCAGTACTCTTGGGGTCACTATTCTTTGTTAAACAAAACTACTAACTATAATATGAAGAATTCATTTACCCCATTTTGCTTTTAAAAGTGGCCACAGAGGGGCGCCTGGGTGGCTCAGTGGGTTGGGCCGCTGCCTTCGGCTCGGGTCGTGATCTCAGGGTCCTGGGATCGAGTCCCGCATCGGGCTCTCTGCTCAGCGGGGAGCCTGCTTCCCTTCCTCTCTCTCTGCCTGCCTCTCTACCTACTTGTGATCTCTGTCTGTCAAATAAATAAATAAAATCTTAAAAAAAAAAAAAGTGGCCACAGAAAAAGTTCCACTCACTCCTTTGATATAGTTCATTGATTACCGATGGAAGATAAAATTCCTTTTTATCAGTTGATATTTTCATTTTTTGCCTTTAGCTCCTCTATATTATTTGGTTTTTTTTTTCTTTCTTTTAAAAGGAATTTTTAAAATAAATTTTTATTTATTTATAAAAAAACGAAAAGATTTTAATGATAAAATCTTTTTAAAGATTTTACTTATTTATTTGACAGAGAAAGAGAGTAAGCACAAGCAGGGAGAGCAGCAGGCAGAGAGAGAGGGAGAAGCAGGCTCCCTGCTGAGCAAGGAGCCGGGTGCAGGGCTCCATCCTAGGGCTCCAGAATCAGGACCTAACCTGAAGGCAGACCCTTAGCTGACTGAGCCACCCAGGCGCCCACCTCTACAATATTTGTTAAATATAATAGTCTTCGAGTTCTTTTTATGAAAAATAATCTTCATAGGGGGTTAGGGGCCATCTCCTTTGCCCTTGGCTTTGTGTTTCTCTGCAGTGAGGCATCATTAATGTAATACTCCACAACTACCTCCACCCTCTCACTTATTTCTTCTGCAGGATGAAGAAAATTCTCTGGCTGGTGGATCTGGAATGACAAGGCATGCCTAGTTCTGTCCTTCCTTTTTCCCTTCTCTTTAAAATGTGACTCTCTAAAGATAGTAAGCGCTTTGGTCTCTGTGAGTGTGAATAACTTCTCACAGGGTTGGAAGTTCCCAATCTAGCCAGCCGGACGCCATGACTCTGGACTCAGAAGTTGGACAGGGTGGGTGTCATTCAGGGCCTATCCAAACCTCAGCATGAGTTTGGAACCACTAACAGATTATGCTTTGTGAGGCAGAAAAGTTTCTTGAGGTTTGGTCTGAGAAAGAGCTCAAACAAAATGTGAATAGGTTTAACTTGAGACCTTAGCTCTAAAATTCAATGACAACAGGTTTTTCAAATTATAAACTCCCTTTCTGCTTCTTTCTCTGTCATCTCTGTATTGAAGCTTCTGTTACCACTTTATCTTACAAAATATGAAGGTAAACAGTCCAGTTGTGTGGGAGCTCTTGAGTCCCTAGGTGTTACGTAATTAACTTGGAGGGGACGTTATTATTACTATTCCAGATCCAAACTAAGGAAGGGCTTGGTCCGAACATAAAATTCTCTTTACTTACTCTTGAATTCTGAGAATAAGGAGTTTTACATCTGATTTTGTTTTTCTCTAATCTGGCAATGTGAGGAATGATTAAAGCAGGAGTTTACATGTGGCAAAGTAGGGTAATGATTTGTGCTATGTTCCCAGTCAAACATTCTTTCTTCCTCTCTTTTTTTCCCGAGAGAAATAAATTGTCAGACTTTGAGAAGGTGGGGTTCTAATGAAATTCTTCCTGCATTTCATCTGTTGCTGCTTCTGCTAAAACACATCTCTCTCTCTCTCTCTCTCTCTCTCTCTCACACACACACACACACACACACACACACACACACACACGTTCAGCAAAGGCTAGGATTTCTGGAGATTACTTTCAGAGTTTCTCTCTCACCCAAAGCACATATTCGAAAATTCTTCTGGAAAGGTTATCAGAGGCAGTAAAGGATGTGGACACATCACTATGTAGGAGTAATGGGGCATAAAACCAAATATTTATTCTACCCACTGAGCACCAGCTAGAACTAGAGTTTAGGAAAGAATTCCTCGGTACCTGTCTCTAATGGGGAATGTACCTTCCAGATTTATCAAATATGCCTGGTTTGAAGATTAGTTCCCAGCGGGAGATTCCTTAAACTGAAGAGTACTTTGAAAAAGGTTTATTTGATCCTCATCTCATCTTAAGTATGGTTAGAAAGTATGGTAATGTATTTTAAGTAGAGTCTTCATTCATTTTAATGAGATAAAATGCCTATGGTGGTCTGATAATGTTGGAAAGATATTTATTTACAGCTCTATGGTCTTTATCTTTGAAAAAAAAAGAATATTTTGTAGTAAGATTTAATCAGTTCCTACAAAGAAGTTACTTGTTGTAATGTTACTGACACAGTGGGTATTAATTCTTTCAGTTTGATTTCTGGATGACCCAGTTAAGACTTGAGTCTCTTTACTTCAGTAGATTGTTACTTGCTTTACTTCTTAAGGGATGGCAAAACATAGTATCCTCTTATCCTTTCATTTATTTCTTTTTACATGCTATCTTTTAAAAATTTAATCTCCTAAACCTGTCTACTTTTTATTCAGTACAATCACAAGGAACTGTTTAAAAATTACTCCCCCAAAAGAAAATTTAGTCCTTAAAATCACATTAGCAAAGTATATTTAAAATATGAAAAAAAAAGGGGGGGGCACCTGGGTGGCTCAGTCATTAATCGTCATGATCCTGGGTCCTGGGATCGAGCCCCGCATCAGGCTCCCTGCTTTCTCCATTTCCCACTCCCCTTGTTTGTGTTCCCTCTCTCGCTATGTCTCTCTCTGGCAAATAAATAAATAAAATCTTTGAAAAATATGAAAAAAATAAGTAGTACAGGATGTGAGGAAACAATTTATGCCAGTCTACATGACTTCATTAATAAACATATATATGTGTTATATATGTATAAATAAAATTAGGAAGAATGAACCAGAATGATAAAAATTATTGCTTGATAGAGTATGTGTGATTCCTCTTTTAAAATGTTTTAATATTCTATTTTTGCTGTTTAAAACCTGTTAAATAAATATTACTTTTATAGTAAAAAAAATGCCCTTTTTGACTCTAAACTAAGGAGAGTTTCTGTGTGGTAAAAAGGTGGCTTTTTGCCCTAGCTCTTCCAAACTATATTTATTTTGCCGCATTATGTTTGCTTTAGTCATGTGGCCACACAAAATAACATTAATAGAACATATTATTCTATGTATTAAAATTTTTTTAAGTGTGGACTGCACATTGCCTTTCTCAGCAACTATTTACTTACGGTATTTTACAATAAAAATCATAAGGTGGTAAAATCAGAACAGAATGGAAAAAGAAGATACAGGTCTGCCAATTAGAAAGCCAAAATCATTAGCTGTGCTTCTATCTGAAATTCATCTCTAAGCTTTTCTTCTCTTTGCTTGTGAGAAAGAAGATGTTTTTGAAGGAAATATACTTTTCGTAGCACTTATATTGAAAGCAATAGCTCAGGTGGGAATCTAACCATGGGTTTGATAATCACTAGTATTCAGTGTTATCGACAATACGCACAATTTGCTACTGCACTGAGCAAAAATTTACTTTTATTTAAAGAAAAGGGCAAAATATTAAAGCGAATCTTAACAAAGACAAATTTCTTTTGTTGGCTAACCTGATGAGCTGTTTTACACAATTTGCTGGTTTTCTAACTTGGTCCAAGGAAGGAATTTGGAAGGATGGAAAGCATATCACGTACAAAATATCAGCTTTTGATTGCAGTTTTATAGCTAGAAGATTAATAGTCTGTATGTGTTGACGAAGGGCAGACTGATAGATAAACGGCAGGGTTACAAGAGAACACATTCTCAACTTCCTCATTTACAAATAAGGAAAGTCTAGTACAAGATTGCATAGCATGACAAGAAACAACACCTCATCCATCCATCCAACCATTCATTTTTTTTTTTTTTTATTTAGCAAATGTATCTGTTAAGATGTGTTCATCTGTGGAAAACCTAATATACACATAAAAGTGGTTTTAAAAATAGAGTTCAGTGATTTATATAACAAAAATTCTGATGGTAGGGAAGTTCCTGGCTGGTAATTCAGTAACTCTAATTTCATCAAGAGCCTACGTATTTTATGTCTTCCTGCTATGCTATTCTGAGCCAGTGACTTTTCCTGGCAACCCCTTGGTTTCATGACTACATGGTTTCAAGATGCTGCCATCATGCCAGACATCACGTTCTCGCACAATCACATAAACTCAGAAAAATAGCAGTCTCTCCTTGTCCGTCTTTTTGTCAGAAAGGAAAACTTTCACTAGAAAGTCCCTGGTGGACTTCCTCTGCTAGGAAGTAATCACATACCCATTCTTAAATTAATTGTCAATGGGATGGGGGAGAATATTACCATGATTGTTTTGGACTAATTAAAATTCACCTCTGGGATGTAGGAGGAAACTCTTTCCTTGAATACCTCACAAAAGGAAAAGTGAAAAAAAAACTGGGATTCTGTTACGGATAAAGAATATGATAGACACTAGAGAAATTAAACGTAAATGCCAACCACAAAACAGCACTTTGGGGCTCTATTCGAGCAAGCTATTTGCTTAATGTAGGGAATACAGGAGGAAGAAAACAGGTTCAGGTCACTTTTCGTAGAAGATACAGTCTAGTGGAGAGAGGGTAACTGAGCATATCACTCTCAAGAGAGCAGAATATCATTTTTGGATGAGGAAAGTGAATAAGCAGGCTCCAGTATTGTGTGCATGTACATATGGAGTGCTTGACTTTGTCACTTTAAAACAATGAGTGCTTTAAGTCCACTGGAAGCCACTTTAAATATCTGAAAGAACTATTGAGTGAAAACCTGAAAACTGTATTTACAGCTGACCCTTAAACAACACGGGTTTGAACTGTGTGGGTCCACTTGTATGCTGATTTTTTTTTTTTCTCTTCCTTATGATTTTCCTAATAACATTTTCTTTTCTCTAGCCTACTTGCTGTAAAAAAAGAGTATGTAACACATTTAACACATACAATATGGGTTAATCGACTGTTTATGTTATCTGTAAGGCAGCCAGTCAACAGTAGATTAATAGTAGTTAAGATTGAGGGAGTCAGGGTGTCTGGGTGGCTCAGAGGGCTAAGCGTCTGCCTTCAGCTCAAGTCATGATCCCAGGGTCCTGAGATGGAGCACTCCATTGTGCTCCCTGTTCAGCGGGGAGCCTGCTTCTCCCTCTCCTGCTGCTGTTGCCCCTGCTTGCGTTCTCTCACTCAGTCAAATAAGTAAATAAAATCTTAAAAAAAAAAAAAAAAGCTTGGGGAGGAGTCAAAAATCACATGCAGATTCTCAGTTCTCTGGGTCTTGGCATCCCCTAACCCTCCTGTGGTTCAAGGGTCAACGGTACTTCAATTTTCTTCCAGTGTTCTGCTCTAAATTTTATATTTACACTTCATACTTACATGTACAAATAGTTGTTCTCCTTTACATTTTACACTGAACGTTTAATACTCAAATGTCAAATGTACACAAAATTTAAATTCTGTGAGAGGCTATGGTATGTGGTAAGGATGCCCCCATCCTAATCCTTGGAGCCTGTGAGTATGATGCTCTACATGGTAAAATGGACTTGGAAAATGTGATTAAGTTAAGCATTTTGAAATTGAGAGACTGGCCTGGATTATCGGAGTGAACCTAATCTATGATTCCTTACAAAGAGGCAGGAGGAAGTCAGTAGGAAAGGATGAGGTAACAGAACCAACAGGAAAGAGACGTGTGAGGAAGGGGCCACAAACTACGTAATGTGAGTGGCCCCTCGAGGCTGAGAAAGGCAAGGGAAAGGCTTCCTGCCTAGTGTCGCCAGAAAGGAGTGCAGTCCTGTCAGAACTTGACTGTAGCCCCGTTGAGATCTGCGTCAGACTTTGGACAACCAGAAGTATGAGAGAATAAATTTGGATTGTTTTAAGTCACTGAGTTTGTGGTAATTTGGTACAGCAGGGAAGAGGAAACTAGTACAATGTGCTACCATCTTTTATCCTTTTTTATTACTGTTTCTTATAAATACCAGCTTTTGTAGGTTTCTCTAGCTAATCATGACTTTTCTGATGCATAATATATATATAGTTCATAAGTAGTTGTAATCTATGTATTATGTATATATCCTTCTAAGAATTTATTTAAAATTTTGTAAATTTTCTTAAAAAATTAAAAGTGGGATCACTTCTTGGCATTTTGGCTAAGATCAAGTATAAAAATTTTAAAGTTGGAAAAATGTTCATAGATAAGCCTCAGTGATCTTTATTTTAGTATCCATCTCTTCCAACAAACTCCCAAAGTTAAATACACTAGGAACAGTCATGGCTAAAGACTAAGATTAAGTCTTCCTGAAAGAAAAGAATTAAATGAAGAGGAGTAAGTAAAATGCCACTTCTATTTGTGTAAATTGGAATAAGAATAACTTACATGGTACTGTGCTTAACAATGAACATTTCGTTAAAATGAGTAGAGAAAGCATTAGTCGGTTTCGTGTAGGCAAGAATTACATCACACACAGTTTCATTCTTGCTTGTGTTGAGCACTCATATGTGCCATCATGGTAGGTGATGAGGAAATAACCTTAATAACACTATTAATGACAACAGTAATGGTGACTTCTTTATTTTTCATTTATTGAGCGCTTATTCTGTACAAGTACAGTTCAAGGTTTCAAGCATACATTAACTCATTAATTTGTTCAACAAACCTAGATGATAGAGCAGATACAGATCTTGCCCTGAAAGAGAGCACAATCAATTATTAAGGAAGAAGGGGTAGACATATCATCAAATACTTTTTATTGCCATAACAAAATTAAAATCACAATCTGGGAACCCCAGAGAAAATGCACATAACTCAGTCTTGGTAGGGATAGAGAAAGTTTTCACAATTAGTGATTCTGATTCTGGAGCATAATTTTGAAAGCAAAATGTGTCAACACCAATAAGACACAAAAATCTCACGTCTTAAATGCAGCATAGATTTATTTCTTTTCTTTTTTAAAAATTAATTTACTTTTCAGTGTAACAGTATTCATTGTTTTTGCACCACACCCAGTGCTCCATGCAATCCGTGCCCTCTCCAATACCCACCACCTGGTTTCCCCAACCTCCCACCCCCGCCCCTTCAAAACCCTCAGATTGTTTTTCAGAGTCCATAGTCTCTCATGGTTCACCTCCCCTTCCAATTTCCCTCAACTCCCTTCTCCTCTCCATCTCCCCTTGTCCTCCGTGCTATTTGTTATGCTCCACAAATAAGTGAAACCATATGATAATTGACTTTCTCTGCTTGACTTATTTCACTCAGCATCATCTCTTCCAGTCCCGTCCATGTTGCTACAAAAGTTGGGTATTCATCCTTTCCGATGGAGGCATAATACTCCATAGTGTATATGGACCACATCTTCCTTATCCATTCGTCCGTTGAAGGGCATCTTGGTTCTTTCCACAGTTTGGTGACCGTGGCCATTGCTGCTATAAACATTGGGGTACAGATGGCCCTTCTTTTCACTACATCTGTCATAGATTTATTTCTTAATTCTGCTCCAGAACAAGTAGATTTAGACTTTTTTTTTTTTTTTTTTTTTTTTTTTTTTAAGATTTAGATATCTTTGTCATGGTGCCTCTCCTCCAACAGTGATTCTGGGATTACGGCTGCTTCCAAATTGCAACTTCCCATCTTCAAGTTCTCGCATGTGGCTGGGAAAAAGAGAAGGAGAATGAGATGAGATGTAAGTACCCTGACGCTTATCTGCTTTGACTTATAAATGATACCTTTCACCTGCACTCAAAATTATTGATCAGTACTAGTCACATATTCCAACTCAAGTGCAAGAGCAAAGGAGGATGTTGAACATTTGGTGAACATTACTCTCTGCCACAGTTAAAGTATCGAAAAAGAAGGGGTTAGCAAAAGTATCAGAGGTAAGGAACACAATCATCTGGGCCAGATGGATTTTGGTTTTCTTGAATATGATATGAAAATGTGTAGATGATAAGAACATAAAGGAATAGTCATGACCCAGAGTAATGAAGTTGCCATAGATGTTAAGGCTCTTGGGTTTTATTGTACAGGAAAGACAGAACCCTTAAATATTTCCAAGTAGATTTGAACTCTAGGGACTGTGATCCCTGAGAGGGACAAGATTCAAAGCAGAAATACCTATTATGAGGTTTTCGAATTACTTAGGAGCCTGTGAAGGTATTCATCAAAACCTAGGCAATATAATAGGGATTTTTTAAAAAAAAAAAGGACAAATTGGAAATATGTTAGAGACAAAATTGACAAGGATATAAAAACTGATTAAACATGGGACACTGGGAAGAAGTGAAGAATAACTCCCAGATTTCTACTGTGGGTAACTGGTACTATCAATTTAGACAGAGATTATTGGGGGAAGACTTTTTGAAGACGGGGAAGATGAAGAGATTTATTCCAGACTTTTAAGGTTGAGTTGTCAGTAGGAAATCCAGGTGGAGTCAACCAGCAAGAATTTGGATAAAGGTCTAAAGCTGAGTCCAAGCTTGAGTTGAAGGTGTGGGAATCATAAAAGTCTGGATGAAAGACGAAACCACAAGATGAGGTGTTTTGCCAGCTGTGAAAATGAGATGATCGGGGCTCAGAACTCAACCAGGAGGAACACCAATATGTGAAGTGTATGAAGAAGAAAAGACCCCATAAAGATGAAAGAGAAGATACTTCCTAGTGTATTATGAGAATAAGAAGCTCAGGGAAGGCAGAGTTTCAAAGAGAGAGTGAGCAATCATCTTAAGTGGTGTCTTAAAGAAATCCAGCAGGATAAGGACTGAAATTTCTCATTGAATTTGGTGATTAGAAGTGTCCCGTGGGGACGCCTGGGTGGCTCAGTTGGTTAAGCAGCTGCCTTCAGCTCAGGTCATGATCCCAGCGTCCTGGGATCGAGTCCCACATTGGGCTCCTTGCTTGTCAGGGAACCTGCTTCTCCCTCTGCCTGCCATTCTGTCTGCCTGTGCTCGCTCTCTCTCCCTCTCTCTCTCTGACAGATAAATAAATAAAATCTTAAAAAAAAAAAAAAAAAGAAGTGTCCCGTGATAGCCTTGCAAGTAAAAAAGATTGGTAAGAAGGAAAGATTTCAATGGACTGGGAATTGCTGAAAAGTGGATAAAGTGGAAACAGAGTAGCCACTTCCCCCTGAGAAGTTTCGGGATTTGCTCCTATTGCACAGCTAGAGTTCGAGTTCAAGGTGAGCAGAACCGAAGCCTGAGGCCAGGTCACGAAGCTGCTTTATGGCAGGGCAGGAACCAGACCAGTTCTCAGGGTCCAGATAGTCACTTTCACAAAAGCATCTCAAAAATAAGTGTAGTCTTTCACATGTTTTCTCCTTTTTATGGCCATGTAGATGAGTTGCTGAGGGGAATTTTCCAAGCATATATTAAAACACACACACACACACACACACACACACACACACACACACACACACACACACACACACATATACACTCGAAGAGATAGACCATTAAGGTGATTTACTTTAAAGGGGGCTGTGCAGAGCACAACCAACTAGGAACAAATGATGCCCCCACTAAATCCTAGTGCATTTCAGACTTTTAGGGAGTACTTAATGGGGCCAAGCAGTCTTAGTAAAGTAAAATTGGATGGATGTGTTTTTAAACAGTACCCCATGTCAACATAATTCTATCAAGTGATCTTTTCTAATAAGCAAGGCACTTAGCTCTTATTTAAGCCATGGTTAAAGAAGTAAAACTCTTAGAGGTACAAAGTTCCCAATGCTTCTTGTGGGGGAGATCAGAGAATTCTTCTCATGATAGTGGTCCTAAATAAAGGGAAGACCCTGGTTCTCATAGCATGTTCTGGGAACATTAAAAAGCTCTATGGCTCTAGCTTCATGGGGAGTGGAGGAAGATAAAGCTGACCACAGAGGCCGGAACCAGATAATGAAGGGCTTTATATATCATGCTAAGGAGTCTGGACTTTATCTTACGGGTTAGCAGAGAGCTATTAAAGACTTTTAAGTAAGGGATTATCATGATCAGATTTCTGTTTTCTGGCAGCTACAGTGTGGAAGAGAACTGAAGGAAGACAAAGGCTGGAGACAAAGAGACCAGTTAGTTAATTCCTGTTTATTCTTGTTCTTTCCCCCTGTCTTCAGATGCGCACATACCAAGACTCTAGGCACATTCTTCATATGACCTTTCTTACCAGGGACTGCCTTACCAGTCTGGGTTTTTACTGACTGACACAATGATCATATGCGCTTGTGTGTGCTCATGTATGGGTGTGTATACGCATGCGCGCATGCACACACACACACACACACACCACACACCCGGAATGTGGTTTTCATTCCAATCCTTTCTAAGCAGAGCCAAGACTTCCTATTGTATTCAGGTCATCCAACAGGTCATGATAAGGAACAACAGGATATATCACTGTATGAAGAAAAGATCCCTTGTCTGTTGGGAAGACATGGAAGGTCCATGGGATTTGGGCAAGGGATGGGGATAGAGTTGTGTGAATGTGTGCAAATTATAGTCCAGCTGCTTAGATGAATTTAATGTAAAATGTTCTAGTTTCCATCTCTTTACAGTGTATTTCTCATATAATGCATTGAAAGGTTGCAGAATTCTGAAGGGCAATAAGAGAAAGGAATTGAAGAAGAAAGGGTATTAAAGAGTATACACATACAAGTAAATACTTTTAAACTGTATCTTGACCTTGTACAAGAAGGTTCAAGCGAAGAATCTTGTACACTGATTACCGCGCATTTGTTACAGAAGAGGCGGCAAAGGAAAATGGAAGCTCGCTTCCCCCAGAAAAAGAGAAGAGGTAAATACATGTTAAATGCATTTAAATATTTGCAAATGATGATTCAAAAGCAAACCAGCTTAAAGGGAGGAGTAATGGAAATTGTGTATGTATCTGGTTCTAATAGTGCAAGTTTAATAACTGTAGGAGAACAACTAAATTATAGACAGTCCTCACTCATTGCTGTGCCTTGGAAGGTAAGGAATAATGCAGCCTAAGTGAATTGCCAGAAGATTTTATACTTAAAGGAAAGTAAACTAATACATGTGAGATCTTTAATGTCAGAAGTATTGTCTTTGGAACTTTTTTTTTTTTTTGGATCCCCTGGAAAACAAAGTAATATCTGTGGGTTTTTTGCCTTCCTCATATTAAAATACAGGAGACAAGTAGAGATGATCTCATTTAAACAGCGAAGCAGAAAAAGGGAGGATCATTTTATAGGTTTTTGAATCACTAAGATATTGTTGAATATTGCAGTTTTGAAATGTGACTTAAGCACAATGGTGCAACTCTCATTTCTGAGGGAAACTATGGCATATGCATGTGTCTCTGAGATTAATGAAGCTATACCAAACCAAATGGAATCGATAGCTTTGTCTGCACTCCTGGGAGCATGCCCAGGGTCCATTTCCTACCCTGGTGATATCCATGAGGTAGTGAGTCATTGGTGGCATAGAGGAAGCATGAAATCACAAGAGAACATCCACCGCTAGAGTTACTGGTGGGCATCGAAGTCAGCAGGCTGATGGAGTAAAGATAGCGAGAGTCAGCTAGATTATGAGTCGTTCTGGAATTTAAAGGTACCTCTCTCACTACTCAAACACTGAAAGCTGGATCCGCTTCGGTTCATGGTGTCAGAGTCTGATAACTCTCCTGTTCACATGAGGTAGAGCACTAATCCTAATAGGGGTTGCTTCCAAATAGTTTATGAACTTAGTGCTGCTTCTATGCTCTAACCTCAATAGCTGAGAGGTGATGGGGATAAGCTGCTAGCTTTCAGAGTGCCAGATCTTTGCGCCTGAGACATTTCTTCCTTCCTCTCCTCATAAGGCCAAGACACTTAAGTGTTCCAAGTGTCTGTACTAATTAAATGCAGTCCTAGTATGCCCGAGATGTTTTGAATGTAAAAGATTAACAAGAGAGAAAACTTTTGTGAAAGGAGGGAACTGAGACAGGAGAGGCCCTTCCTAGTTGGCATGGGTTTAAGGGAGAGGTAATCTTGAGGTTTTGGGAACATGAGCAGCACATTTTTTTTTTTTTTTTAAAGATTTTATTTATTTGTCAGAGAGAGAGGGAGAGAGAGCGAGCACAGGCGGACAGAATGGCAGGCAGAGGCAGAGGGAGAAGCAGGCTCCCTGCCAAGCAAGGACCCCGATGTGGGACTCGATCCCAGGATGCTGGGATCATGACCTGAGCCGAAGGCAGCTGCTTAACCAACTGAGCCACCCAGGCATCCCATTTTTTTTTTTTTTTTTAAGAGACCTTTGGCTCTAATGGGAAAGAATGAGCAAAATATTTCAGGGACTGTGGCAGCAGCCACCCGGGAAGGCTCACCATGATCCTGGGTGACGCGTGAACTGTAAGTGGGCTGTCTGAGTCAATGAGGGCAAGATGAAGCCATTCTCTATCTACCCCTCCTGGCCATGTTACCTCTTATTTCGTTTTAGAGCTCCCCATAACGGGAACCCACTGACCATCTTGACCTTTCTTTCCAGAGTTGGCATTTGGAGGAATAAATCAGAATTAGCGCTGCCATTAAGCTCCAGACGTGGTATCTTTAAGACCAAAGCGAGATCGTTACTGGCAGTTTTAGCACTCGGGACAATATTGCACTGCTACCTTGGAGCAGAAAGAATTAATCAGTAGGAGAAACTTGGTGCTCCTGTGGGCAACACCAGTCTCCACAAATATTTTGACTATTACTTGTTCAATCAGCTGGGCGGTGGGAGGTGAGGAAGGAGACCAAGATTTGTGTTTTGGTAACTTGCCAGCACTTCGATGTCAGCTAACCTTTTGAGAAGCAGAAAGAAGATTTTTTTCTAAAAACATTTAGCAGTGGTCAGACTGATGAACATATTTAGAGACACTGAAATGATGTAATAATGGCAACAATGTTATTTTTACAGCATTAGGAGGAAAGGAGGACCACTACCAGCTGCCAAGCTCATTGGTCACATTGATCCCTAATAAATCCTGGGTGAGCCTGCCCAATATTAGTC
Source organism: Lutra lutra (assembly GCF_902655055.1). Lineage (NCBI taxonomy): Eukaryota > Metazoa > Chordata > Mammalia > Carnivora > Mustelidae > Lutra > Lutra lutra. The sequence continues at coordinate 57,823,165 of NC_062281.1, read as the reverse complement.
ATAGGAGTTAATCCCCAGAATCTTTTAGGACTTAAGACACATTACTTTTAGGTGGGAGGGTAAGAGAAAATATTCTGGCATGTGGTAAGAGGAAGAGTAATTTAGTACACTTTCTTAATATTTTGAAAAGCTGAACTGAGGTAACATTTTTTTTTTTCTTTTTGTGGGGTGGAATGAATATCTTGTACGCTCAAGAGAAAATGGCCATCTCTCATCAGAGAAAAATCAGGGAAGTAAACCCAAAGGAAGAGAAATTTTGTAAAGTTCACATTTTTAAGAAAAATTATTTTAAAAAACTACATGTTTTTTGGTGGGGGGGGGGGGTGCCTGGGTGGCTTAGCTAGTTCAGTGTCTGCCTTCTGCTCAGGTCATGGTCCCAGAGTCCTGAGATCAAGTCGCATGTCAGGCTCTGCGCTCAGTGGGAAGTCTGCTTCTCCCTCTTCCTCTGCCTGCCACTCTGCCTGCTTGTGCTTTCTCTCTCTCTGTCTCTCAAATAAATAAATAAAATCTTGAAAAAAAAACAAACTGCATATGGCATCATTTCCACATACGCTGAATTTCTATTTGCCAAAGGCTGACAAAGGCACAATACTGCCAATGAAGGCACCTTTCTTTTTCTAATATAGTTCCAGCTGGCCCTCACACCTCTAGTAGCAGTAGATACTATTAATATCACTGTTCTACAGATGAGCAAACTGCCATTTACTATGATCAGACAGCTGGTTAATTGTGAAACGGGGATGGTGTTTCAGGACTATCAGACTCCAGAGCCCAAGATCCTATATAGGAGGCTAAACTGTGGAGAACGTCACCTCTTTGCAGGTGTTGGGGACTGACATGGCGGTCAGGGACACCGGGATGGAAGTGGGAGAGGTCTGGGCTCTTCCCCTTACTGGCTGCACGAACTGAGGCTCTGAGCCTCATCTGTGAAATGGAAGTCAGAGTGTTCCTTCATAGAGCTTTAGTCAAGATGAAATTATAGAACATAGAAGCAATGTCCAATATACCATAGTGTTTGGTGAGGAATAACTGCTTTTTACATGACAATTATTGGAATATACTTATTAATTTTACCTGTTCTTTGACCAGTGATGCCCAACCTACTCTAGACCAATTAGGTTATTATTTCCGATCAACAGTTCATCTTAGAATATGAACTCTTATCCATCATCCTTTGTGATTCTTAGGATCAGGCGAGTTTGGGGCATAATTCTTTTGGGGTTTGGGTTCCTTTTCTTTACCCCAAACTAGCCAATTACCTAAGTAATTTGTTAAAGGCAACCCCACGCCTCTGCACTCTTTCGATCAGCCCTGCAAATTACAAATGACTCTTTATTTTCTCCTTGATCTGTAAGGATTAGTGATGCTGTACCAGTACATCCGATAAGCTTCAGCTCTGGTTTTCTCTGGCACCAAATTATAATTGGTTCAAAGCACACATCTAGGAGAAAGATGGTCTGAGTCTTCACAGTGAAATTGCTTTTCTTAAGCAGGTGATGTGCCGAGACCCAGGAAGTATAACCTCTACAGAGACCTCCCAATCATCTGTCAGTCATTTGAAATTCAATCCAGAATTTGCCTATTCCCAAAATTGGCACTAACTGCACTTGATTTCAACTACTTACACATTACTCTCAGAATTTCAATTGTGACTCTATAAAAAAAAAAAAATTGGCTCTTGGTCACGTGACAAAGTTTCTTAATAAGGAGAGTTTAATATTGCTCTTTAACTAGGCTATGTAGTCCTTGAAGTCTGGGATCATGTCTGCCACATATTAAGTATGAATGTAGGATATCAGAGAAAGAGAATTTATGGTCCCTGCCCTCAAGGATCATGTGATCCAGCCGGAAAGATATGCAGCTCTGCAACTATTAAGCAACATTTTCCAACTGGCTGTAAATTATAGTGTCCTGAACTCAACAAGTAAAAAAAATATATAATGTTCAGGATTGTCGTCAGCTCTTTAAGGAGACTCACACCTGAGTTTCATATAATGTTTTCTTTTTTGGAGAGCAAAGCACATCATTACAAATGTTTGCATGAAAAGAAAATGATATTTTCTTTCAAACATCTCTGTCTAGAACTTGCTCCCAACGTCTCTTCTTTCCTAGTACATGAACATATGATGTTCTGGCATTTTTCAGCTGTGGCTACTGATTTATTACTAGGTCAGGAAATTTATTTAGGGGCCATGACCATCATTTAAAAAAAATGAAGTAAAATAGAAAATATCAGAGACAGTAGACTTAATATAAAAAAAGTTTATGAAAACTGTGATTCCCTGTATATGGGCCAAGTCACAGTGTAAACCATATTTCCCATTATGACTTGTACTTGAGTTGAAAAGAGTTTGAGGAACAATGTGTCTGGTCAGCAGCAAGGAAACTAAACAGAGTCTCCCAGTAAGACTACTGAAGAGTCTGATGCTTGCAACACATTTTTCCACTGAAGAGAATTACCTCATGTTGTAGTCATATTTTCTTTGAGAAGTTCAAAATCCTGGAGAGCAAAATATCAGTCATATTACTGCCCAAGCCATCCCAAAGACCTGGCTTCGATGAGTGACCACACTGAGCTTCCTAATCCTTCACACAAGAAGTGTAAGTGGTACCTGCCACTTAGTTGCACGCAGAGCTAGTTAACTACAGTTCTCATCAAGGGCATCACTGCACCAATAAACTCTAATAAGCTCACCTCATGAAACTCTCTGGACCAGGAACCCAAAGAGAAAGAACTCAGAAGCGTGCCTTCTGGCAAACTCACCAGTAAGGTAGCTCTCGCTGCCTTATGAAAGGGACAGACAAGAGAGAATTCCCGATGAATAGTCTAGACAAGGGTGATGAGAGATATAGAATGTTATTCTAGTGGAAGAGCCATGGAAATAAAATGGCTATTAATTCCCCTCCAGAGAGGAGAATATTCTATATTCTCAGAGAGTAGTGTTTGAGATATCACTGCCTTCTGCAACTCACCAGTCATGGCATAGTGTCTAATGGTCAGCCTGGGTGAGGCAAATCCCCTGGGGTAAATAAACAATAGCTTATCAGGGAGTCTTAACTTTACCTTAAGAAACTACAATACCTCCTATGAAATATTCTTTCTTTGTGTCCCCTTCTAGAACCTCTTTGGGCAATTACACTTTTACACGTAAAAGACTCTGAATTGAGACACAATATTAACGAAATTAACTCTGAAGTCCTGCCTAAAAAAATCTATTTTTGAATCATTCCCATCTCTAAATTTGCCCAGCCCCATTACATTATATAATTAGTTCACCTGAGACTGTGCAATGGTAAATCCAAATGTATTCTGAATAACAGAACATTATTATACCAAAATGTCTCCAATTTTAGCATAAATGCCCTTATAGATTACCAGGAAGAAATTATCAAAAATTAAATTTATTGTCTTTTCTACATAAATCAAAGATTAGCAAAATTTAAACAAATCAAAAGAAAATATGGTTAGCCACCTCAAGTTCAAGAAAAATTTATCGAATTCCAAAAAGTATCCCTATCACCAAATATTCACAGTCTAGTCATTCATAGCCAAAGACAGCTCACTCTAGTACCTGAGTAGAGCTGCGGTTTCTTTACTACTCCCATCTTGGGCTGCCTTCTTACCTGAATAAAATTCCTGTAAGCCTCAGAATTCGACTTACTTCTACATCAGAATTATCAGTCAGGACAGAAGCCTCTCCACATTAGTTCCATTAAAATGTTATTTATTATATGGAATTAGAAACTTATACAATAACAATTTCTAGAGCTGCAGGAGAAAATCAAAAGACCATTTCCAGGAAATCTAGAAATGTGACTCATGGGAAAGTCACAAAGCAAAGCCAAGTAGGTAATTCTCAGAAGAACTCCCAGAAGCCATGGGAAGCCACCACTGTTGTTCTGAGCTTCCTGCTTTCAACAGCTTGTCTTCTACCTTTCACTTCACATCCAAAGTGAAGGGTCTAAAGACTATCCCAGCACTTGTCCTATATTCAGACAAGTTTGAAGCACAAGCAAATGGCCAACCCTTGGAGGCCTTTATGCAAGTAAAATATCTTACTAGATGTGAGTACTGGGTAGAAATCTAGACCTTGTGACAGCTATCAGGAGAAACTCAATAGGATTCCATGGCTTCATTGCCAATAAGTCCAATACGAATATATGGAATTTGTAGCTTATGAACATGAAGTCAGCTGTGAGGGCTCTCCCATTCTGAGTTCTATGCAGATATTTACCCTACTAGAGAATAAAGGCACCTATGCACTGTGTCCTCTGAGAAAGTAGCACTTACAATATCACTCTTTTGCTGCAAAGTTTAGAAATTTTCTGTCTTTGCTGAGTCATCTTTCTTTCCTATCATATTTAAATTCCCATTTTGTATCACCTTGTGGCCTCTTTGCATTCAGTACCCCTTTGCTGAACACATTGTGTCTTCTGTCCTAATCACACAGGCTCCTTTCGAGGTTTTTGTTTTGTTTTGTTTTGCTTTTTTGACATGTTTTTTAGAGCAGTTTTTGGTTTACAACAACATTGAGAGGATGGTACAGAGATTTCCCAACCCCTCCTCACACAAGCATAGCCTCCCCATTGTTAATATCACTCACCAGAATCCTTTTTCCCCCAAGGATGAACCAGCATTGACACATCATAGTCAGCAAAAATCCACTGTTTCCCTTAGGATTCACTCCTGGTGCTGTACATTCTATGAATTAGGACAAAAGAATAATAACATATACAGTATCCATCATTTCAGTATCATAGATAGCGTTTTTACTGCCCTGTCCATCCTATTTTATGAGTTAGTATCATTACTCCTACTGATACCAAAAGGAAGGCTTGTGAATCTACCTCCTTGATTTCATTTGTTTTGCCTGGACAATCACCTCCAGCAGATGGCTGAACAAAACTGATGTTGGAGTTTTGAGAAGCATGTCCCTCAATGCTTAGGCAGGCCCAATACTTCTGCCATGCATCCTTCCCTGACTCCTGGATTTTCCTGACTTTAAAAAAAAAAAAAAAAGAAAGAAAGAAAGAAAAGAAAAAAAAAAGTGCAAGCTTTTGGCAGACTTGCAGTTTACCGAATTCACACTTCCTACAGGACACACTAGAGGTTGTGGAGCAAGGCTCAATCCCCAGGAGCAGAAAATGTCAGAAAAGAAAAGTGGCAGATCCAGCAAAGAGAAGGAGCTTTTCAGGTGGTGGGAAAAGAAAGGGACACGTTTAAGCGAATTGTGAAAACAAAACAGTCTCCCTGGAATGAACTCGGAGATAAAGAGAACAGAAGAGACATGTCCCTGCACTCCAGAAAAGTTAAGGCAGGAGGAAATATTATTGTTGACATTAAAGTTTCTGACTTATTCGAGACTCGATGAGATGAAGAGCTGAGGAAAATCCCGGAGTCGGGGAAGGATGCGTGGCGCAAGGTGAAGCACCCGGATTTAGCGGTCCTTACAGAGGGGATCGGAGAGAAAATTTTAGTCGTCACTTATCAGAAATGGTAGCTGGGATTCAAAGAAAAGTGTCAGGAGAAGGGTGGCAGGATTTCCAGACGCTCACTCGAATGATTCTCCTCGAAGGAGCCTGGGTCCCAGAAAACCTGGGAGAGGCCTATCCTTAAAGCTGCAAATATTCACTTCTCAGGGCTTGAATCAGCGATTATCGAGCTAGTAGGTATACAACAGAAGGCTAGAGGACCGCGTTTAAGGCATCAGTCCGCACATCCGAACGGGCTCCAGCGATTGTCGGTGCTATTCTCTGTCTTCGGAGGTAGAATGCCTGGGAAGGATAGAGGTAAGACAAGGTGCAGGGAAGATAACACCTCTTGCTACGTATCATGAGCAGATCTTTGAATTTTATCATCTGAGTTTATTTAATATTTACAATAATCTCACAAGGGACGAATGTTACTAATCCGATTTTATATCTAAAGAAACTGAGGCACAGGATTTAAATGATTTACCCAAAAGTATATTTTGGTATACAAAGTAACTAAACTTCAAAGTCATGGGGTTTAGTCCCAGAATCCAGACTCAGACACTATGATTTCTTCTAACTTGTGTTCAAGTTCAGTGCCACGTTGGAGGTCCTCTGATGAGAGAATGCATCCTGGGTGGGGTCATTTGATGTGGGGATGGAGTGGATGAAGTAGACACATTTGTTTGAAAGGTGTATGCTTTTGCAATGGCCACAGTCGCCAAACTGTGGAAAGAACCAAGATGCTTTTCCACAGATGAATGGATAAAGAAGATATGGTCCATATATACAATGGAGTATTATGCCTCCATCAGAAAGGATGAATACCTGGGCACCTGGGTGGCTCAGTGGGTTAAGCCTCTGCCTTCCGCTCAGGTCATGATCTCAGGGTCCTGGGATCGAGTCCCACATCGGGCTCTCTGCTCGGCAGAGAGCCTGCTTCCTCCTCTCTCTCTCTCTCTCTCTGCCTACTTGTGATCTCTCTGTCAAATAAATAAATAAAATCTTAAAAAAAAAAAAAGAAAGGATGAATACCCAACTTTTGTATCAACATGGAGGGGACTGGAGGAGATTATGCTGAGTGAAATAAGTCAAGCACAGAGAGTCAATTATCATATGGTTTCACTTACTTGTGGAGCATAAGGAATAACATGGAAGACATTGGGAGATGCGGAGGAGAAGTGTGCCCTCCCTATTTGCCCAGACTGACTTCCAAAGTCTATTTTTCCTGTTTATGTGGAGCTACCCTTTTCCATAAGAACTTAGGGAAAATCTCTCTCTTCCCCTTCATTAAACTTTCTTTTTTTCTCTTTTATTCTCCCAATGATCATGTTCTAATAGTTTTTAAAGCAATCCAGTTCTTCCTTGTTACCCTAACAAACATGGTTCCTGAGGACAGGGCATTCCTGACACAGACCTTTATTTCCCTTCTTAACTTAGGGTTTGAATAAATGCCATTTATATCTCCACCTCAAGCAAAGCTGATCCGTCCCTTATTTAACAAGGGCTCCTCTACTGGGTGCTTTTCATTGATGCAATCACTAGCCCTCTGAGTCTGGGTCCAGTCCCTTGAAGGCAATGGGTTGGGCAGAGCTCTTTGGAGGCAAACCACATGAATACGTGTTTTGAACGTTTCATATTTCCACCCCTGACACTAAATGAAGATGGGGAAAAAGATTGACTCAGATTCGTACTGTACCTGCTATGAAGCTCTGTTGCTCAAACAGAATCTAACTGCTTCTGAAACGTAACATCCTAGTTTGAAGGCCTTGATGAAAACAAAAACAAAAAAATCAAAAAACCACAATGAAGTTAAAATCCTTCCACACAAGTGGTACCTAGAGAGTCTGCCCAGTGATATCTGACAAAAAGAATCTCTTTTTCTATGATCTGCTCATTCTTTTCTGGGCCTCACCAATATTAGGGCAAGTTGGCCCTGTGGGATTCATGGGCAGCAGCAGTGACACACGCAGTCAAACTGGATGGCTTACTGGGGTCTGTCCCCACTAGTAACTGGTTACACCACTGGACAAAAACAGCCACATATATGCTGCCTCGGTGTGCCAAGGTACAACGCTACAAGACCTAAACCTATCAAATGCTAAGTAATTAAGTCTCCTAGCTGTCCCATCAGAAGTAAAGATTAACACATGTCATTTTGGTCCCTAAATATCTGTCCCTGTGTCCATCTCTCAAGGTTAATAGACTGTGTATCACTACTTTCTTCTCTTGAAACTATAATTTCGATAAATAATGTTCTGTAACCATTGGACACAGATGAAGATCAAAATATTAGCTTCTTACTGATAAAAACCTGAGCTAAAGGATACAGCTTAGGTGTGCATTTTCCTAATTCTTCACTCTCTATACTTTGTCCCTTGCTAACAGTGAGCAAGGCCACCCTATGACACCCCTGGAAAAGCCTCCTGACCTAAGAAGCTTAGCATGTACAGAGAACAGACCAGAACATGGACTTTCCATGGGCAGGCAGCTTCAAAGACAGAAGCTGGAATTGCCTTGTATTCTTCCAACCCGTCAGGCAGAAAATCCTATAAGAAGGCATAAGTCAGCTTGGGAGCAGGACAGTCCAAAGGTTTGAGTCTCTAAGAAGTTCCCTCGTGGGAGCATGAGGCCAGAAGAACACTTCAGACTTGGCTGTTAAAAATTGCATTAATATTAAAGAACGAAGAAGCTGGGTAGAGAATTGTTCACCAAATCACAAGAATGTTTCTGATATTCTGCCCCAGTAATTAATTGTAAACAATGTGGCAAAAGGCAGAGTAGACATTCGTTTGGACAGCAATATTTGTAGTATGGAAAATAAGTCACAATGGCCATCTAGAGCTAACATTGATTTGTATTTTTGACCACCCAAGGCATATCTTACTTTATAAACTATAATATTTTTAATTCAAGTTGGAAAATAGACCCTGGGGATTTTTAACAATAGCTTTCCTACATATTTTAGTAAGAGTGCAATTCATATGTAACATTTTTGAGATTCTTCTTGAAAGTGCTTTGAAAACATAATATTGTACAGAAGTATGATATTGTTTTCTGTAAAATTAGAGCTTTATACAGCGGATTTTGTTCTAATAAATTGTATTTATCTCAAAAGGTAGATGAATGGGCACCTGCAGTTTAGAAATAGTGATTTTGGAGTGCCTGATCTGCTTGTGAAGTTTTGACTGAACTTGATTAGGTTGATGGGATTCACTTTTTTTTTTTTTTAATTGTTGGAACACAAATGGAACCCGTGCTTTTTTGAAATAAGTAAGAAGCATCAATAATCCCAACTACCTAACTCAATTACTATTTTCATGTTTGTATTTTCCTTTCTAGACTCCCTCTATTACATTCTTTCTCAAGAAAATAAATTAGTCTTATGTACCTTTTCTCTAAGAGTACTTCTCAGCTGAAACCACTGTAAAAATCCGTATTTGAGTTATACACCAGCTAATTTCAAAATGTTTTCTACCACATAAGGCTGATAGGATCATATATGGCTGGTGTGTTTCTTTTTCAATACACTTCTCTCCATTCAGGCTTTCAATAAAATTCTCTCCATTCAGGCTGTCTCCTGAATTACTCGGGCTCCTTAGGGACCTCAAATGCTACTTGTGATTAATGTCCATTTGGAGCTCTTCCCATACCATCTCTTTCATCTTCATGGGAGAGTACTTGAAAAGGTACATAAACATCCCTACTGTGTAGGAGTCATTCTCCAAAATACCATTATCTGGCATTGAGCTTTGCAATTAAAACACTTAGGTCAGGGGTGCCTGGGTGGCTCAGTGGATTAAGCCGCTGCCTTCGGCTCAGGTCATGATCTCAGGGTCCTGGGATCGAGTCCCGAATCGGGCTCTCTGCTCAGCAGGGTGCCTGCTTCCCTCTCTCTCTCTCTCTCTCTCTCTCTGCCTGCCTCTCTGTCTACTTGTGATCTCTCTCTGTCAAATAAATAAATAAAATCTTTAAAAAAAAAACAGGTCAAAACATCATGCTTAATTTCATTTGTGCCATATAATTATTCTTTAATAAGTAAAACTAACTTTAACTTGAGGATTTCCTTTAAGTCATATATTGGGTAGATAAAATGGATCCAAATTTTCAATCACCTTTATGTGCCCAGACCAGATTACTTTCTCCTGGGGCCTTTCATATAAGACTAGTGACAAACAAGATGATCTTGTTAAAAGGGACTGGGGTCTGGTCAAATGCACATATGAGTTCAAAATGAAAATATCTAAAATATATCTTCTAGGTTGCCTGTTGTTATCAAAGTAATCTCAGAGGTATCTGTAAATCAAATAATGATGAGGGGCAGAGGGAAAAAGAGAGAGGTGGAGAGTGGTGGGTGAGTGTGGGAGAAAGAGAAAAAGAATGACAGACAGTTTTCTACTTTTGGGTTAGCAGGTTAGTGGTGCTACTCTCTCAAGAGCCCAGAAAAAACTCTTTTCCTTAGGTAAGGGAGTTGGCAAAACAGCTCCTCTGTAAATTCTATGCTCATACTCTGACCGGTCCCACATTAGTCTTACCATTCTGTACAGTGGTTGACGAATGCTGCTGTGCTGTTCTACCTGACCCGCTGTTGGAATAAATTATCATCACGGTCCTGTTAGCAGGCCCAGGACAAGATAGTGCTATGACAGGTATAATACAGGAGTAATGTAGACCCAGGTGTAAATAATTAAAGTTGTAATTCAAACACAGCTTACTGGTGACATCATTTGTCAATGTCACTAGAATCCTTCAATAAAATTACAGCTTTATATGTAGAATTTAGATGTACACTGTTCATTGCAATACATGAAGAATGTTTCCATTAAATGTAGGTGTTGGATACATTAACATCCAGGGACAGGACTCGATTTGAATAAATGAGCCACTATTCTCTTTTCTTCTTCCACCAAAGTGAACCATATATTGCTTACTTCTAGACTCAATGAACATAACCTTAGTTTAAAAATGATTGTCTTCTTTTGGGAGGGCAGTTCAGAGAAGAAAAAGCAAGGTTAGAACAGGTGAAGAGGCCAAGTGGTGGGCACAGATGAGTTAGTGAATCGAAAAATAAAAGCTGATGTCAAGTTGCTACTATATATCAGAAACTACCTTTAGTTGTATCGTATTTTTGTCAAGATTTACATCTTACTGGAATGGGGAAAATGTCAAAGGAGAACTTGGCTTTCTTTAACAAATACTGTAAGGAGAGTAAATTAAAAGAATGTAAGATAAATAATTTCAAAATATGATAGCCTTGGTATCATGCACAATAAGAAAAAAAAAGAGGAAAAAATTAAAAAAAAATTCTTCTAAATAGAGTTGAAGGGTAGGGTCTATGCTTGCCAGTTTTTATTAAGCTTTGTAAATCTGAACTGCCCATCCATAGGTTGTTTCAGTAGAAACTGATCTTGAAAAAGTACAAAAGTCATCCACACTCTTTCAATCTATATTCCGATCTCTTCATTTATCCCTCTGCCTCTTGTCTTCCCCAAAAGAGTATCCTAGGCCTATCTCATGCAGAAAGAAACCATATATGTTTATGGGGATTTAATAAGACGACATTACACTAGTGTGAAGTATCTACTACTGTCTCAATTTTTCTGGAGGACAATTCCTTCCCTTCTCAGAAAGTTTACTTTTAAAGATCTATCCCAGAGCTAAGGTATCCACGAATGTTGGTCACTTCCAGAATTCTTTATGAAAAGAAAATTTGAGCACAATGTAAATGGTTGATGATAAGAAGTTGGTTCTTTAGGTTATGACAAACCTATCCAGAGCCCTAAACGATTGTGCCGTAAATGCACAGAAATATCTAATGACCTGAGAAAATCTTTGTAATGTGCTAAGTGATGAAAAGAAGGTTAAGAATAGTTTGTACGGTATGATCTCACCTTAGTCTGTTTGGGCCACTACAGCAAAATGCCATTGACTGGCTGGCTCAAGCAACAAACATTTATTTGTCATAGTTCTGGGAGCAGGGAAGTCCAAGAACAAGGCATGACCAGATTCAGTATCTGATGAAGAACTGCTTCCCTGTTCATGGACAGCTGTCTTCTTGTTGTGCCCTCACATGGCAGAAGGCTGAGAGAGTCTTGGGGTGTCTTTTATAAGAGCACTAATCCCATTCATGAGGACTCCACCCTCATGACCTAATCAACCCCCAAAGGACCAACCTCCTAACACCATCTCACTGGGGATTATTTTTCAATGTATGAATGGGGGGGGGCGTGGACAAACAGATTTCAATTCTGCAAAAGAAGCTACATACTTTATATACAATTTTAGATACATAGAAAGGGCTTTGAAAAAACTGTCCTTAAATTTAGGGATTATGAGTAATTATCTAATCACAGTAGCTTCATGAACAGTGTGCTCTGTGCCAGGCTCTCTTTCAAGAGCTTCACACGGACTATTTAATTTAATGGAATTCTTCAACCAACCAGGAAGATAGGCTTTATTGCCCCACTTAGAAGATAAAATCAAGGGGTGCCTGGGTGGCTCAGTGGGTTAAAGCCTCTGCCTTCGGCTCAGATCATGATCTCAGGGTCCTGGGATCGAGCCCCACGTCGGGCTCTCTGCTGAGCGGGGAGCTTGTTTCCTCCTCTCTCTCTCTCTCTCTGCCTGCCTCTCTGCCTGCTTGTGATCTCTCTGTGTGTCAAATAAATAAAATCTTAAAAAAAAAAAGAAGATAAAATCAAGCACACAGAAATTCAGAGGTCTACTCAAACTAACAGTGGTAGACATGGGATAGAACCTTAGCACTCTGTGCTGAGAACACACTTTTAATTACTATATTATAGCAACATCCCAACATTTATCCATTCAGGTTTTATACCCTTGTCCAAATTTTTCAGGATAAATATGCATTATTTACTGGAAAACTATCTAATCAAATCTCATTATTAAAATCATACTTAAAAATCAGACTAGATATTGTAAAGGAAAAGAGAGAAGTTCATAAGTAATATAGAATAATATTTCCACTTCAAGAAATAGATGTTCTGAAATCAAATTGATGGATTGGAGTTTCCTTAAATTTCCTTCTGAGTTTGAATAAAGCCATGCAACCGATGAAATAATAAATGACAACATTTCTGCCTTCCTAATTACCTTTTTATTTTTAAATTTTTTATATAGATGATCAACCCACCCAAGAAACATGATATTTCCATGAAATGACTGTGTCTGTGCTTGATTGCTGTCTTCCCCCTTGATTTTCCCTTCCCAAAGAAGCCTATACACATCATGGAGCCACATGACAACATGTTCTCCTTATAAAGAAGGAGAGAACAGAGTACAGAAAATGACACCATTGTAGAATTAAGCTTATCATCCTTCTTTCAAAAAGAACTGGTCATAATTTGCTTTGTCGGAGCGATCTGTCCCTTGTTACAGATTTATATTGCTCTGTGGGACTGTGTTAGAAAAACATTATTATTATTAGCAGTAGTAATACTTGGCAACAAGTCAGCACATTTCATCAAAGACTCCAAGAGCTTAGCCATCAATCAAACGTGCCTTGGTGTGCTCCTGGGAGGAGGTGGTATTATTTCTGTTTGGAACAGAGGTTAAGTGACTTGCCCAAGGCCTTGAAGCTAGTGAGTTTCAGAGTTGGGAATTAAACCCTGGAGACTTGACACCCAGCATCCCACTCTCTTTCCTGGAGCACATGCCCTCCACCTGTCTGAAAGATGTAGGGATAAAGAAAGCATCTAATAGAAAAATGTCCTGCTCCCCAGCATGTGTTCTTATACTCAAGCTTTTCTGGCATTAAATTAGAAAAGCACAAGTAATTTCCCCCAGAACTTGAACTGGTAGTTTTCAGTTTGGGCCCTTCTTCCATTCATTCCTTCATCAAATATTTGTTTAGGGCTACCATGTGTTAGCAATAATTCGGTTTGTGAGCAAAACAGCCATGACCTGCAGGGAGTTTGCAGTCTAACAGGAAAGAAACACTAATAAACAGACTATGGGGGGACGCTTGGGTGGCTCAGTTGGTTAAGCAGCTGCCTTCGGCTCAGGTCATGATCCCAGCGTCCTGGGATCGAGTCCCACATTGGGCTCCTTGTTCTGTGGGGAGCCTGCTTCTCCCTCTGCCTCTGCCTGCCACTCTGTCTGCCTGTGCTCGCTCTCTCTCTCTCTCTCTCTCTCTGACAAATAAATAAATAAAATCTTAAAAAAAAAAAGATAAACAGACTATGGGGATACTGTGTGATGTTGCTTACCATTTGCTGCTGTGTCATGGTCCACATTTGGAATCTGGATTCTTTAGCCATGTATTAAGGATTTTAAGGATGCAGCATCTGTATCACAGCAATCTAAAGTCATATACAGTATCTATCTATCCAACCTCAAATGTGGTATATTAATTTTAAATAAAGTATAAATAGGTGATAATCACTCTCTATCATTTTTTGGAAGTTACTAAGAGAGTTTAGAATTAAGGACACCTGGGTGGCTCAGTCAGTTAAGTGTCTGTCTTCTGCTCAGGTCATGATCTTAGGGTCCTAGGATCGAGTCCCACATTGGGCGCCTCACTCAGCGGGAAGTCTGCCTCTCCTTCTCCAGCTCCCCCTGCTTGTGCTCTCTCTCTCTCTCTGTCTCTCTCTGACAAATAAATAAACAAAATCATTAAAAAAAAAAAAAAGGAAATTTTAGAATTAGAACATGACTCCCAAAGGGCAAAACTATTTTTTTGCTATCCCCCTTTGCTGTAATAAAAAATAACTATTAGATTTAAAAACCTATTATTGGATTTGAGTTTCAAAACTTCCAGAAGTAGCAGTAGCATGCAGTGTTCCTGGTTCTCATTGCAGGGATGGTTTCATGGGTTCATACATTTGTCAAAATTCAACAAATTTTGCACTTACCATGTTCACATGTATTGTATTGGATACGAAATTCATCTTAAAGTTTATTGAAAAATATGATGTAAATGTAACATTCAGGAGATAAATTTTTTTGAATTAATAACTGAAGTGGATTTCTTTTATTTTTGTTTTTTATTAAGCTTTAAATTTTAATTCCAGTATAGTTAAGATACAGGGTTATATTAGTTTGAGGCGTACAAATATAGTGATTCAACACTTCCCTACAAAACCCTGTGCTCATTACAAATGTCCAATGTCCTCCTTGATCTCCATCACCTGTTTAACCCATCCCACCCCCCACCCCCCACATCCCTTCTGGTAACCATCAATTTGTTCTCTATAGTTAAGAATCTGTTTCTTGGTTTGCCTCTCTTTCTCTGTGTCTCCGTATATGTCTTTCTCTGACTGACTTATATTGCTTAGCATAATACTCTCTAGCTCCATCCACATCATTGTAAATGGCAAGATTTCACTCCTTTATATGGCTGACTAATATTCCATTATATATTATATATATATATATAATATATTATATATATATATATCACATCTTCTTTATCCATTCATCTGAACCTAATTTCTAATATTAAAATAACACTAGAACACTTTCTGCCATAAGATGAATAAAGAGTTAATAAGATGAAGATTGACTTTGTCCTCTGCCCTGTTCCTGATCTCAAAGAAGGAAGAGGAATGGGCTAAAGTTGTTGTTGTTGTTTTTTAATCTTTTTATATCGTCTTCTGTGTGTGGTATGAAAGAGGAAAAATCTCATGATGACATGTGGAACTTTTCAGTTCAGTGTACTGGTCTACACTATAATTTGCACCATCTGTATTCTTTTTTTTTTTTTAAAGATTTTATTTATTTATTTGACAGAGAGAGATCACAAGTAGACGGAGAGGCAGGCAGAGAGAGAGAGAGAGAGAGGGAAGCAGGCTCCCCGCTGAGCAGAGAGCCCGATGTGGGACTCGATCCCAGGACCCTGAGATCATGAGCTGAGCCGAAGGCAGCGGCTTAACCCACTGAGCCACCCAGGCGCCCCTGCACCATCTGTATTCTTATACTTTATTTTGTCATAACAGATAAACCCCAAACTATTTTTATTAACCTTTGTTTTAGGAATCCCATTATTTTACATGACTACACTCCATATATTTTTTTTTAATTTTTACTAGGCTCTCTTTTATCACTCTGGAGTAAAATTAATCTTTTTAAAAATTTTTATTTATTTATTTGACAGACAGAGATCACAAGTAGGCAGAGAGGCAGGCAGAGAGGGGGGAGGGGGAAGCAGACTCCCTGCTGAGCAGACAGCCTGATGTGGGGCTCGATCCCAGGTCCCTGGGATCATGACCTGAGCCAAAGGCAGAGGCTTTAGCCCACCGAGCCACCCAGGCACCCCTGGAATAAAATTAATCTTTAGTCAATTTAGTGTTTCTTTTTCCTCCGGTGTCATGAATCCTAAATTCTGGGAAAGTTCTTTACATAATTGCCAGAGAATGGAGAAGGGTAACTGCTGGAGGCCGATGATATGTCCTCATTCCTGCTGTCTTTCTTTGCTCTTGTTGCCTGGTCCTTTATTTGTGACTGCACGATTCCTTCCGCTCTTGCACCCGGCTGCAGCCTTGCACTCCTCCCCTGGCATGGGAAACCTTGTAGGACTACCTGCAGACTTTACAGTCTCTAAGATATTCTTCGACCACGGTGGAATTATTCTACTATTCTCATAATGCTAAGTAGCCGGTAAATGATGTGAAGCTATTTTGAGTCCATAGGCTTAGACTGATGTGGCAAATTAAATACATGTAGCAGCAAGAGGGGTAAAGAGGTAGCAGAAGCAGGTGGATTGTGGGGACCATGATGACCTGGAGAACAAATTGTCCTTTTGGAGAAGGAGGGTGTTTTCCATTCTGTTGAAATACTTCTATGTGCAAATGTGGACTGATGTTCACAGATTTTCTGAGTTTTCAAGAAAGTAGACAGAACATTTTAATGTGAAACTTGCCAGCCATAGGCCATAACTAGCCTGTGGGTGGTCATAATTGTTTTTTATTGCTGTTGTAAGAAATTATCACAAACTCAGTGGCATAAAATAGTATGAATATATTATTTCACAGTTGAGTAACTGAAAAGTCTGCCATAACTCACCAGGCTAAAACCAATGTGTTGAAAGGCTATGTTCTTTCTTGAAAACTCTCAGTGATTCTGTTCCCTTGCTTTTTTCCAGCTTCTTGAGGTCATCCACCTGCCTTGGCTCATGGCCCCCTTCCTCTACCTTCAAAGCTAGCAAAGTCATACCTCTCTGGCCCTTCTTTATTGTCATAGCTCTCTCTAACTACAGTTGGGAGAGGCTTTCCCCATTTAAAGACTCATTGATTAAACTGGACTATGTGGATAATCTGGGATAATCTCCTCATCTCAAGGCCTTTAATCAAAGCTAAATTTCCCGGATGCCTGGGTGGCTCAGTCAATTAAGTATCTGCCTTTGGCTCAGGTTTTGATCTCAGGGTCCTGGGATCAAGCCCCACATTGGGCTCTCTGCTCTTGCTCTCTCTCTCAAATAAATAAACAAAATCTTTTTTTTTTTAAAGGATTTTATTTATTTATTTGACAGAGAGAGATCACAAGTAGGCAGAGAGGCAGGCAGAGAGAGAGGGGGAAGCAGGCTCCCCGCTGAGCAGAGAGCCCGATGTGGGGCTCGATCCCAGGACCCTGAGACCATGACCTGAGCCGAAGGCAGAGGCTTAATCCATTGAGCCACCCAGGTGCCCCAATAAACAAAATCTTAAAATAAAAAATAAAAAATAAGTTTCTTTTTGCCATGTAAATTAACATATTGACAGATTCCAGGGATTAGGATTGTAGTGCTGGGGGAAGGGGTCATTATTCTGTCCACCATGGGCGCCAGTTGTGACCTCTGACCTAAATAGTCTATGACATCTTCTCTACTTTGGGATTCTTTTTACTCCCTAGAAAAAGGCTATGGGCTTCTTAGGCTTTTTAGTTTTCCTGGTCCTACCAAGTTGCTGTCACTCCTGGACAAGTGAAGATATGTATGGAGCACTTTTGAAGGCTCAGGCTCCCCAGTCCTGGGGCCTACAGGTGCCTAATGTTTCCTTGCTGACTCTCTCATACCAGGAGGGCCTCTGGTCTTGGGGAGCAGGGCAAAAGTCTTACTCTGGCTTCATCTGAGTGCCTTAAGTCCCGAGTGAATTTAGGCTAGGCTTTGGCAAGCTTATTTCGAAGAAAGTCACAGTTTGTTTTTGACTGAATGCTGTGGATGTTATAGGGTAGCAGGGTTTGGCTGCCCTAATGAAAAGAATATCATCAAGCAACAGAAAATACTGAGGGGATGGACTAATTAAAATGCCATTATTTAGTAAAGACTTTTATTTGCCTCTATTCCCTTTAAAAGTGAGATTTGTACATGTGTGTTCAATAATAAGTAGACAACATTTAATTATTAAGGTTGAGATTAAGAAAACAATTAGCAAATATGTGTCCTGAAGGTCCTTTGTTTTAATTATAAAAGCTTAGTTTGTGTTCAATTTTCTTGAATAAAATGGTTAATTACCACGAGTCAATAATAATACATGAAATTTATTTTCCCATAATTTATGCTATTATGTTAACCTTAACTTCTCATAGAAAATTCCTTAATTCCTTAGAACAGGTCAATTTTAAATAAATTAATATTATTAATAAATTAAATAAATTAATATTATTTCCTTATTTCCTTTTAATATTGGAAGCTCTATTTGTAATACTTTCCAATTTCCAATTTGCTGAAAGTCAATATTACTACTAACGCTACCTTTAGGATGGTTAGTGATTAGAGAACAAGATCCAATATTTTATTTCAATTGCAGTTACTTATGAGTGTGTGAATAAAACATTCGACCTCATTAATAATTAAAGAGGCAAATTAGAACAAGGGCATATCATTTTTCACTTGTTTGATAAAGAGTTTTCAAAAGATAATAAAATCCCAATTGTCTATTGGGACAATAGATTATTGGGACAATAAATTAGGAAATTATTTATTTTGGATGTCATTTTGATAATAAATATTATAAAAGTTTTAAAGTTCATGTATTGGTTAGACTGTCAGGTAGGTCCTCAAACACATAACAGCTCAAACACCGTGGAGATTTATTTCTTGTACGTGTAACAGTGTTGAGTCAGTGACCATGTGAGTAGAGCACTTCTCTACACAGTCCTGCCAGCATCCAGGCTGACAGAAACCTCACCTTTATTTTTCTTATTTTTAATTTTGTTTAAAGATTTATTTTATTTATTGAGGGGGAGGGGCAGAGGGAAAGAGTATCCTAAGCAAACTCCCTGCTGACGCGGGGCTGGATCCTAGGACTCTATTCAGGACCTGAGCCGAAATCAAGAGTCAGACACTCAACCAACTGAGCCACCCAGGTGCCCGTCACCAAATTTAAATACAGGGCTTCCAACCTGTCCCAAGGAACACTGTCACTCCAAAGAACTGAAAAGGAAAAAATATGTATGGAGAAGTACATGTAAGAGGTTGTGAGAGTCACTGTTTCTCTGATAGACGAACTGAAGCTCATTCTCGTGATCACGTACAAGTGCAGTGTAGACATGGAAATGTAACCTGGTTATGCCCAAGACGAAGAGGAGAAGACGGATTTTGGTGAGCAGGTCAAATTCGCTACTATATTATGTATAATGTTTGATCCAACATTGCTACATTTATCCTAAGAAAACGCAAGGTTCGATCTATGAACTACAAAGTTGCTTATTCAAGCAATGTTTATAATGGGGAACAACTGGATACTATTTGAATGTTCAGCAGTAGAGAGTGTACAGATTAAAAATTCAGGATGACATATAAATCATCGGGAAGAATGGAATATTGTACAAGAACAACTAGAGCATCAAACAGTGCTATGGATAGATATTGGACTATGCCCACAGAAAGCTGTCTGTGGTATACCATTAATTTCAACAACCAGATTATGAATCGTATGTAGTGTTTGAGCTAGTTTTTGTAGCAACATAGACTCATGCGTGAAAAGCACACTGGAGTAATAGTCACCAAGCTTATCACAGTAGTTACCTGTGATAAGCGCAATAGGCACTTCGATTTCCTTTGCTTGTGTATTTGTTGCTTCTTCTTTTTATTTTTCCAAAATTACCTTGTATTTATTTTGTGGCCTTCTAGATTAACAATTAATGTTGGTCTTCCTGTAGAAACATCTAAGCACATTACTTTCATTTGTTTTGCATGGGTTACACAGATGACCTAACCTGAAAACCGAACCTATAGCTGGTTACCTGTTTGCTCCCAGGTGCTCTGCTTGTGAGCACTACCTCAGGCCATGCGGGCAATGTTTGCTGGTGATGGCATACGTCACCAGGCTGTTTTGCTGGCACAGTAGCTGAAAGTACTTCAGAACTGTTCTTTTAACTTGGGGTAACTTGTTCATTCGATCAAAAGCAGAGTGTGTCTTCCGTGAGTACCCAAACTGATTGGACTTCTCTTGGATCATGGAGAGCACACCCCTTCCTGGTTTTCCAGTGATGTGTTGTGCAACGCGACGGAACAGAAACAGGGGCACACTGAGAATGCTGCTTATTGTGAAAGAAAGGGACACACCTCACGGTGACCTTGGGCTTTCTTCCAAGGATCCACATGCTTTCTTAACTGCAGAACGTAACTAATTTTCCAGTAAATTCTCAATTAAATGTTTGTTCGTTTAGTATAGAAGTGCCCTAGCTTTTTTTTTTTTTTTTTAAGATTTTATTTATTTGACAGACAGAGATCACAAGTAGGCAGAGAGGCAGGCAGAGAGAGAGGAGGAAGCAGGCTCCCCGCTGAGCAGATAGCCCGATGTGGGGCTTCATCCCAGGACCCTGAGATCATGACCTGAGCTGAAGGCAGAGGCTTAACCCACTGAGCCACCCAGGTGCCCCAAAGTGCCCCAGCTTTTAATGTTCTTGATCAGCATGGTTGTTTGTCCAGAAGTCTCTTTGGTAAATCAGAGGAGAATCCTTGTTTAATGTTTTCAATTTCTTCCTTGGAAAAACTGCTCTGGAGCACAAAATATATATTTATAACTGAAAACATTAGCAATTTAAAAATTATAAACCTTGGAGAGCAATAGTTTAAACAGCCACTGAGGATCTATTAACATTAATCATTATCCTATCTGCAAAGAACAGTTCCCTACGAAGTTAAAAAGATCAGCAAAGATCAGCAAATCGGGCTTTGGTGGGGTGGTGCTCCACAGTAAGTCTCCCTGAGGCTTGATAGGGTCTCCATGTTGCACACTGCTCAAGAGTTCATGACCAAGGAACTGTATCAGGGCAGAGATCCAGACTTTATTCACTTCAGCGTGCTGTGCACCCTTTGGTGAGGTTGTGTCTGCCCAAGCCCTTGAAGGAGAACTATCCTTTGTAGCACACAGGCTCTGTTTGGTTTTTGTTGTCCTGGGTGTTATTTAAGTGTGAAGCTGCAAAACACTTTATTAAGCTTTTTTCACAGTTAGAATCAAAAGATTTCTCAGTACAGCATTGAAGGTTGGGATGAACACGAGCCACTTATTGACCTGGCCTGGGTGTTTGCTCATTTAATTATTCATCATCCATCCATCTATTCATTCACCACATATGTACTGGTTTCTGATGTATGCCAGTCATCATACTAAACCCGAGAGATGCAAAAGTGAACCTAAGGGACCCTACCTTTGAGTAATTTACAATCCGGTGGGGGCATCTTTGGGGAAATGATAATTAACAGGGAACAGAAGCATGAACAAGGCACACTATGAGAAACTGCTTGATTCCCAGGGTCTAGAGGACAGGAAAATTTCTCTGGGGTCAAGCACTGAGCATCATCGTAACTGAGTTCTAAGGTTTTGGGAGCATAGTTGTAAGGAAATGCCCATGTTTAAACATTCTCTAACTAATGTCCCTGGTTTCCTTTCAACCTTTTACTCCCAAGATCCTCACCTCTGTTTTATTTAGCTTGAAACTCAGCTAGTGAGCTTTCATGTGAGTCCCTAGCTCACCCAGGCACTGAGTCAACTCTAACGTGGCACTATCAGAATAGATGAAAAGAAGATTGTAGAGTGCAGAGTATCACGAGTGTTCTGATGATATTCCAGTATTTGCATTAAGGGAGCATAAATATTTTTAATCAGGATTCAGAAATTCCTTTGTGCCCAGACTGATTTTTATAGGAATACCCAAAGAGATTTGGTAAAAGTATCGTACAGGATCAGTGGAAGAAGATGGATTGATCTTGGCTGGAAAGAGTTGAAATAAAAACTACAAGTTAACATAGGTCATGTATTTCTGGGCTTTTTTTTTTCTTTTTGTAGGTATGTATGATTCTATAAAATCGAATTTGATGAACTCTTTTTAAAGTGACTTCTAGAGAACAACATTCATTCTTGTGCAAAATAGAAAGGATCCATTTTTTCTCTCCCTTAGACAGGAGTGTAACAAGTAAAACAGAATGCCAAAATATTCTAGTTAAAATGCACGATGTCAGAAATGGAACTTCATTGCTATTATGCTAGAGCAGCATGGTACCTAAGAACAATGGAACTGGAATGAACTCTTCCGAGCGCAGTCTGCTTTTTTGAGCATGGCGTTTTTCTTAGCACTAATTTCTCTGATTGATAGCAATACCGACAGTGGGAAGGAGTTTATGGGTATTGTTAATGACAAGAAATGGAAGCTTTTAGGTATTTCTGTTTGTGACTTTCAAACTCATATGGTTTGAGGACCTTTACTAAGATGAAATTCATAGAACTTAGAATGGAAATCTAATATGCTCCATTACACCCGGATGCAAAGGCAGTCTTACAACATTTCTGAGGCTAAATGGGAGGCAGTTTATCAACTGCAAGTGTGACAAAGATGAGACACCATCATGAACATTTCTTGCTCCCCCCTTTGTCTGTGACTGGTTACCCAGACAAAGTTCTCCCTGATGTTAGTGGTGCTGGGTCAGTATTAAACACTGCACTCAATCTGATGCTAGGCAAATGAGATTATTGTTACAAACAGACAGAAATGAAGGCTTCTGGGTGGCACAGTCAGTTAAGCAGCTCCTTTGGCCAGGTCATGATCCCAGGGTCCTGGGGATCGAGCCCCACATCGGTGGGGGTGGTCCCTGCTCAGCAGGGAGTCTGCTTCTCCCTCTCCCTCTGGCCTCTCCTCATGCTCTCTCTCTCTTTCATGTGCATTCTCTCTCTCTCAAATAAATAAATAAAATATTTAAAAAAAACAGACAGAAATGATGTACTTAAATTCTAGGAAATCACATTAACATTACCATAAGTGGAAAATCAAACTGTCAATGTCTTAGAGGAGTAGAGAAGAAAAAACAAAACAAAACAAAACAAAAACAAAACAAAACAAAAACAACAACCAACAAAAAAAAAAGCTATTTATACCAGACACATCATAAAATTAAGTTACCTCACATAAAATATGAGTTACTTGAGTCCCAAGAGAAAACCATTAAATATAGGCATATACAAAGATGGTTTTGACTACAACAGAAATGAAATGAACTCAGGATCCCTGTAGGTCATCACAGAAAAGTATAGTTGCTAAACAGACCCCCATAATGGCAGAGCAGCCCATTTCTGAGAAGTCAAGGACTCTTCACTGCAGAAAATCTGGTGACAAAGGGAGGGAATAAGGAGATGGGAGAGGAACACCTGTGCTAAGTAAGCATCATTTCCCATTGCCTAAGTCCAATTCTGATTACTTCAGCCTTTGGAGAAAGCTCCAAGTCCAAGAATTTGATAAGGAAATAGATTGAAAAATTAAAAGTGCATGTGAACTATTTACAGGCTTGCTAGCCCAGAGAAATAGGATGGGAAGCAGACAGCTTCAGTGGCAAGTTCAAAATTGGCTATAAATCTTTAACAGGATGTCTAAGGCTCATGTTGAGCATGGCATACTAGGATCAACTTTAGAACTAAGAGGATATATATATATATATATACTGATATATATATATATATCAGTAGTTCTCTCTCATTGTTGAGAAAAATTGCAACAGGGAGTTGACACCCATGGAAAAGGCCTATTACTGGGGAAAAACATTGTTGATATTCTCTGCTTTGTTACTGTAAAGTGTTTAAACTATTAGCTGCTTTGCTAAAGTAAAGAGGGTTATGTTCCAAACACACAAATGGGGTCAGAGGAGAGAGCTCATATATGTGCTCTTTCTTTAGTCTCAGGCTGGTCCTTTAGCCTTTGTCCATTTCATCTTTCTACATAGCTCATTGGAAAACCATCCAACCTCCCTCAACAGAATTGCTAATAGCCTAGGGATACTCATGCCATCTCAAGAGGTCACCTGATACTGGAAGACAGAGCAAGTGTCCGTACACTTGCAAGAGCGATCAGGCAATGCTGGAGGTGCTGGTCTTAATGCTAGGGGCATTGTCTTATTGGCCCTGGGCATTCTGCACTCTATTCTCGTGTGCTTGCAGCAGCACGTTTTGAAATGGTATGGCAGTTCCCCTACTAAGTTGTTATCAAATGTTGGAAGTTCTTTCTACATGTAAATTTGTTCTGAGATTCAGCTGAGCCAGTTACATTTTATCTATGTTTTCACTCATTGATACATATTTTGAGAACAAACACTATAGTGGGCAGTGGGTTTGATAAGAGATTAGAAGAGAAAATATTTGCCCAATCTTCAAGGACGCAACCATCTAATAGAAGAAGCAGATAAAGAAATAACATTTCCGTGTAATGTGATCAGAGCTGTAAAGGGTCATGTGAAGTGTTTTCAGAGTACAAAGGATGGGAGTAGCAGACTTGATCTCAAGAAGTTGGAGGAAGGTGCACAGAGGAAGCTGCAGGACATTGAAACTGGGTTTGAAGAGCGAGGTAGACAGAGTTCAGTCTGTGGGAGCCATGTGAGGGATGCTCTTATGCGAAGTTACAGGAAGAGCAAGGATCCAGAGCAATGAAAAAACAGGCTACCTACAATAATTCAGATTTTTAACGTGGAAAAAGAGAGTGATAAAGAAGAGGTTGGAAGGATATGATAGTCCTTACCTTAAATGCACTTTGAACACAATTCTAATGCCAGGTCTCAGCCTGTTAGCTCATCATGGAATCAATTCAATGACTCACCTTCCCAAGACTGCACTCTTGCAGTTGTATTATTTCCTCTGAACGTAATTGTTTTATCTTTCGTCTGGATAATCTATCAACATATATAAATGTACCACCATTTACTCTCTAAATAAAAATTCTTTCTTAATGTTAGGGCTTTCTCTACTCATCCCTTTGAGCTACTCTCTGTATCTGTCCATAGTTAAACTTTACAGATATTTCTCAAAATTACTTCTTTTATAAATATTTTAACCTTTACCAGTTGTGACAGTTACTTTTATGTGTCAAATTGACTGGATCACAGCGTGTTGGTCAAACATCATTCTGGTTGTGCCCATGAGGTTTGTGGATGAGATTAACATTTGGGAGGACAAACTGTGTAAAGCTGATTTCCCTTCCCTATGTGGGTGGGCCTCATCTAATCAGGTAAAGGCCTGAACAGAACAAAAAGCCTGACTCTCCTGTAAGTAAGAAAAAATTCCTCCTGCCTGACTGCCTTTGAACAGGGGCATCAGCTTTTTCCTGACTTCGCATTCTAAGAAACATCAGTTCTTCTGGGGTCTCAAGCCTTCTGCCTGTTAGACTAGAACAACATCCTGGTATCTCCCAGGTCTCCAGCTTGCCAACTCACCCTAAATATCTAGAGACAAGTCAGCCCCCATAATCATGTGAATCAGTTCTGATTGGTTCTGTTTCTCTATACAACCCTGACTTATATATAAGCTAATACTCTCTGAGTCTGTTTCTTCATCTTTATGATGGAGTTAACAATATTACCTACCATTGGATTTATTACAAGAAAGTGTTACTAAAATGTTTATGTGTGTAATATATGTATTATAGCGCTAAATCTGGTGAAAATAATTGCAAGCTTTTACTACTCTTTGTATTTTCTGTCTACATTACTGTTTGGGTTTCTTTGTTTTATGATCATTATATCTCTCAGGTGTGCCTCCACATCTTTTAGGATCACTTTTTCCCCTCTTTTTTCCAGTTATATCTAAGCAAACAGTTTAGCAATGTGCAACACAGCAGCACCTTGCCTCATCTGTACCACGTATCACTCTCCTTTTATTAGATTGATGGAGGTATAATGGACATACAACAAACTGAACATGTTTAAAGTATAAAGTTTGGTAACTTTTTATTTTTAAAGACTTTATTTATTTGACACAGAGAGAGAGAGAGAGAAAGCACACAAGAAGCAGAGGGAGAGGGTGAAGCAGACTCCTGGCAGAGTGGGGAGCCCAATGTGGGACTTGATTTCAGGACCCCTAGATCATGACCTAAGCCAATGGCAGATACTTAACCAACTGAGTCACCCAGGCATCCTCAAAGGTTGTTTTAAAAGAAGTCCAAGAGAATTTCCTGACAAATATGAGGTATCCATAGCAGCGAGCAGCCTGTGGTATGCCACAGGATTGCAGAAGCTGAGGAGTGTATTCTATGCATCAAACTGGAGGAAAGGAACCATCCGATGTCAAATGTTACCACTTCTGTGAGATATTCTACATGGAGATGATTCCTGAGGAACAAGTGAAAGGAAGAGCCAATCTGAAGTGACTATCATTACACTGAATGCAAGGGACTGAACACTTTCCCTTGAAGACTGAGAATAAGGAACTATTCAACTTTATACGGGAAGTCCTAACCAGTGCTGTGAGACAAGAAAAAATAAAGGAAAGTACCTTCAATAGACAATCCCAGTGAACAACCCAAATGCTTATTACCTTGTTAATGGACAATGAAATTTGTCATGTTCGTACACTGGAATACTATTCAACAATAGAAAGTGGGGAAAGTACTGATACATTGATGAAATACAAAAGCAGTTTCTTTTTTTTATTTTTTAAAAGATTTTTATTTATTTTATTTGAGAGAGAGAGAGCACAAGGGGGTGGGGCAGCAGAAGGAGAGGGAGAAGCAGCCTCCCCGCTGAGCAGAGAGCCCCACATGGGGCTGGATCCCAGGGCCCTGGGATCATGACCTGAGCCGAAGGCAGACAGTTAACCAACTGGGCCCACAAAAGCATTTTGTAAATTAAAGAGGCCAAACACTAAAGGCCAGATACTGTATGGTTATATTTATATGACATTCTGTAAAACACAAAACTAAAAGGAGATTAATCAGTTCAGTTGCAGGATGGGAGTACAGGAGAGATTTGAGTAGGAAGGGACCGAAAGGAACTTCTGGAGGTGATGGAAAATTTGTCTTGATTGAGGTGGTAGTTACATGTCTGCATGGTTGGGAATTTTTCTCAAGAAATTCAATAAATTTCATTTAAAAAGTTAATTGTGCCAAGATTGTAATAGACATACGTAAAATGGGTGGGGAAAAACATAGACAGGGGAAATATAAACTGCAATAAGGCGATGGAATGCTCTGAGATAAATACAGGGTATCTACTGTCCTATGTGACATTTAGCATCAAGTGGCCAAATAATAAAATATTTGAGCTTTTGAGGCTGAATAGGACGTTGGATTATGTTACATAAAAGCATCATTACACCCATGTTTCTGTGCACATGACTCTACCCTCCCTGAAAGCAAAGATTTGATCCCGTTCATCATATTTTCTGTTGTGCTTAGCACTGTGTTTGGAAATCCACTGGCACACCGTAACTGTTTCTCGACGGATTGAACATCTTGTGCGGAATCAGTTTTAAGTTTTAATCAGTTTTATTTTCACGAAAATAAAAATGGAATTTAAAATTTGTAGATTTCCACATCAGGAGAGTAACATAAAAGTAACAGCCAATGACTAAAAAGTGTTCGGATGGGAAAACAGAGGTAAATCTGAAGCAAAGAGAGTTATCAATAATAAGCAGTGGCAGGAATTTTGCGGAGGGAACTGCAAAAACAAAAACAAGACCATGTCTCAGTAATGAAAAGTAATCTGGAAGATTTCCAATTAAGTCTTAGAAAACCTAGAGATACTAATAAGTGCCCCGTACAAGCAGCTCCTAGACTCGTGTAGGAGAGGAGTGTGGAACACATACAAGAGTTTCAGCCAAACTGAAAGACAAAAAGAGGCAAGAAACATAGACTGCCCAGGAGGAGATCTTTCTCTTTTTCTAGCTTACCTGGGTAAGAAGTTTTATTGCTTAGGGAAGAATATGAAATTATTACCTGAACTAAATTAGATGCCATTATACTTTATTTGTATTTAATTTTGCCTCCTTATATTAAATTCAACTCCTTTTTTGCTCCTTTTATAAAGTCCCAATGATAGTTACTCCAAGTTCAGGTACCGATATAATAGGATGTAGGGTCTTGAGTCATCTCACCTGACACTGAACCAGGCTGGCATCACAAGGCAGAGAAAAACAAGTAAGTAGGACTACTTTGGGGGCTATCACAGTAGTCAGATTTATTTCAGACTGGAAGGAGATTTATCTAAGACCAAAGGTTTTACCTGTGGTTCAAGAATCTAGGTTGGACTCCATGTCCACCACTTTCTTACCAATATTTTTAACTTCCTTGCTCAATATTTCTTTGGCAAATTTTATTCAGATCTGGATTAACTTAATGTGTTATTTTATTCTAATAGTATCCCCAAAGAGATGTTATTTATCTCTCATTTTCTTTCACCCCTCCACAGATTCTTAAGGTCCAGCTACATAAGAATGTAAACACTTTGCAATTCCCTCTGCAAATCATAAATAATGATTCATATGATGAAAATCATGTTCAACCAGTCTCCCCAGCAAAGGCAGATTTGCACACTTCCTCCTGGAAGTGTGCTTGTCTCCCAGGCCTGGATGAGTGTTCATCAGGTGTGTTCTTTCTAATTTGGTGCTTATTACAATGAATAAACACATATTTATCTTTCCCTCTAAATAGACTATAAGTATATGTGGCCAGGATCCAAGACTCTATTACTCAACTTTATATTCTAGAATGGAATACCAAGCTGTGCTTATATTGGACACTCTATCAATACTCACTGAAAATAAATGAATAGTCATGAGCTTTAATTTCCTTATGTTAATGATTAAGTGAAAGGACTAAGCAAACAGAACCTTACTGAGGCTGAGTAACTTGTATCTTTTTCAAGAGTTTTCTTAGTCAGCACCCTCTAGGGTCTGAACCTACTTTTATTTTTGTACCAGTTAAGTACAAAGTTAAGTAAAGAATAAGGCCAGACAGAGAATACAATAAATTCTCACAGATTTCTTATAACCTCCTACTAGGAAACTAATAAGCTGAGGCAGGGGCAGTGGTAGTAAGGAAAGAATAAAATATCCTTTGAACGACGGCTCTACTTAAATATTTCCTTAATAAATGCCACAGCATTTGGGAGTTCATTAAAGGGAAGAACTCTTTTCTATATGTTAGCTGCAGTTTCAGCAATAGGAGAGATAATTAAGAGATTCTTTGAATGAAACCCAACTTTCTCAGAAGCAGACTAATAGCTATGGTTTTCCTAAAAAGGACTTTCCTAATAACCTGTATGCTTTCCTAATACCTGGTTCAGGCCTGTTTTCTGTCTATGAATGAAAATAGAACAGTTCTAGAACCCAACTCAAAGTGCTTAAATTTAGAATCTCCTTTAAAAGAGAAGACAGTTTGGCTAATAAGTCTCTTCACGTGCTGAATATTTTTTCTTCCTATTCCTTATTTCTTACCCATACAGGGCTCCAATTCAAGATCCAAATTTCTAGGACTTACACATTCATAAGATTTACCCTAAAATTGGGATGTATTTTAAAGAACTTAGATAATTTAGTTAAAAAAAATCATTTGTAAATAGGGGTTCCTGGCTGGCTCGTCGGTTAAGTGTCCAACTCTTGATTTTGGTCATGATCATGGGTCATGAGATTGAGCCTATGCCAGACTCCGTGCTGGGCTCCAACCTCAGCAGGGCGTCTGCTTGAGATTCTCTCTCTCTTGCTCCCTCTGCCCCACCTCCAGGCTTTCTCTCTCTCTCTCTTTCAAATAAATAAATCTTTGAAAAATCATTTATAAATATTATTTGAAAAAGAACAAATTTCAGATCACTCAAATACATTTTAAAGTAAAAACATGATATCTGGGGGCGCCTGGGTGGCTCAGTGGGTTAAGCCGCTGCCTTCGGCTCAGGTCATGATCTCAGGGTCCTGGGATCGAGTCCCGCATCGGGCTCTCTGCTCAGCAGGGAGCCTGCTTCCCTCTCTCTCTCTCTGCCTGCCTCTCTGTCTACTTGTGATCTCTCTCTGTCAAATGAATAAATAAAATCTTTAAAAAAAAATGATATCTGAAAAAAAAATGTAGACCTCAGATTTATGAGATCTCAATACTTGGAAAAGATTAACAGTGTATTTGGTCACAACATCATTAGCATTGTATGACTATATGGAATGTCCCAGGTATAAAAAATGAAACAAAGATGTTAAATAATTGTCTGGATACAAAAGGAAAAGTGTTGCATGATTAATTCACATTTCTCACAGATAATATATCTTAAGATAAAAATTTAAAATGCTTACGTACCAATGTAATAAAAACAAAGTGAAGGAGAAAACAAATAATTATGTAAATGTTCCAAGCTCTCATAGAACTTCTACTTAGAACATCTAAATTATTGGGCAAAAGTATTTTGGGTTGCCTGATAATTTCCTCTGGTCTTCATTTTGTGAAATTACATTTCTTTGTGCCCAATTCCATCAATACTAATGTAGAAGAGGGTGTTAAAAATCTATATAACAGCATCAAGAAAACATATGCTATAGCATAGTAGGCTAAAAATATAGATATTCCAATTGAACTTATTTCAGGTGAAAACGATTTCTAACTTCAGGAGATCTTCATGATAAAACAAGAACCCCATCAAAGAGTGAGAATCTGGGGGCTCCTGAGTAGCTCAGTGGGTTAAAGCCTCTGCCTTCTGCTCAGGTCATGATCCCAGGGTCCTGGGATCGAGCCCCACATCGGGCTCTCTGCTCTGCAGGGAGGCTGCTTCCTCCTCTCTCTCTCTGCCTGCCTCTCTGCCTACTTGTGATCTCTGACTGTCAAATAAATAAATAAAAATTAAAAAGAAAAAGAATGAGAATTTGTTCTCTCAAGTAAGTTTTCCAGATAATAGCTACACTTGTGGTAAGCACAACACAATAGATTGGGTTGTTGAATCATTACGTTGTCTGCCTGAAACTAATGTAACACCATGTGTCAACTACACTTCAGCTTAAATTTCTTTTTTCCATGAACTTTACACTAAATCAGATTTTAAATTTGGCACAAATGCCAAAAGATATTTGAATACTTTGATCAACTTTCAACTTTTGAAAGTAGGTATTTATATGTATATATGGATGTGCAAATGGAAAGTTTTATTCAACAAACGTTTGTATACAAATGTGATTTTGATCTTATACAAGCATTTGTTGAATAAAGTTTTCCATCTGCACATCCATATACACTTACAAATACCTACTTTCAAAAATTGGAAGTTGATCAAAGTATTCAATCAAATAAAATAAAGTGATAAATAATAAAGAGATTTAATCAAATTAAAAGAACATTTAGGGAGTAGAATGCTTCCCTTTTGTTCACGTAAGACACTAGTTTTCAAACCCAGCTACTCATGAGAATTATACAGGAGATTCTAAAAGTTTGATGCCTAGACTGCTCTAATTAAATCAGAATCTCTAAAGACCGGCCCTACTTGGTTTTCAAGTTCTCCAGGTGGTTTCAGTGCATGTGTGATCTCAATGTGCCACCATCGAGACTCACTGACCTAGAACAAGTAAGAGAAAATGAGATGAAGTTTTCAGTAATTCAACAGGTAGAATCAACACAAGTGGAAGGAGCAATTAAATGGCTTACCCTCTTGACCTAGACATTCCACATGCATTCTCTAGAAGCTGTCAGTCTTTCAGAAGTTCTTGCGTGACTTTGAACAAATTATTTCAACTCTTTGTGCCTCAGTTTCTGATCTGTGGAATGAGGATTATCATATAAGGATTAAATGAATTATCATCTGCAAAATATTTAGTAAGAGTCTGGCAAAATACAATGTAAGTATCATATGTTTATTTATTCACTTTTTTAAACACAAGCAATATATGCATCATGGGGGGGGAGGAATGAAAGCATATATATATGCCAAGAAGAAATATTTATATACCCAGAGATAATTGTTATTTCTGTTTAGGGCATATGATTCATAACAAATATTTATACTTAAATTTGTAATATCTGGAGTCAGACAAAACTTTTTTGAATCATAACTCTGTTCTTTCTTGGTTTTGTGGATGCCAATCATATAAACTGTCAGTGGATTTTCTTTGGTATTATATCATTTGACTGTTTGTTTATGTGTTTGCATATTATGTTTATTTTTAGTTTCCCCACTACAGAATGTTAAATCTCCAAAGAGACAACAGGAACATTGTCTTGTTCACCCATGCTGAGCCCCCAGTGTCTGCAAAGATGTGTAAAGCCCTGCCTGGGAACATGAAAGTTGTTTGACAAATATTTGTTGACTGAATAAATGCTTAGATTAAACAGGCATTCCTTGCCCTCAAGATTATATGATTCTGTACTTGGAATTTTATTTTTATTTGAAATTTATCACACAATGTTGTGTGTTTCTTTTTTTTCCTCAAGAGTAACCCAGCTGTTTCAATATCGCTTATTGAATATAACTGTGGCTATTCCATTTGAATTGCCACCTTTATCATATTTTACATTGTTACATGTATTTGGTTCTGTTCTGGGCTTTGTACTGTTGTGCTATCCTATGACTTAATGGACTGTAGCTGCATACTGCCTTCCATTCCAGAAAGAGCATATCCCCCTTATTGCTCTTCTTCAGAATGCTACTGCCTCTTCTCACATGCTTCTTGTTCCAGATGACTTTTAGACTAACTCAGTGAAGTTTAAATATTAAAAATAAAAGCTTGATTCTTATTTTACATGTTACACAAATATTAATTCAAAATGAATTAGAGAACTACACATAAGATCTAAAAACATAAGAGCTAGAAGACATATGCTGGATGAGAATATAAGACAAAGTCTTTAGACAGGATACTCACAATCATGGAAGAAAAACATGGTAAGTTAGACTTCAAAATTTGACTTTTGCTCATCAAAAGATGCAATTAAAGAGATGAAAAGACAAGCCACAGACAGAAACATTTGCAAAACACATATCTGGCCAAAAATTTGTATCCAGAATTCCTAAAGAACTCTTATAATTCAATATTTAAAAGACAAAAGAATAACAAAAAATGAGTATTTTTAAAAAGACATAAATAATCAGTAAATACATAACAAGGTGTTCAGCATCTTTGACTGTTAGGGAAATGCAAATTAAATCTCAAATTACATAGCACAACTCTAGAAAAGCTAAAATTAAAAAGACTTAATAAGGAGGGAGAAAAATGGAAATCTCATATATTACTGGTGGAACTTCAAAATCAGAGACAGTCTGGAAAACAATTAGGTAGTTTCTTATAAAAGTTAAACAGAGGGGCACCTGGGTGGCTGTCAGTTAAGCATCTGCCCTCAGGTGAGATCATGATGCCAGGGTCCTAGGATCATCAGGCTCCCTACTCAGTGGGGAGTCTGCTTCTCCCTCTTCCTTTGACCCTCTCTGGGCTAATGTGCTGTCTCCCAAACAAATAAGTAAATAAAATCTTTTAAAAAATGTTAAACAGAAAGTCTATACAAAGACTTATCTACTAATATTCACAACAGCATTATTCACAATAGCCCCAAATTAAAATAACCCAAATGCCTGTAAGCTAGGAAATGAATAAATAAACTGTTGTCTATTTGGGACACTATTGGGATACTATTAGGAGTAAAAAGGAATGAACTACTGATAAATGCAACAATGTGGATACATTTCAGAATCATGTTAAGCAAAAGGAGCTAAACACAGAAGATTACATTCTACACCATTCTATTTACATGAAATTCTAGGAAAGAATAAATTGTAGCAAGTGAAAGAAGCTGTGGAGAGGAAAGGTTGACTGGAAGAGGTCATGGAGGAACATTGGAAAGTTCCAAAGTTAGATTGTGGTGGTGGCTGCATTACTCCTCTTTTCACCTAAAGTCATCAAAATGATGACTGAAATGGTGAATTTTGTTTTATGTAGATTACATTTTAGCTATAGGTCAATACACTGTGAAAGAATTATCTTGGCATTTTGCTATAAAGTATGTACATTGATGAAGTGTTGACATCTAGAAATACACTACAATGATATACAGAAAGATAGATGTAAATATCTTATTGTTTTCTACATAAAGGAAGGTTTATTCCTGGAAAACTTAGATCTTGCTTATTGTTTGATATAGGCTTTATTTTCTGTCATATTTTAACTTATTAGGAACCGAATTTCAGTGGTGAAAGAAGACTTTTTTTTTTTTTTTTCCCAAGGAACTTAGATTATAGTTAGTATATAAGAAAGCTATTGAGTTCATTATGTGACCAATTTAATGAAATCTCTTGCTAGTTCTAATGGTTTTTCAGGTAATTCTCTTGGCTTTTTTTCCATGTGGATAAATCATATCATTTTAAGATTTAAAAAATTGTTCCTCTCTTTCCAGAATTGTAAGACCTCATTTCATTTTCTGATTGCATTACTTAGCATTTCCAGAAAGATGTTAAATACTAACAGTGAATTGAGTACCTTTGCCTTATTCTTAACTCTAAATGGAATTACTTTCTATTCCAACATTAAGCATGATGACAGTTATTAAGATGACACAGATGTTTATATCAAGTTAGGAAACTATTCCTCTATTCACTTTTGCTAAGATTTTTTTGGCAATATGAATATATATTAAATTTCTCAATTGCCTTTAAATCGTCTATCAAAATGATCTTTGATTTTGTTCCTTTGACCTATTAGGAAATAAATTACATTGATTCCTAATATTAAGTTACAGTTAAACTCTCTTTTTCCTATATTTGGAAATGGTTTGGTTTATCTGCTACCACTTCATTTAGGATTTCCATCTATTTTCAAAAGAGAGATAGTTTTATTTTTTGACACTTTTATTAGGTTTTGTTAATAGGGTAATTTCACTATTACAATTCTATTTATATTAAGTTAAAAATTTTGCCTATTACTCTATGGGACATTTAAAAAGAATGGAATTTACCTTTTTCTTTTTTGGAAGTTTTGAGTAATTTAATTATAAAAGAGTAAATCACATGCCTTTGGAGAAAATTCTTTTACAGGGTTTTAAATATCATGTTTATTGATCTATTTAGACTTTTTCTTCTTTTTATTTTCTTGACTCAATTTTGGGATTTATATTTTCCATAGACATCAAAAATTTCTCAAGATTTTCAAAATTATTATTTAATTTTATTTATGACATTTCCATATACTTAAAAAAATCTGCCCAATAACTTTGGTAATATCATACTTCCTTGTTCATAATTTTTTAATCTTTTCCCTCACAATCTCATTCATTTTCTCTCTCTGATGAACCTCATCAGATGTTTTTTCTTTGATTAAAAAAAAAAGCTTTTGAATTTATAAATTTTACTTTTTTTTTGTTTTCTCTTTTATTTCTACTTGTATTGCTAAGAGTATGTTTCCCTTCAAAAATATTTCTATGCGGCTTAAGATTTGGAGCAGAGGATTTTGGCTCACATTTTTAACTAAATAATGAAATCCTGTTATTAACTTGGGCAGCAATATGTTTTGTCTAAAAACCACCTTCTTCTCTCTCCTTTGTAGTTAGATGTGACCATGTCCCTAAACCTGGGTAACAAGAAAGGTAAATGAAAGGTGGTGGGTGGGGCTTTCAGATAGGCTTTTTTTTTTTTTTTTTTTTTTGGGTATTCATCCTTTCTTTTCTTTTTTTTTTTTTTTTTTTTTTTTTTTTACAGCTTTATAAACATATATTTTTATCCCCAGGGGTACAGGTCTGCGAATCTCCAGGTTTACACACTTCACAGCACTCACCATAGCACATACCCTCCCCAATATCCATAACCCCACCCCCCTCTCCCAACCCCCCCCCCCCCATCAACCCTAGTTTGTTTTGTGAGATTAAGAGTCACTTATGGTTTGTCTCCCTCCCAATCCCATCTTGTTTCATTTACTCTTCTCCTACCCCCTCAACCCCCCATGTTGCATCTCCTCTCCCTCATATCAGGGAGATCATATGATAGTTGTCTTTCTCCGATTGACTTATTTTGCTAAGCATGATACCCTCTAGTTCTATCCACGTCGTCGCAAATGGCAAGATTTCATTTCTTTTGATGGCTGCATAGTATTCCATTGTGTATATATACCACATCTTCTTTATCCATTCGTCTGTAGATGGACATCTAGGTTCTTTCCATAGTTTGGCTATTGTAGACATTGCTGCTATAAACATTGGGGTGCACGTGCCCCTTCGGATCACTCAGATAGGCTTTTTAAGGAAGTTAACTGTTGACTTTGCCTTCCCTACTTCCTCCTGCTGGAATTGTGAATTTAATGGCCAGACATCTCATAGCCACCTTATGACTTTGAGACTGGAATCCATGTTCAAAGGAATGTAAAGAAGGATAGAAGAAGGAACATGGGTCTTTAATGTCTTTGGAGACCTTCCGACTGGCTTTGGAATGCTTACCTCTGAATTTTTTTAAATGAAAGAGAAATATACTTGCCTCTATTATCCTGTTCTCACCAAGATCTATTCTCAACATAATAGCCTCATTTACTTTTTTAAAGGAAAAATCAGATTACAGTTCCCCTTTGTCCTACTTCCTATTATTTATCTCGATTTCTATATTGTTGATTATTTATGTTGGCTCTTTTTGGTTTAACACCTTTGTTGGCAATATCTTTGACTATGCTTCAATTTTTGGTCCTTTTCTGTCATTTGGTTTTAGGTACAACTTGTAAATTCCTTATTATAAAGTTTAACTCTTTGTTTAAATTCCCTGTTTACTAATAGTTAACTTTTTTGAATACTAATGATATGCATTTTGCCAGCCACTTACACTTTTTTCTTGCTTTAATCCTTGAAACAATCATAGATTTTGTCATAAATTATCAGAAACACTCTTTCTTTTTAAAAGTTTTTATTTATTTATGTGACAAACAGAGATCACAAGTAGGCAGAAAGGCAGGCAGAGAGGGGAAGGGGGGAAGCAGGCTCCCTGCTGAGCAGAGAGCCAGATGTGGGGCTCGATCCCAGGACGAAGGCAGAGGCTTAACCCACTGAGCCACCGTGGTGCCCCCAGAAACACTTTTATCATCAATTTGCAGGTGGGGGAACTGAGGCAAAAGGGTGAAATGATTTGCCTAAGATAAAATATCTGGTAAAATGTGGAAAACATTTGAATCCAGCAATTGCTTTGCTGCCTTGGAAAGCCCAAGACTTATACACATGTATTATGGGAAGTACTATTTTATTAGTATTTATAATTATATATCTTGGTCAATAATTTATCTTTTGCTTTGCTCAAGTTTTCCCTTAGTCTCCCTTCATCTCCTGAAAGCTTATACTTGTCAGAGATGATCTGGAAGAGCAGGACTAGTCCTTTCTAGACCAGAACAGCTTGGAATAATAACATGGTTGTCAAGATGTTTACTACTTCATGTAGGAAAAACCAATGAGCTATTAAAGTCTTACAAAGTGAAATATAAACAAAATATCAGTGAAGTCTCTAATTATTGTCTAATTTGTGAGCCAGTAATTTAAGGTCAGTACTCACTAACCACTAAATATCTGTCTTCCTTTTTCTTCAGCATATATGCCACAGGTAATACAACTAGGGTAGCTTCTTGATTTCCCCCTCTTTTTAAAGACTTTTTATAATTCAATGGTATTCTCATACTCATATACTGAGTCCCTCACTAGAACATTAAAATGGAGGTGCCACGCATTTAGTGAACTGAAAATATACTAAGAGCACACAAATGGGAATAAGATCGGATAGAACAGATTCTTGGAGATGAAATTTTTGCAAGCTTATTGTTTTGGTAAATAGGCACTTACTCACTAGATATAGGTGATTATCAATTTCTTCTAGGGATGAAGTAATAAACGTTAGCTTCATTTGTCAGTGATCTGCTTTGGGGACAGGGAACTGTTCACCTTGAAAGTGAATACACACTATTTACATTCTTACATAAATCTGATCAAAAATTATCAAGGAGAGGAAAAGTTTTAGCTCAACACACACACACACACAAAACTATATATAACGTCACTCTCAATCTTTAGCATCAACAGAATATTTTGCAA
The DNA here is from genome assembly GCF_902655055.1 of Lutra lutra. Lineage (NCBI taxonomy): Eukaryota > Metazoa > Chordata > Mammalia > Carnivora > Mustelidae > Lutra > Lutra lutra. Next base: position 57,785,506 of record NC_062281.1, on the reverse strand, counting down.
AATATTACTCATGTCATTCTGCCTTAGAGATCTCAAATAGCATATTCTTTGCATATAATTTTGCTTTTGGAGGAAGGAGTTAGATAAGAAATAGTTAGAAATAGAGAAGAAAACCGAGTATTAAGATCAGTATATGAAAATTATGAAAGGAGATCAAGGTGACAAGAGACTATTTTAAGCAGATAGCATCAATTTCAAAGTGTATTTCTCTAGATTTGGCTTGACACACAGGTGTGACCCCAGAATTAGAAAATTTTTATGTATCTGAAAAGATGATGTAATGGAAGGTATATAAACTAACCTATTTAAGCTCAAAAGCATTTTGTCGTTGAAAGTGTTTTAAAAAAAGATCACCTTTCAGAGTTATTTTGCAATGGAATTGACCTAGAATGAAGTTTATGACTTCTGGAAAATTAAAATTTTAGATTTTATGTTTGTACTTTATGATAGTTTCAAGTTTTGGGGACAGCCACATTAAAAATCAGTACAGAAGACTGCTTTTTGCTTATGAGCAAAACGAAGAGAAAGATAATGCAATGACCTTCTCTTCATTCTCTTATGAGTAGGATGAAAGTGCAACTTTTCTTTGAAAGCAATTATCCTAAACCACAGCCTAAAAAGTTTTGAATTACATTTTAAAACATTTAATGAATACAAATGATTCCATATTTAAAAGATAGTGTTTTTACACAAGAAGAAAATAATCGGTGTCAAAATGTCAACAACATTCAATTCAAGCATCATATCATTAATGGTATTCCTAGACACAGTGGGGAGAGACTATAAATAAGATATCCTCTCCATCTTCAAGGAACTTTCAGTGGGGGAGACAGACAGAACATAAGTAAATATAAATCAAAGCAGAAAAAATTCCCAGACTTCTTTGTAGTTGCATCCCCCTCCATGCCAACCCCTTCCCCTGCACACAAAAACTCACACCTTATGTGGTGATGTTCCTCAAGGATGGGTCCTTAGCTCTCACCCCCTCTAATACTATATATTTTCTAAGAAATTAAATTTTTAGGCCAATGAGCCTCAAATTTACATCCAACACAGAGTTCCCTCTGGTCTTAACTGTACCTTAAACAAAAGTTTCCCCAAACTGAAATTATCTTCTCCCTTAGACCTGATCTTACAGTGTTCTGCCTTGGTGAGTGGTACTACCTCTCATTAGGCATAATCCCAAAGCATTGACGTCTTCCTTTCTCTCACCCTCCAAATCAAACCATCTCTAAGTGTAGATGATTTCATGATCTCAGTATTTCTCAAATATATACACTTCTCTTTATCACTACCACAACCCTAGCCACGAATTCTCACCTGAACTACATAAACTTCATAGTTTTATGAATGTTTAGTCTGCATCCAGTTCTGTCATCCTCAGATAATTTTCCATATTACCATCAGAAAGTTCTTTACAAAACTGTGTCACCTCCTTGCATAACACTCATCAGAAGTTTTCCATTTCTTAGAATTATGACAAAATCTGGATGGACACTCACTATCACAACAGATTCTCTCACTTAAATAGGCCATCATCAATTCTGCCATGAAGATTTTTGCATTCTCAGCTCCTCTACCTGTGATGTTTCTTTCCCTTCATCCAGTTAAGTCCTAGTAGTTTTTCAGATCTTGTTTGCCTGTCGATTCTTCAGCCAAGTTCATCCCAACTGTCCATGAAAAATCAGTTATGCATTCTCACTCTCTTACAGAGTGAGAGCTCTCCTCTCTCACAGAGGTTTTTTCTTAGTTCATGTCACTTTTTCCTTATATTTTGAGGTCATTATCTGATTAATACCTGTCTTCTCCACTATCCTGGGCTCCATGAGAAGAGAAATTCTCACAGGGCAAAGCAGAGTGCTTGGTTCATTGTAGGTTTTCAATAAACATTTGTTGAATGACTTCCTGGATGGAGGAATGGAGGAATGGAGGAAAAGATGATTGAATGAGTAGAGAATGATCAAGATGAATTAAGTAGAGGGAGAGCTGATTTAATTCTGAAAGTAGGACCAGGATAGGTTTATTGAAGTGATAGCTTTTGAGTGAACCTAGTAGACTGAGAAGCTGGGGAAAGTTCTTCTAACCTAAGGGAAGAAAAGTCTTAAAAGAGTATAAAAGTATTTAGATGTTGGCATCATAAGTTAGCCAGTATGGCCAGAGTAGGAATCTTTGAGGCATTATGTAAAGAGCATATGATGACATGCTAAAAATATGTTTGGTTGGAAGTGAGAAACCAATGAAGATTTGGAGGAGGGATGTGTCATTATCGGACTTGTTGAAAGATGAATTGAATTATAAGAATGGACTAGAGAATCAAGAGATCACAAAGAGAAAAACTAGTTGAGAGGCTACTTGGGAAAGAAAATGAATGTCCCAGCTAGGGCAATGGAAGTGAACTTGGAAAGATGTAAAGAGCTAAATGCATCTCAGAGACTCAAGCAATATTGTGGGTGGCCATATAAATGAGGCGAGAGGGATGTGATGAGGTTGGAGATGATTTTGACTTCTCTGACCTGGTGTGAGTAAGTAGATTGGATACGTATATAGAAACATAGTGGGGAGAACCAGGATTAGAAAGAATATTCCTGGTGAAACAGGCTCAGACTGGGAAAAAAAATGAAAATTGGAAACATCAGTATAGCATTCTTAGAGATGATTGGCAGGTAATAATTGCAGTCTTGTCCTTAGATCCTGGCAAAGGAGTCCTTGCCCTGGGACTCACAATTGAGAGGTGTCTGGTTTGGACAGTTTTGTGAGGACCTCACAGGTCCAAGAGGTATGTGCCCTGAAGTCCACTGCCCATGAATAGATCTACTCCAGGTTCCTGAGAACTATTCATATCATGATCAAATGGCCCCAAACCCACTTCTGGGATTGATGCAGTCTTCCTCATTGGGTGCATCCTCTGATGTATCTCCCTTAGGCTCAAGAGATGATCAAAGGTTGCAAGGATATGGTTGCACCCTTTACCTGAGGCATGGGGGTCCTCATGCCTATACATGAGGCCTTATGTGGTACTGGATAAGGCCAGAAGGTGAAAAAGAAAAGGAGAGGAAACAAGTCTGGAATAGTTGTCCCCTTCTATTATTCTGGAGAGGAATTCCCAGAAACATAAGAGGCTTAAATTTGAACTGGCCTTCCATGTTTTTATGGAGGAATACTGGTCAGAATAGAAGAATCAACTATATATATTTTTAGAAGTTTGTTAGATGGGTTTATAATTTTAACATATTTAGAAAGATGATATGCCAACTTCCCTTAGTACTCTTGAGCCAAGCCCTGCAAAGATTGAGAGAAGGCTTGCTTAAACATTCAACATTGGGCATCTGTTAAGATATCAGGACTGGAGATAGAGACACCAGAGTAATCAGCACAGAGGAATTCACGGACACTGTTTATATGGAAGAAGTCTCCTTTGGACCAAGAACAGACTGAGAAGTCATTATGGAGGATTGGATGTGGGACAGACAGAAAGAAAGGAATCAGTGAAGGACTTCACAAGAGCAGTCATAAATGCAGAATGCTGATCACACGCACAACCAGAAAGGTCCAACACCATCACAAAAGCCAGGGGAGAGTTGCAAATATAGCAGGATTATTAATAGCATCTTTTTATAGAGAGGTCAAGGTGGATGAGAACTAAAAAGTGACCAATAGATTCTAAATGACCTTTTAAATAATTGTGGCAATGATATTTTATGGGCAGTCATAAGATCTTAAGGGATTAAGAAAGAAATGAGATAGAGGAAAGTGAATTTCATAAGTAATGCATATTCCATGAAATATTTAGTAGTGAAGGGAATAAAAGAAACGAATGGAAAAGTTTTTATTAGAATAGGAGACAATCAGACTTGTAGCCAATGGTGTAGAAGACATGGAAGATGCAGGAAAAGGTAGATAATTGATGGAGCAAGTATCAAGACACTAGGGAAGTGGCAGTGTTCATAAAGTGAGTTAAAGTGAGTGGCAGAGTTAGCCTAGAAAGTAAGGCCTGCCATTATAAGTAAGTTTGGAGAGAAGTGATAGAAATTAAGAGAATTTGTATGTGGTGAATCTTCATTTTTTTCCGTGATGTACAGTAGGGGTTATAAATAAGGATACATGGATGGCTTAAGAAAAGCAGAAAAAATATTAAATAATTAATATAAAGAGAGTAGTAAGTTAACTAATTAAATTAATTAATGAGCAGTATTGGTCTAGCGAAGGCTGACGTATGTCCTGGTCATCAAATAAATCAGGTTTGGTGATGTCACTTTTTGACAACCTCATTCAAAAAGTCAGGGAATTCAAAAAGAGAAAGTAGATTTTTAGTGTTTTTCCATGTGTTTATTTGACCACCTAATATTTGTTGTTTTGCCTAATTAATGACTTAGGAAAGAACGGAAACTTTATTTTGGAAACTGTACAGTGGCATTAGTACAAAGTCAAGTAGTCAAGAAAATTTTGAATACTTGTGAATAAACAGTTGAAAGTTTTCATGAGGGTTGGGATGAGTAGGAAGGAGAGCAAAACCAGTTGCAAACAGATCAGGAAAAACTGAAATGTCTCTGTAAAATCTGCCTCGACCAGCACAATGCCTAGCAGAGAATAGATCTTTATTTTTTATTTTATTGAACTTTATTTTTTTTTTAAGTTTTTTTTTCTTTTTTTTTTTTTTTTTTTTGACAGATAGAGATCACAGGTAGGCAGCGAGGCAGGCAGAGAGAGAGAGGAGGAAGCGGGCTCCCTGCCGAGCAGAGAGCCCGATGCGGGGCTCGATCCCAGGACCTGGAATCATGACCTGAGCTGAGGGCAGAGGCTTTAACCCACTGAGCCACCCAGGCGCCCCTTGAACTTTATTTTTTTATTATTTTTAAATTTTGAAGTAGGTTCCATGCGCAGCATGGAGCCCAACACAGGGCTTGAACTCACAACCCTGAGATCAAGACTGGGGGTAAGATCAAGAGTCGGACACTTAACCACCTGACCTACCCAGGTAACCTGAGAACAGGTTTTAAATAAATACTTGCTCAATAAGTTAATGAATGAGGTTGGTCTGATGATAATTAATGAGTCTGATATAGATGAAGATGAGAGTAGAGAGAATTTTTAACTGGAAGACCTGGATGGAATTACAGAGAAGACTTGGTAGTAGTGCAGGATTGGCAATGGAAAGCTCAACAGTAAGGGTCAGAGGGAAAGAATTTAGAATTTAATATTTAAGACTAAAAGATCCTAAAAATTGTAGGTACGAAGGCGTGGCTGTGATAAAACTGAATAGGAGTAAAATGAGTTGGATTTGGTCCAGGAATCACTGTTCCTGGGTATTGGGCCAGTGGTCTACTGGTTTCAGAAATTCCTAGCTTGAAGAGGAACATCCTGAAGTTAAGTAAAATCATCATGGTAAGAATAGGAATAGAAACATACAAAAAATAGGGAAGAAAAATTAAATGATTCTGGGCAAGCAAAGACTAATTGGCAACCAAAAAGGATGGATTTTTACTGTATTTTCTGGCTCTGAAATATTATAAATTTGGGGCAATGAACCATCTTAATTTGAGAATTACTGGAAAAGCTGGATATTCTGAAGGAATCCAGTTTTCCTTTATAGTAGACAAGCTATGGCAGGCAGAACAGTGTCCCCCCTCCCCGCCCCCGCCAAAGTGCTCACATCCCAATCACCAGAACCTGTGCATATATTACCTTACAAGGCAAAAAAGGACTTTGCAGATGTGATTAAGTTTAAGGATCATAAAATAGGGAAATTATCTTGCATTATCTCGATGGAGCTGATCTAATCATGAGGCCTTGAATGTGAAACATTTTCCAGTTGTGGTCGCAGATGACGGCATGGGAGAACCCGACACCTGTTGCTGTTTCTGGGAAGGAAGGGGTCATGTTCAAAGACGGCTACAGTACCTCTCAGCCAAAGCTAGCAAGGAAGCAAAGATCTCAGTCTTGCAAACTGTACAACACTGAATTTTGTCCATATCCACACGAGCAAAACACAGATTCTCCCTAGAGTCTCAAGATAAGAACACAGATTGCCAGCACTTCATGTCACTCCAGGGAGACCCATGCTGGACTTCTGACCTACGGAACTGTGAGTAATAAATGTATGTCATCTGAGCCACTAAGTTTGTGGTCATTTGTTACAACAGCAATAAAAAACAAACACAGGGGCTATTATAGGAATAAATTGAGACTTTAAATAATTTGCTGACAGAAGAATGGGCATTTTAGAAAAAACATTGAAAATATAGGAGGCTATTGATAAAAGACTTCTCAGATTTCCAAAAATTTTGTGGATAATTTACTTTTTAAGTGCCCTACACTCTTTTATAAAGTTACTTGGGTGGGGTAAAAGATCTCAAATGATATGTGTTAAAATAGAAATTAAGTAATATGTCAAATGTGAAATGTCAGTTTGACAATTAGTTCTAAAAAAATTTTATAATCTATTAATACTATCAAAGTTTAGTTTAATATCTTACTTATTTTTATTATTACTATCAAACCCCATCACGAACCATTATTTTTTTATGAAGACAACCTTTTATTTGTAAAAATAAAATGGGACTAATTTCCATTGTTTTAACAATTTTGAAGATTAACAAAATAAAAATTGATTCCTTTTCTTTAATTATGTTATGTTAGTCACCATATAGGACACCATTAGTTTTTGATGTAGTGTTCCATGAAAAAAAATGATTGATTTCTTGGCTTCCAGTCTACTATTTAAATGTTGAAATGCACTAGAAAAGACTTTGTCTTAGCTCAGAGTTTAGTCCAGTTCATATGGCAGTCTTGAAAATTTCACAAGAAAAAGGAAGGAGGAAACCAAAAATGTCTCTTTGTACCTTTTGTGATTTCACAGCAAAGATAAATTTCAATCCATCCATTTCCATTCTAGTCCTACATGCCCCACTGGTCTGGGAAAATTGTTCCTGACAGAGGGATGAAAACAAATGAGAACTTGCCTATGTTTTGCTGATGTGCAGGAGAGATCTTTCCCAGAATTTCCTTTTGGCAAAAGCAAATCTTTTGATTTACATAAAAGTGACTGTGTTTTTCCTTTCACTTGTACCCTTTTGATTTACATTCTTCCTTATTGACTCACTTCTTCCTGGCGTGTTAAAAATCACTCCTCAGATTCTAGAATGACTGTGAGTCCTTTTTGGCTCTTCTTCAGGACATGCTTCTTCATGACCACACTCATTCAATCTCAGCTGTTTTACCCCCCATGACTAGCCTGAAGAATGGGGCTCATTTGGGGCTGCTCCCTATGGTCCTATTCTCTTTGCCATGTGTGGGAAGTAAAAACGTATTTATGGCACGAGACCCTGTATGGTATTTGAGTGCCTAAAATGTTTTAAAATAGTACTATTTTTGTAAAAGAGATGAGATCAAATGTAGTAAATTTTGAGCCTACTAGATAGTGAAGTGTCAGTTTTTAAGAATAACAAATAAGGATGGTTTCAGGAAAACTTACAAACAAAATTAATTCATTTTTAAATGTCAACTGTACACTTAAACAGATAAAGGAAAGCAGAGAGCAATAATTAAAGGCCCATGGGTTTGGGGACTAGATAAAACTACTATAGGTATGAACACAAGTTCTGTAACAGATTTGCTCCGTGACCTTGGACTTAATATTTACCCTTTATTTTTGCTGTTGTCCCCATCTGTAAATGAGGATGGTGACACCTACCCTACAAGGCAGTTGTTGTAAGGATTAAAGCACAGTAAGTCCTGACACATTGCACAACTGTTTGCCATCCTGTAAGCTTGTTGAGAGTGAGAACTGTTTCTTCTCACTTTGTTTTCCCCATGTTAAATACAGCAGCTATCTGGTAGACAAGCAAAAGATACACACTGAATGACTGAATAAGGGCAGCAGTGTGAATAATCTAGAGTAACAGGTCGTTGGGATGAGTGTATTCCTGGTAGGAGAAGCTTACCTGTGGCTTTTCATAGAATGAGATTTACGTGATTCATGGATAGCCAATATTTGCAATTAGATTGCATTCCATGGGAACACACAAGTTGAGCAAAAAGCCACCCAAGACCTTGCTTAGCAATTAAGGGGCAACTGGCCTGGGACTAACAACCCTTATAAAAATAAACAGAAGTCAATAACAATGCCAGTCCCTTTATACTCATTCTTTTTTTTTTTTTTTTAAACACTAGAATCAATGGATCTAGGCTATTATCCATTTTATATTATATTGCTTTAGGAGTCTATCTTATGCCATGGAATCTTCTTTTGGCATACTGAAATACAGTGAATATATTTGATAGGGAAGTTTGGAAATTTGGGGGTCTCTTTTTTTTCCCCCTCTGTGAAACCGCTGATCCGAGAGTCTGGAAAAACCTAAATGCTAGACTTGAGCAAACTTAATTGAAATGTGGCTTCAATTTTTACTGTCTAGTTCTGACAGTTCTTAAAACAGGCTATTAACTTATTTGGAACCCTGGTGTGAGAACATCTTTGAGCTGAAACTTGGAGATCTTTTAATAAATAAAGATGGTAACTCAAAGAATGAGGCAACATTATCACTGATCAGGAAAAGATTTATCTTGGAAATAATATTATGGGTTATTACTAGTATTTTTAATGTACTTTTATAGCCAATATGGTTGGTTGTGGATTGCATTCAACCAAAAATGACTCATAAATATTTTAAGGTCTTACGCTTTGAGGATAGTCAATCAAATTTAAATAAAGCACATGTTTTAAAGCGGCATATTTAAAACTTCAGCTACAAAAGGTCTTCTTTTAGCCTGAGAATGGCATCATTCTTTCTTTAGTGAAGCTAATTGCACCAGGGAACAAATATAAATCATTCTTAATTTTATTAATCTATTTATACTGCTCTGCCTGAATCATCAAAATATGATGACGATCAGGCTTTTAAGTTGTCTGATGTTTTGCTCTTTTTTGTTTTGCAATAGTTTAATAAAGTCATATTATATATTACTTGGGAGTGCCTAGTATGAGTGGGAAAAGTAATTAAAGACTTGTGATAGCAAACATTTTTGTGCCTGATAGCATAAACCCAATGGATTTAAGTGATTTAACAAAAGATTTCATTTGTTATTTTGTAGTAATAAATATGATGAAAAAGAGAATCAGATTAATTTTAAAAGGAAAACAGAGCAAATCTGTTTATATCTAATTAAATTGATTCATTAGCTATGCTATTATAACTATCCCATTAGGAAAGCATTGTTAAATAATTAAATACAGAGTCACTCAATATTATCAAATTGCATTGTTTTAATCAAGGTGTCAACTCCAATAATATAGATAGATGACAATGGGTTAAGGACCTAGGACATAGAAAGCCGAGGATTTAAGGGGCAGAAATGGTGGAAAAGAAAGAAAGTGAGTAATGAAGAGATGATTCAGTGGTGAAGGCAGAGCTGGTGTTCTTGAACCAAGTCCAAGAGGTTGGCAAAATAGAGGGAAAGGGATGAGAGGAGGGCTGTAACTTAATATTAAAAGAAAATGTGCCTTGGAGATTGACATACATTGGTTCAAATCTTAGTTCCACTGATTGCTTACAACAAGACCTCAGGCTATTTGTTTTCTTGTTTGCAAAATGGGATTAATAATGTTTGCCTCTTATGGTTATTTCATGTTTACCCACCATTTGGCGTTATCTTTGGACTGATCTCTCGTTCCCTGGAACTTATGTTTTAGTAGATGAGATAGTGTACACAATTACTAACAATATTACATTTTAGTAGATGAGATAGTGTACACAATTACTAACAATAGAGTGTGATGTAGGCAGTGCATATGCAAGGTCCTCTAGCAACAGAAAGATGGGAGGAAAGAATTCAGCTTGGATAGGTGGGGGGAAATTGCACAGAGAATGAGACTCTTACTACTTATGTACCATTATTGATTATCCAAGGTCAGCACCTATCTTAGTCCATTTGAGTGGTCACCATAGTGTCGATGGCTTAAGCAACACAAATGAGTATTATTTTGTAGTTCTGGAGGCTGGAAATCCTAGACAAGAGTGCTGGCACTGTTAGGTTCTGGTGAGAGCTCTCTTCCTGGATTGAAGACTGCTGCCTTACCCCTGTGAGGTCACTGGTCTTTCCCTTTGTGTCGGCTGACATGTGCACTAAGAGAGCTCCCTGGTGTCCCTTCCATTTTGTAGAAGGTTACCAGTCTTACCCAATTGGGACCCCACCCTTATGAGCTCACTTAACCTTAATTGCTTCCTAAAATTCCTATCTTTAAATACAATCACGTTGGGGATTAGGGCTTCAAGTATGAAGTGGAGGGTGGGGGGTGAGTCAGTTCAGTCGGTAGCAAGCACCTAGTTAGAAACAGGTATGGAGACTGTGAAGACTAAGGGACAACAGCTACAGGGTACATAGTCCACCTGTTCTGAGGCTGATCAAAAAGAATACAAAGCCCAGACAAGTACTCTTGACAACCAGGAATTCTTCACCAGAAGAAAATCCTTCATAATAAGATGACAATTTTTCTCAGACTCGAAACTGTTGCATATTTCCTTTTTCTTTTTTAGGGCAAAAGACAAGTCTCTAAGTATGGTTATCTGAGGCCTTGCGGTGTAGCTCAGTGGGAGCACATGGCAGAAGAAATGATGCTGATATAGAAACAGATGATGGAGAAATGAGAAGTACTATCTCATGCATCTTTGATTCTTCTGTGGGGTCTGGTTCTCTGGCAGATGCTCAATGCCAGTTTAATTAACTTGACAGGAAAACCCAAGTACATTAAAACAAGTATGTGTTTTTGGTCCAATGATGACAGAAAGTATCTTCTTTCCAGAAAGAGAAAATTAAATTGCTGCTTAATATTCCAGAAAAGGTGATGTGTTTGTTAAAATATCTAAGTTACGTATTCCACAGAAGCTCACAAATGTTGAACTCAGTGAAGAGTGGGTGCAAACAGAGTGCTGGGATATACATTTCATTTCCAACTTCTCTTATGTGCGTAAGAAGACAACACTGTGCTGCCTTCTTTAAGTTAGACTGGCCGGTGAAGTGTAGGGCTGGGCCATGAAGTGTAGGCAGATGTGATGCAAGACACTTGGCAGGCTTAGCTTTTAAATATACCTTGTATATTTTCAATATACCTTGTATCTTTGCTGCTAGAGGTCACACCTGACTTGGAGACTACATGCTGCCTATTCTGAAGCTGTAAGATCCAGGAGCCTCATTTAATCTGAACTGGCTTTGTGTAAGCATAGGGAAGTCTATTGTATTAAAGCCACTTAGATATCAGTACAGGTTATCTTATCCTGACTCACACATTGCCCTTTCCATGTGTGAGGAAAGTTGTTTTCTGTTCTGTTTAATTCTATTTGATTTTAGTTTTCAAAAATATGGGTCCCAAGCTATTAAACTGATTTAATGACCCCCTAATGGGTCCTGATCCATAGTTTGAAAAACACCCATTTAAAGAATTCAGACAAGGTAATGGGATGCTTGCATTAAAATGATTGAATCACAGGCTTAAAGATTTAGACTCTGGGGTGATGGCTCAGAGAATCACAATTGGGTGGTTCCATTGTCTTTCTAGGTAGCTAAAAGCCTACCCCAGCCTTTTCATCGATTGGTAACAATGGAAACCAACTCTAGAGAATTGTGTTTTTCAAAATGAGGCAAATACTATTAAACCATCATAAATATTAATGAGATACTCCATAGAAAGGACAAAGAAAATGAGATACCAATTTTGAAATGATTGGGTTTTTGTTATTGCTGTTGTTTTTCTTCTTGATCTGTGATGGCTCAGACTGTTCCATTTTCATGAATGGTCTTCTTCAAGCTAGGATTCCCAGGCTTTCACTTCTTATTTCCAGCTTCCTGGAGCAGTCTGGCTGTGGCCTATCCCCAGGAGTTATTATCAGTCCAGCTGCTTTTCCTCCTTGAGGCTTGACTCCTTCAGGATAAAGTTCTCTCTAAGAAAAGTTGTTCACTCTCTAGACATCTGTCCCTGTGTAGCCAAACCTTTTCTCCCTGTGTTCACGGTACCCTCAACCAAGGAACTGATTCCTGAAACTTTGAAACCGCTCTCAAAGAGAAGAATGTTGTCAGTATAACATCTTCACCTCCTTTTGATTGTTTCTGATTAGTTCATTTTTAACTAATATGTTGGTCAAACAAGAGAGTACTGATTGGGCTTAGAGACAGCGGATCTCCATCCCTTCTGAAAAATGTAGTAAGTATTAATATCCTAGTATATCCTAGGTTTAGATCTGACTCAACCCACTCTCCCGTATGTGGGTTTCAACTTATTTTGAGCCCTAAAGAGATTTTTTTTTTTTTTTTTTTGTCTACCCTGTCTCTAGTTGAACTGTCAGAAAGGTTTGATGACAAGGAGCCAAGTAAGCTTTCCACTGATAACTTTTATTTAAAATTTTTTTTCATTAAGCTATCTCAATATTTCAACACAACATATTAGGAGCAAATTTAAAACAGATTCTGACTAAACTTCTTCACAGGTTAAAATCTTCTGATGTCCCCTAGTTTTGGGGGAAAAATGATTAGTAAATATTTTCCCCAACATAGTTAAAAGCATGTGTTCTTGCTTTTACACAAAGATTTCATATTCTGTGGACTTGCAGAACAGGAAGAGAAATGAAAGAAAACTGTGTGAAAGTTATACAAAAGCCACGAAATGTGAGATAATAAGCAAAGGTACAAATAACTGATATTCAAATATGACATTGTTATTTACAAAAAGGCAGAGTCTTCTAAGAGTAGAAGTGATACATCTAAACCAGACACCTAAGGGCAGAATAATAGCAGAAATCATAGTAAAGTTTGAAGTGTCATTGTGAGGGGACTTATTCTCATCACAATAAATTAATCCCTATGCCTAGTTCCTAATTTGATTATTCAGTGTGATTATTGTATGAGGCTGCTGGTAACTGGCATGCAGTAGAAACACAGATAATCAGGCTGCTATAGCCCTGATGGCTGCTGGTGTTTGGGAAGAAGGAAGCACCAGATATAAAGAAGCGGGAATCATCAGAAGTGTGCAACCATGGTAATCGATGTCCTTTCCACCGTGGAGAGCAAATGGGGGACAGAATCAAGGACCCTTGAATGCAGTGCCAAATAAACTATTTTTCCTTTTACATAAAAGAAAAACCATCAGAGGCTTGAAAGCAGGGTAGAGGCTTGGTGAATTTGAAGTTTGGACATAGTCCTCATTGGAAAAGATGGATCGGATGACTGGAGGTAAGGAAGTCAGAGATTAATAATCTAAACTCAGGCTGGGATGTAGAAATGGAGCTAGTGGGTAAAGGATTTGGTAAGAAGGCAAAAGTAGAATCCCCCAGGCTAAGGAATGTGAGAGAGGAGGAGGGCAGAAATCAAGATAAGGTCCCAAGTTTCCTTTCCTGGTGACTGCATAAATGGTGATACAAGGAAAAGAACATAGTAAAGAAGTAGGCTTGGGGATAGTGATAATCAGTTCCGTTTTGAACTTGTTGAGTTAATTTTCAAGTTAGACCTGATTTATGATGGTCTTTGAAAAGCAGGTCAAAGAATTCGACTTCAATGCAGTATTTGACAAAAGCTATTGAAGAGCTAAATTATGGAATAGTAAAGATGTTAAAGTACAACCGATTGTGCGTCTATATCGCTTTTAAGAAGAGAAAATATATTAAGAAAAATCCATCTTGAAGAAGCTAGTGCTATAGATATAGTGATAGCAATAGAAAAATTTAGCAATAGAAAAACCTCCCACAGAAGGGAGATTTGATGTCATGTCATGTAAGGAACACAGAACCCCCAACTATATAACATCTGTGTCTCACTAAGAAGTTGACGTCTCTAGATAATGAAATTCTGCAGGTGGAAAGCTTGGCAGGTGGGCCGACAGGGGACGCCTTTGTAAAAATTATAAAAGGTGCCCCCTTCTTCTATGGGAGGCTACAGCCCCATGTTGGAAGTCATCATTTAGCACTGGCAGTGTGGCCTGAACTTTGGCCCCCATTTACCCATCTGACCCAGCCTCCCTTTGCAGTGTGGGTATGTGGGTGTTGGTGCCAGAGGGAGGGTAGATAAGCCTGGAGGCATTTGACTAGATAAGAGAGAAGGAAGGGAATCAGGTTTTATTTCCACTTTAAGTAGATAATGGACTCCTTGGGGGAAGGAAAATCAGACTTTTTCTAATGACTTTATAGAGCAGAATTCGGACCAGCAAGCAACTATTTTGAAATAGTAGGTAAACTTTTTAAGTAAATAAAGCTACCCAAAAGAATGACTGACTTTTTCAGGAGACAGTGAACTCAATTTTTGGTAGTAACAAAATGGAGTCTGGATGTCTGCTTGATAAACCTTTTATAGAGGAATTCTTTGAAAATTCTTTCAAGCCTGTGATTTGATGATTACTTGCCAAATGAGTGTTATGGCCAGTAAATCTGTGACTGGAATTGGGAAGGCAGAACTTGGTATGGTTCTTGTAAGAGGAACATTTCCTCAAATAAAAGGATTAGGGGAAAAAAATATAACAGCCCCCTACCTCACACTTAATTTTTAATATTTGCATAAATATGTAATATTTGCTACAGTTGACTATGACTCAGCTAAAGGTACCAGATCTGCTTTGACCTCAAAGTTCTACCTGATGGATTGATTATTCTAGCAGAAGTTGTGGTTGATGCAATCCTGATTTAACTTTGGCTACATTATTTGTCTGTCTTCCCCAGATTATCTAATGTAAATAAGTGGATTTTTTTTGTGTGTGTTTCTGAATTCCATTGCTTTGATAAACTTTATATCTCTGATATACTTTATATCTCAGACATCAATTTTATCTCAAAATGGAGGTGTTGTTATGTTGAATGAGGACTTGCAGCTGCCTCCATTTTGACCTCAAACTTTCTAGATGGGTTTTTCTTTCCCACTGTCTCTTGGTTCTGGAAGACCCAGGAGGCAAAGCACCCCAAAAGGGAATAGAAACTACCCCCTCAAGCAATAAGGACTACCCTGAGCCAGCAAGAACCCACACGTGATTGACTCCACGACACTGATGAATTTGACCTTCAAAACCCTTACCTACCTTTGCCCCATATTTCTCTTGTGTAAACCTGCAAGTATTTTTAGCACTTTGGAGACTGTCTTTGAGATGCTTGTCCACTAATTCTCTGGTGTTGGCCCCACTGAAATAAACTTTCTTGATTCACCACTGCTTGTTTTTCTGCCTTTGGATTTTGTCAACGGCATATGGTCCAACCTGGTCTGTTTACTGTGCCCTGGCTACATGGACCTACTATAAATAAGTGTACATGTATAAACTTTATTTAACTGAAGCAAGAACATAAGAATAATAAAGATCAAAGATCTTGTTTTTATTTAATGTTAGATTAATTAATCCATCTAATTTTAAGAAAATGAATTTTCTTTGAAAAAGAATGTAAGTTGATAAAAATCAAGTTTCTTTTCAAAGACTTCTGCAACAGAGAAAGTGGAAACAATATGGAGAAAGGAGAACAGCTCACTAAGAAAGATGAAGAGGAACCTGAGCCTGCAGGTTAAGTTACACAGCTAATGTGACTTCTGCCTTTTCAAAGGATAAATAGAAGGTCAAGAAGATAAAAATCTGGCTTCCTGGTTCAGCAGTTCCAAGCTGCTCATCTTGGAACATATTCTGTCTTCCAACTAATTAGCCCTCATTGGAGACTAGAAACAAATTCTAACAGATTAGAGTGTCTGGGAGTTAATGTTTTTATTTTAGCAAATACTGTGTTTAGCAATTACATAAGATGATACAGGTTGTCCCACACTATCTGCAAGTAGAACATTCCCATGAAATCTTTCATAAGCCATAAAATGAAGATGTAGCTAGCATTAATTTCTATGGAAAAAAATTTTTTTGAGCATTCCCAGACCCAAAAAAAAACCTCTCTTAGGCTTTTCTGATACCCTATGACATATCTTGCTAACAAATGCACAAAATAAATCAAGATAAAGCACAGATGCTCACAGACACACTTCAAAGCTATGCTTGGCTTGATGCTGAGATGTGGCATGTAGTTCCCAGGGAAGAGCTTGCAGTGCCAACTCTCGCTTGGGGAGCCAATGCCTCCATGAGGGTTTGCTTCAAAACAAATGCTGATGCTATTTTTGCTTTTCACCTTTTTCTCATAATAGCAAAAATTATCTTTGGATTTATTTAGCTTAGCAAAAACAGGTATTAATGTAGGTCTTTCCTAAAAGCAACTGCAACCAGGATAAGGTGAACTTCGGAAAATCCAGGGATGCCAATACCTATCTTTAATGATAACCATATGATCAGAATTGTAGGAAATAATGGAAAATAAATATTCAGAAGGTCAGTGGTACCCATGAACTCATGGAAACTCAAATACTGTATCATTCAAAAAGTGAATTCTCATTTGATTTATGGGAAACCCATTCATCAATAGTCAATTATAGGCTGCCTACCATGTGACAGGCATTCAAGATGAAAATGGCAGTAGCAGCAAGAGCAACCACCAAATACCTTTTTAAAAAACCAGTCATTATTGTTAGCTTGATGTAACAAGCTAACTGCCTAAAATAATATTTCAATTCAAGTAGCTTTAAGTGACCAGAAACATGCATCTTTACGGTGTACCAGATATTACTGAATTTAGGGTACTATCATTGCTACATAATTAAAAGTCCTTTATATCAGCATGCAGAAGGAAAATCAAAATAATATTTACTCTGCCTTATGTGACAACCTTTCATAGTTTATTGCCATCTGGCATGAATATAGTCTAGAATCAGGTTTAGTATTATAAAGTATTATTGTCTCAGTTATTTATGTACACGTAACACATTACCACTTGATGAGTGGGTCTTGTCTGCTGGTTCCCAGAGCTGCAAATGCTTGAGGTATCAAAATTATGCTGACTCTTTAAGTATGCGTTGCATCAGATCATTGCTGTGTTTCCTTTATGACTAGAAAAAAGCCTCTCTCTCCACTTTGGCCAGATTTTGTCCTTTAGGCCTCAGAGCTACATTGCTTATGCTTATGTCTAATGATGATCTTCCTAACAACATTTCCTTGACCTTCTGCTGACAGTCCCTCCATCACAAGGATGTGTTTTTTAAATCCATGTGTCAACTGGCACCATGGGGTACCCAGCATATAGACAAAGATTATCCTGATGCTTCTGTGAAGGTGTTTAGATGAGATTAACATTTAAATTGGCAGACTCTGAGTAAAGCAGATTGCTCTCCATTACATGGGTGGGTCTCATCTGATCAGTTGAAGGCCTGAGTAGAACAAAAAGACCGGCCTACCCCAAGCAAGAGAGAATTCACAAGCCTGCTGGCCTTTAGACTGGAACTGAGGCTTTGGTTCTCCTGGGTCTCCAGCCCACAAGACCTACTCTGCAGATCTGGAATTTTCTAGCATCTATAATCACATAAGCCAATTCCTTTTAAAACAGTTCTCTCTCTCTCTCACCACATACGCATACACGTGCACACACACACATACATACACACACTATTGGTTCTGTTTTTCTGGAGAACCCTGACTAATGTGGACAGGACATAGGGCAGGACACTGCCATTCTCTCCATCATAGCTGTCTTGGCCCAGGGCATAAATCCTCTCCCTCCTTTTTGTGCCTCAGTCAAAACATCTCAAGTGATTCAACATGCATTCCCCTAAAGTTGATTCCATAAACTCCTCTAACATGTATGTATGTATATATATATATATATATATATATATATATATATATATATATATGAATCCTAGAAGTACACATAACCTTTGATGTACATATTTGTATATAAATCATTGTCCCTATTTTCGACTGCTTTCCCATGATGGATAGAGAGAAGTGGAATTCTTGGGTAAAAAGCTATGAGTTATTTAATGATCTTCATTCATATTGGCAAATAGCTTTCCTCAAACATATATCATTACTGGGCATTCATCAATAACGAATATTCACACTCTTATAGTATGTTGTTATTCTAACTAGCATCTGCTTGATTGCTGGCCAAATGCAACACAGTTTAAAAGTGTATTTGCCCTGGGACACCTGGGTGGCTCAGTTGGGTAAGCAGCTGCCTTCACTGGGGTCGTGATCTCAGTGTCCTGGGATCAAGTCCAACATTGGGCTCCTTGCTCGGCGGGGAGTCTGCTTCTCCCTCTGCCTCTGCCTGCCACTCTGCCTGTGCTCTCTCTCTCTGACAAAATAAAATAAAAAGTCTTAAAAAAAAAGTTTATTTGCCCTTATTATTTCTTTTTCTGAGAACTGTCTTTTTTATCTTTTTACTCTTTTGGTGTTTGGGGAAATAAAGAGGGCTAAAGACATTTACCTTGTATCTTTTATATAATTCAAAAATATTTTTCTCACTTTTGTTGCTTGGTTTTATATTTTTATGCATTTTTTATAAAAGAAATATATATTTGTTGTCAAAAATATGGAAAATACAGAAAATCCCATAGAAGGAAATAGAAATTACCCAAATTTCCTAGAGATGGCTATTACCAACATTTTGCTGTTAAGTTCCTCTAATCTTTTGTTGTGGATATATAGAAATAAATATATACACATAATTTTTTAAAGGAAAATATAATGATATTGCATATTCTGCTTATAACATTTTCAATTTTTACTCCAGGATATATAATGAAAATCTTATCATGTTGTTATTATTATTATTATTATTATTATTATTTTTACAGCATGACTTCTTTGACCTATTTCCTATTGGAGATTTTTGGTTGTTAACCAATTTTTACTGTAGTAAATAGGAAAAAACATCCTGGTAAAAAAGTCTTCCAATATATCAGTAGCAAGAGATTACAGAATTAAAATTTCTTATGAAAAATGATGCATATTTTGAAGTTTCTGATACATATAACCAATCCGTTCTCCAAAAAAATTCATAATCCTCTAGTAATATAAGATGCTCATTTCTCTATACTCCCAGTAATATTTGGTATGATTATTAAAAACAGCACCACCAGAAAATAACTTTGAAAATATGTAGGTGAAAATGAGCATCTCTGATGCCTTACCTTTGCTTTGACATGTATTCATGTATTCAAATAGCTATGGAACACCACCACAGACCAGGCACAGTGTTGAGTTCTGAGAAATGAGTAATATCCCCTCCCCCTCCAGAATCATCATTTCCATTTCTTGGGTAAAAAGAAATTCATGACATACATTTTTCCTCTCAAGTATCCAAGTATCTTGAGAATAAGCTGTATCTTGTCTATTTCTCAACTACAGTACAGTTATTCCAATAGGACATTCTAACCAGTGTCTGCTCTATTATGGCCAACACTCTTAAGGGGTGGTTCCATCTGAGTAATATTTTTTCTTTCTTTCTGATGCATTCCTGACTTTTGTTGAGACTGATGTAACACAGAAGGTATGGGTGAGCCAGTTGTACAATGAGCCTCTGAGACCAATTGTGAAATAAAACTGAAAGGCAGTTTGATATTGTAGAAAAAGGTGGATTTTGAGTCAGAAAGATCTTAGTTCTCGCACTTGCACAGTAACCTTGGACAAATAACTTAGTTGCTTCTTTTGTGAAGTGTGACTTATAGAACACTTTCTCACTGAATAAAAAATTCCAGAAGAGTACCCGCCGCTGAGCAGAGCTAAGGATTTTAGGGTTGTTTCAGTCAGACCTCATTTGCTACTCAGTCCATCTCCTTTCACCGATCTTCTCTCCTATTTTGATACCTGTGTCTTCCCAGGCATCCTTAATCTTCCTGCTGGAAAATGTGGTTCTTCATTGGAGATGACCAATGTGTGCTTTCTTGTAGAAATGTTACGAACCTTGCTCACGTACAAACCCTTGCTCTGACCAGACCTTGTTTTCCACAGTGATAACTAGTTATCAGTAAACCTGTGAGCTTTTTATGGGAAGAAAACATGTCTTCTGTTTTATCTGCCTTTCCATCCAGTGTTTTCCTAGCAGTGTCAGGCACGCCATAGATCCTTAATAATTATCTATTGAATCTGAACTATTCATCTGAACTTGGATTTAAGGATTTATGTGTTCAATCTCAAAAGTGTTTTGTTTTGTTTTTCATTTCAGTCCCCTTCTTTTGATTCACCTGAACATGTCCTGTGTTACTATTCAAGACTGAATCCAAATGTCATCTTCCCTGGGAGGCCTTGCACAGGTCCCTATGGAATAAATTAATCACATCTCAAGGCTCTCCAGGCACTTTCTTTAGTTACTCTCATCATCTTCTTCTTTGGTAGACTCTGATCTCTTATTTATCTTTGGATTCCTAGTGCTCAACATACTGAAGTAAGTGTTCAATAATCATTTTTCTGGATTGAATGGAGGGGGAAAGTATGTTAATCATTCCTATCACTTTAAATTTCAGTTTGTATAAAGGAAAAGTCAGTTTAAAAAGTCCTTGAATAAGTGAGTGAAAAGATGAAATGTGCAATAATGGGGGAGTTCAGGGAATGAGGAGATAGAATAGGTTTTAATTGGTGGCTCCATAGCTTATGGTTACATGTATAGGGGCCAACTTCCCCTTTCTCCGGCTGCCCCTAGTCTCTGCCTGGTGCCAGAAGGAAACCCATGAGGGCCCCAGGAGGCTCAGTCAGTTGAGTGGCTGTCTTTCATTTAGGGTTCAGGTCATGATTCTAGGATCCTCGGATCCAGTCCCGTAGTGGGCTCTCTACTCAGTGGGGAGCCCGATTCTCCCTCTCCCTCTGCCTGTTGCTCCCCCTAACTTGTGTGCTCTCTGTCAGATAAATAAATAAAAATCTTAAACAAACAAACAAAAAAAGGAACCTATGGGAGGTGGCAGCACATTCCATGTAATTTACTTTTTAGAGATAATGCTCGTCCCTCACAACACACTGCTCTCCACTGACGATGGGATTCTTGGGACCACAGCAGACTCATGGGCAGATATTCATGCTTCTCAAAACACAATCAGAGGCCTTTGTAGAAAAATGGCCCTGCCGAGACAAGTCCATGGGTCTTCCTTACCTAACTCATTAAGGAAGTACGTAGGTAACCAGAACTGCAGTGGAAAGGCAGGGAGGTAAATAAGGATCAGCTTCAGAATCTAATTGCTGGTTTTGAAAATCTGTCACTTTGCCCTTGCAAGACCTTACCCCTTGGTGTTGTTAGTAAATTTAGTGATCATACTTTTGATTCAACCTCTCAATTTAAAGATTGAGGTGCTTTATGGACTTTAATTTTCTAAGGCTTTTGGAAAATATTTAACCTTTTCCTTATCGGTATTT
Source organism: Lutra lutra (assembly GCF_902655055.1). Taxonomy (NCBI): domain Eukaryota; kingdom Metazoa; phylum Chordata; class Mammalia; order Carnivora; family Mustelidae; genus Lutra; species Lutra lutra. The sequence goes on along the minus strand of NC_062281.1, from coordinate 57,764,280 downwards.
CTGAGAAATTTTTGTCATACATGGTCTTTTTTTTTTTTTTTTTTTAGAATTAAAGATTATGTTTAATAGAAAATGATCAATATATTTCAGCCCTCCTGAATTACAGTTTTGGAAATAATTTCAGTAACATGAGGATCAACTTAATACTAAAACTGTATGGAGTGGTTGACTCTTGGTGATTCTTTTTTTTTTTAATTAATTAATTATTTTTTAAACATATATTTTTATCCCCAGGGGTACAGGTCTGTGAATCGCCAGGTTTACACATTTCACAGCACTCACCATAGCACATACCCTCCCCAATGTCCATAACCCCACCCCCCTCTCCCAACCCCCCTCCCCCCATCAACCCTCAGTTTGTTTTGTGAGATTAAGAGTCACTTATGGTTTGTCTCCCTCCCAATCCCATCTTGTTTCATTTAATCTTCTCCTACCCCCTCAACCCCCCATGTTGCATCTCCTCTCCCTCATATCAGGGAGATCATATGATAGTTGTCTTTCTCCGATTGACTTATTTCGCTAAGCATGATACCCTCTAGTTCCATCCACGTCTGTCATACATGGTCTTAGACCATCACTTAATCTATAGGCATTTCTTTCCTCTTAACCCTGTTTTATACTCGAATGCTCATTTCTCATTTGTCAACTTTGAAACACTGAACCAAACTAAACTCAAGCAAGTCTTGGTGGAAGTAATTGTCCCAAGGATATCTCTCAGGGGTTGCACTGTTAATAGGAAGATGGACATATCCTCAGGTTTCCATACCCTTATGTTCATTTCTCATTCACTATAGACTTGAAAGAATAAAAATAAACATTGAGAAAAGAAGGGTTTAGACTTCGGAAAATTTTTGTTCCTCTCAATATTTTTGATTTGACTTTGGGAAAAGAATGTTACTGTTTTTAGACATCAAGTTATTTTGGGGTTTTGAGTCTTCCACCAGTTATCCATCAATTTGTGGAATCAACATAGGCAAGAAAGGAAAGAATAGGGGACTGATTACTTAATTTTTAAAAATAAAACTGATGAGACAGCAAATGATATTCAATCCTATTAAAGAGACCAAGCATAGACCTTAAAAAAAAATCTTTACATCCCTTGCATTGGGATTGTGTGATATGGTTCCACAATTCAGGAGATTGGAAATTATAGAACATCTGCAATGAAATTGGTTTTCTCTGGAAAACTGATGAATCACTTACTGCCAATGACTAGAAGGAAAAGCACTTGTTTATGCCCTTATGTAATGAATTTTTATGAGGTGAAGTTTGCTGTTTATAAAAAATACACTTTAAGCTGCTGTAGATGTAAAATAATAGAATTCAGAATTCAGAGCAATGCATTACTGCAAAGACAGTCACTAGCAGAGTATTATCTGCTTACAGAACACCAAAACAGGGCTATTACTTCTATAATGGAATTAAAAAAAATCTCATCTACCCAGTTGGATTCTAGAAGAAAAAGTATTTAAAGAGACATAGCTGAAATTGACAGCTCCAAAATTGCATGTATTTTCAATGAAAAGTTATTAATTCTCTTATTGTGCTCCTGAATTCCAACTGTGTTTTCCCTCAAAGCAAGAATGCCACAGAACATTTTAAATTAAAAATGGCACTCCTAAGATACACTACAAAAGACAAACTGGGGGTGCTGTCTTCTCACCACTATTAAAGAAGTGCTTGTACAAATTTCTCCACAATAATACTATCAGTTGCTGTGCTCAGTATTTGTGAGGGGCTTCATGATCAAACCCCCAAACTCTCTTGCCTTCTTCAAACACTTCCTAAGCAACTGTATTGTGCTGGTAACACTTTTTGGGTGTAGTGACATGAGAGAGAGACAGAGAGAGATATATATAACCTCTGTCCTCTTTGAACCCATGGTCTATTTTGCTGTTTCAGAGAGTTATCTAGTTGAAACTGAGGAATATTTAGTAAGTTGGGGTTTGCTTTCAAAGAATATATTTGCTCTTTTGTATTTGATCAGGAGCAAAGCATTTTTATTTATTTATTTATTTATTTATTTAAAAATTTTATTTATTTGACAGATGGAGATCACAAGTAGGCAGAGAAGCAGGCAGAGAGAGTGGAAGGGAAGTAGGCTCCCTGCTGAGCAGAGAGCCCCATGCTGGGCTCAATTCCAGGATCCTGGGATCATGACCTGAGCCAAAGGCAGAGGCTTTAACCCACTGAGCCACCCAGGTGCCCCGGGAGCAAAGCATGCATGCATGCATGCATTTATTTATTTATTTATTTATTCATTTATTTATTTATTTATTTATTTGATTTTATTTATTTGACAGAGGGAGAGAGATCACAAGTAGGCAGAGAGGCAGGCAGAGAGAGGGGGGAAGCAGGCTCCCCGCTGAGCAGAGAGCCCGATGTGGGGCTCGATCCCAGGACCCTGGGATCATGACCTGAGCTGAAGGCAGAGGCTTAACCCTCTGAGCCACCCAGGCGCCCTAGCAAAGCATTTTTAAAGCAACTGACCATACTGTAGCATTTTATAATTTTTGTTGACTAAAAAGGTACATTTACAAATTGATGTGGATTTAAAAGAATAGAGGCTATTAGGAGAGGATACTATTAGGAGAGAGAATTCTTAGTGAGATATGATTAGTAGGGAACCATCCTGGACACCTCTCAGAACTGTAAAGTCTCTGGTTCACTTATTCAGAATTTTGACTATTTAGATAAAGTCTCAGATGAATTTCAAGTTTGTAATATGCCTTACTAGTAAACCAAACCATAAAATACCTCAGAAATATCAGCATTTTTGTGTCCACGTCTGGAAGGAATACAGAATCCTGGGTCAGATCCTGGGTCTTGATTCTTAGTTGAGGAAATACAGGCATCCTACAGGCTTAGGCAAACTGATAATATAAAATATACTGTCAACTGTTTTGATCCGGTGTATGAGTTCTAGATATTTTAAAGTAAGTAAACAACACTTATTTAAAAACACCATACATTTATTTATAAACATCAAATACTTTTGGAAAAGGGAGTAGGCACTTTTTACCTTTTTGTTGCCTACATATTTCTAAGTGGTTAAAGTGTTTGTATTATATGGAGTCAAAGTTAATATTTAATTTAAAATATCCAAAATAATTCAGACTCTTTCAACAGTTGTGGTTGGTCAGAAAGGCAGGACTTTACTGTCATGCAAAAAATAGATACTCTAAAAAAAAACAAAAAACAAAAAAAACAAAAAAAAAAAACAAAAACAAAAAAATAGATACTCTAGGATTTTTTAGAATCATACATTTCTTAAATTTACATTTTTAACTTGTTTATTAGCTATGCAGATATTTTACCTTTGAAATGAACTGTAAAAAAATTGGCCATGAGATTTTAAAGCAATAACTGGTTTTAGTGTAATGAAAAAGTATTACATGCTCAATGTAGAAAATTTGGGAAATACAGAAAAATGTAAAAATTAAAGTTGAATAAATGACTAACCCAGAGATGTTTTTTACATGTATGTGCCTGTTCATCTCATAAGTGTCTGTTTGTCTCATTTCAAGATATATATGCATCTGTTGAGATCATATATTTAATATCCAACTTCTTTCATATTATATTGTGAACACTTTCCCATGTAATTGAAATTATTCATATGTATTTTTGCACAATTTTTTCATGGTATTTATATGACATTCAGTCAATTAAATAGCTATACTATTTTAGTTTCCTATTATTGAGCATTTGTGTCATTTCACATCTTGTGAACAGAGCTATAGTGAAAATCATTTCAGTAAATCTATTTTCAAATTCTTATAATTTCCTTGAGATAAATTCTTAAGGTCAATGGATATAAACATGTCCACACCCATCTGATTTTAAAATCAGCTTTACTTATCTTAGTAGATTTAGGTTTTATTGGCTCTGGGATTTCAGCACAGGGTGGGTTCAATCTGTTAGTGAGGACAAGTTACTCTACTGCCAAACAGAAAGAAAGTGAACTACCTACTGAATACCATACTTTTGGATTTTCTGGCCTCAGGAGTGACTTGGATTAGTCTTGTTTGAATTGTTCTTATTGGCAGAAAACAACTCAAGGTAGTGCTCAAGGAAGGCCTTTGGACAACATGATAATGATGCTTACTTTTAAGAAAAATGACATTTTAAAACCATAAGCTTTGTCTTGAAAATATCAAGAGATAGTAAGTGACAACTTAGGAACAGAAAGGCACAGCCTGTCTTGTTACGCGATTTACATACTCTTTGAAGGAATAAAAACCCCAGACGTACAAGTGAAATACTTGTCAACTTACTTGTGATGAATATAAACATGTTCTACATACTAGCTTTAGCTGGAAAGAAACATGGAGCAGCAGTTCTATAGATAATATGGACAATTGTTTGGGCTAAAAAGTCTGTTTGGAATTGTTCTGTTGCTGAAAATATCTTTCCTTAATTCAGGTAACACTTCACTTATTAAGTACTATTAGGAAAACCAGCTCTTTGTTAAAAGCAAATGTTCTAAGTGAATCAAGTTTTTGCCTGTAAATGCCAACATGAAGGCTTCCTCAACTATAACCATACTAATGTTCCTGCCTTCTTAACCAAATTATACGGAATATAAGGTACCCTTATTGATGATCCAAGATCATTTTTATTTATTTATTTATTTAAAATTTTATTTATTTGACAGGCAAAGATCACAAGTAGGAAGAGAGGCAGGCAGAGAGAGAGGAGGAAGCAGGCTCCCTGCTGAGCAGAAAGCCCAATGCGAGGCTAGATCCCAGGACCCTGGGATCATGACCTGAGCCAAAGGCAGAGGCTTTAACCCACTGAGCCACCCAGGTGCCCCCAAGATCATTTTTAAAACCATTATTATTACTCATTTGGTCCTTAGAGCCTGTGTGTCCCTGATCTGTGACCAGATTATAGGTTTTTTTTTTTTTTTCCAGTGATACCAGGCTTTTCTTTTTTATTATTTATAACTGTAAACATATTTGCTTTCATCAGCTTTCCCCCTCCTCTTACATTATTTTCAGGCTGTTGTTGAAAGTTCATTAGAATTCTATTCAAAATAAAGCAGCTTCTGAATGGGGACTCAAGGAAATACCTCGAGTAGAGGTTTGGTGTGTGGAATCCATGAAAATATATTTTGGTTTCCTACAGTTTTGTTTACTTCAAGGTTCCTGACCATTTCAGATAGTGACACTGTTAATGTACCACAAACCTAATAGATATGATAACGATCATCGGTTGTACCAAATTGCCTTTAATTAGGTTTTCTGGCCTTTACTCATACCTCATCATACCTTAATCACAGGGACCCTTTTTTTTTTCGTTTTTTAAAGATTTTATTTATTTATTTGACAGAGAGATCATAAGTAGGCAGAGAGGCAGGCAGAGAGAGAAGGAAGCGGGCTCCCCGCTGAGCAGAGAGCCCGATACGGGCTCAATCCCAGGACCCTGGGACCATGACCTGAGCCGAAGGCAGAGGCTTTAACCCATTGAGCCACCCAGGCACCCAAGGGGACCCTTTAAAATAGGAACTTGGGAGGAGTCAAGATGGCGGAGAAGTAGCAGGCTGAGACTACTTCGGGTAGCGGGAGATCAGCTAAATAGCTTATCTAAAGATTGCAAACACCTACAAATCCAATGGGAGATTGAAGAGAAGAAGAACAGCAATTCCAGAAACAGAAAATCAACCACTTTCTGCAAGGTAGGACTGGCGGAGAAGTGAATCCAAAGCGACGGGAAGATAGACCGCGGGGGGAGGGGCCGGCTCCCGGCGAGCGGCAGAACAACGGAGCAAAATCAGGACTTTTAAAAGTCTGTTCCGCTGAGGGACATCGCTCCAGAGGCTTAACTGGGGTGAAGCCCAGGCGGGGTAAGCACGGCCTCAGGTCCCGCAGGGTCGCAGAAGGATCGGGGGTGTCTCAGTGTCGCAGAGCTTACCGGTATTAGAACGGGGAAGCCGGCTACAGAGACAGAGCCGAGGAGTGACTCTCAGCTCAGGGTTGCCTTGAACCGGTCGCAGGCTCGGTCAGCTCGGAGCGCTGCCGGAGGCCAGGGTGACGGGAGTCATTTGGCGCTGTTCTCTGAGGGCACACTGAGGAGTGGGGCCCCGGGCTCTCGGCTCCTCCGGGCCGGAGACCGGGAGGCCGCCATCTTTATTCCCGTCCTCCGGACTCTACGGAAAGCGCTCAGGGAACAAAAGCTCCCGAAAGCGAACCCGAGCGGATGACTCAGCGCGGCCCCGGGTAAGGGCGGCGCAACTCCGCCTGGGGCAAAGACGCTTGAGAATCACTACAACAGGCCCCTCCCCCAGAAGATCTACGGGAAACCCAGCCAGGACCAAGTTCACCTACCAAGGAGAGCGGCGGAATTCCAGAGGAGAAGAAAGCAAAGCACGGAACTCATGGCTTTCTCCCCATGATTTTTTAGCCTTGCAGTTAATTTAATTTTTTTTTCTTTTTCAATTTTTTTTTTCTTTTTCTCTTCTTCTGCTAAATTTTTTTTAACTTTTACCGTTTTCTTTTTTTAACGTTTTTTAAATAGTTTATCTAATATATATATATTTTTTCCTCTTTTTATATTTTTTCTTTATCAGCTTTCTTTTTTTTAATAGTTTTTTTTTCTTTCTTTCTGAACCCCTTTTTATCCCCTTTCTCCCCCCTCACAATTCAGGATCTCTTCTGATTTGGCTAAAGCATATTTTCCTGGGGTTGTTGCCACCCTTTTAGTATTTTACTTGCTCCTTCATAAACTCTTATCTGGACAAAATGACAAGGCGGAAAAATTCACAACAAAAAAAAGAACAAGAGGCAATACCAAAGGCTAGGGACCTAATCAATACAGACATTGGTAATATGTCAGATATAGAGTTCAGAATGATGATTCTCAAGGTTCTAGCCGGGCTTGAAAAAGGCATGGAAGATATTAAAGCAACCCTCTCGGGAGATATAAAAGCCCTTTCTGGAGAAATAAAAGAACTAAAATCTAACCAAGTTGAAATCAAAAAAGCTATTAATGAGGTGCAATCAAAAATGGAGGCTCTCACTGCTAGGATAAATGAGGCAGAAGAAAGAATTAGCGATATAGAAGACCAAATGACAGAGAATAAAGAAGCTGAGCAAAAGAGGGACAAACAGCTACTGGACCACGAGGGGAGAATTCGAGAGATAAGTGACACCATAAGACGAAACAACATTAGAATAATTGGGATTCCAGAAGAAGAGGAAACAGAGAGGGGAGCAGAAGGTATATTGGAGAGAATTATTGGAGAGAATTTCCCCAATATGGCAAAGGGAACAAGCATCAAAATCCAGGAGGTTCAGAGAACCCCCCTCAAAATCAATAAGAATAGGTCTACACCCCGTCACCTAATAGTAAAATTGACAAGTCTTAGTGACAAAGAAAAGATCCTGAAAGCAGCCCGGGAAAAGAAGTCTGTAACGTACAATGGTAAAAATATTAGATTGGCAGCAGACTTATCCACAGAGACCTGGCAGGCCAGAAAGAGCTGGCATGATATATTCAGAGTACTAAATGAGAAAAACATGCAGCCAAGAATACTATATCCAGCTAGGCTATCATTGAAAATAGACGGAGAGATTAAAAGCTTCCAGGACAAACAAAAACTGAAAGAATTTGCAAATACCAAACCAGCTCTACAGGAAATATTGAAAGGGGTCCTCTAAGCAAAGAGAGACCCTCAAAGTAGTAGATCAGAAAGAAACAGAGACAATATACAATAACAGTCACCTTACAGGCAATACAATGGCACTAAATTCATATCTCTCAATACTTACCCTGAATGTTAATGGGCTAAATGCCCCAATCAAAAGACACAGGGTATCAGAATGGATAAAAAAACAAAAACCATCTATATGTTGCCTACAAGAAACTCATCTTACACCCGAAAACACCTCCAGGTTTAAAGTGAGGGGGTGGAAAAGAATTTACCATGCTAATGGACATCAGAAGAAAGCAGGAGTGGCAATCCTTATATCAGATCAATTAGATTTTAAGCCAAAGATTATAATAAGAATTGAGGAAGGACACTATATCATACTCAAAGGAACTGTCCAACAAGAAGATCTAACAATTTTAAATATCTATGCCCCTAACGTGGGAGCAGCCAACTATATAAACCAATTAATAACAAAATCAAAGAAACACATCGACAAGAATACAATAATAGTAGGGGATTTTAACACTCCCCTCACTGAAATGGACAGATCATCCAAGCAAAAGATCAACAAGGAAATCAAGGCCTTAAATGACACACTGGACCGGATGGACATCACAGATATATTCAGAACATTTCACCCCAAAGTAACAGAATACACATTCTTCTCTAGTGCACATGGAACATTCTCCAGAATAGATCACATCCTCGGTCCTAAATCAGGTCTCAACCGGTATCAAAAGATTGGGATCATTCCCTGCATATTTTCAGACCACAATGCTCTAAAGCTAGAACTCAATAACAAGAGGAAATTTGGAAAGAACCCAAATACATGGAGACTAAACAGCATCCTTCTAAAGAATGAATGTGTCAACCAGGAATTCAAAGAAGAATTGAAAAAATTTATGGAAACAAATGATAATGAAAACACAACAGTTCAGAATCTGTGGGACACAACAAAGGCAGTCCTGAGAGGAAAATATATAGCGGTACAAGCCTTTCTCAAGAAACAAGAAAGGTCTCAGGTACACAACCTAACCCTACACCTAAAGGAGCTGGAGAAAGAACAAGAAAGAAACCCTAAACCCAGCAGGAGAAGAGAAATCATAAAGATCAGAGCAGAAATCAATGAAATAGAAACCAAAAAAACAATAGAACAAATCAACGAAACTAGGAGCTGGTTCTTTGAAAGAATTAATAAGATTGATAAACCCCTGGCCAGACTTATCAAAAAGAAAAGAGAGAGGACCCAAATAAATAAAATCATGAATGAAAGAGGAGAGATCACAACGAACACCAAAGAAATACAGACAATTATAAGAACATACTATGAGCAACTCTACGCCAACAAATTTGACAATCTGGAAGAAATGGATGCATTCCTAGAGACATATAAACTACCACAACTGAACCAGGAAGAAATAGAAAGCCTGAACAGACCCATAACCAGTAAGGAGATTGAAGCAGTCATCAAAAATCTCCAAACAAACAAAAGCCCAGGGCCAGACGGCTTCCCGGGGGAATTCTACCAAACATTTAAAGAAGAACTAATTCCTATTCTCCTGAAACTGTTCCAAAAAATAGAAATAGAAGGAAAACTTCCAAACTCATTTTATGAGGCCAGCATCACCTTGGTCCCAAAACCAGACAAGGATCCCATCAAAAAAGAGAACTACAGACCAATATCCTTGATGAACACAGATGCAAAAATTCTCGCCAAAATACTAGTCAATAGGATTCAACAGTACACTAAAAGGATTATTCACCACGACCAAGTGGGATTTATTCCAGGGCTGCAAGGCTGGTTCAACATCCGCAAATCAATCAATGTGATACAACACATTAATAAAAGAAAGAACAAGAACCATATGATACTCTCCATAGATGCTGAAAAAGCATTTGACAAAGTACAGCATCCCTTCCTGATCAAAACTCTTCAAAGTGTAGGGATAGACGGCACATACCTCAATATTATCAAAGCCATCTATGAAAAACCCACCGCAAATATCATTCTCAATGGAGAAAAACTGAAAGCTTTTCCGCTAAGGTCAGGAACACGGCAGGGATGTCCGTTATCACCACTGCTCTTCAACATAGTACTAGAAGTCCTAGCCTCAGCAATCAGACAACAAAAGGAAATTAAAGGCATCCAAATCGGCAAAGAAGAAGTCAAACTATCACTCTTCGCAGATGATATGATACTCTATGTGGAAAACCCAAAAGACTCCACTCCAAAACTGCTAGAACTTGTACAGGGATTCAGTAAAGTGTCAGGATATAAAATCAATGCACAGAAATCAGTTGCATTTCTCTACACCAACAACAAGACAGAAGAAAGAGAAATTAAGGAGTCCATCCCATTTACAATTGCGCCCAAAACTATAAGATACCTAGGAATAAACCTAACCAAAGAGACTAAGAATCTATACTCAGAAAACTATAAAGTACTCATGAAAGAAATTGAGGAAGACACAAAGAAATGGAAAAATGTTCCATGCTCCTGGATTGGAAGAATAAATATTGTGAAAATGTCTATGCTACCTAAAGCAATCTACACATTTAATGCAATTCCTATCAAAGTACCATCCATTTTTTTCAAAGAAATGGAACAAATAATCCTAAAATTTATATGGAACCAGAAAAGACCTCGAATAGCCAAAGGAATATTGAAAAAGAAAGCCAAAGTTGGTGGCATCACAATTCCGGACTTCAAGCTCTATTACAAAGCTGTCATCATCAAGACAGCATGGTACTGGCACAAAAACAGACACATAGATCAATGGAACAGAATAGAGAGCCCAGAAATGGACCCTCAACTCTATGGTCAACTCATCTTCGACAAAGCAGGAAAGAATGTCCAATGGAACAAAGACAGCCTCTTCAATAAATGGTGTTGGGAAAATTGGACAGCCACATGCAGAAAAATGAAATTGGATCATTTCCTTACACCACACACGAAAATAGACTCAAAATGGATGAAGGATCTCAATGTGAGAAAGGAATCCATCAAAATCCTTGAGGAGAACACAGGCAGCAACCTCTTCGACGTCAGCCGCAGCAACATCTTCCTAGGAACATCACCAAAGGCAAGGGAAGCAAGGGCAAAAATGAACTTTTGGGATTTTATCAAGATCAAAAGCTTTTGCACAGCAAAGGAAACAGTTAACAAAACCAAAAGACAACTGACAGAATGGGAGAAGATATTTGCAAATGACATATCAGATAAAGGGCTAGTGTCCAAAATCTATAAAGAACTTAGCAAACTCAACACCCAAAGAACAAAGAATCCAATCAAGAAATGGGCAGAGGGCATGAACAGACATTTCTGCAAAGAAGACATCCAGATGGCCAACAGACACATGAAAAAGTGCTCCATATCACTCGGCATCAGGGAAATACAAATCAAAACCACCATGAGATATCACCTCACACCAGTCAGAATGGCTAAAATTAACAAGTCAGGAAATGACAGATGCTGGCGAGGATGCGGAGAAAGGGGAACCCTCCTACACTGTTGGTGGGAATGCAAGCTGGTGCAACCACTCTGGAAAACAGCATGGAGGTTCCTCAAAATGTTGAAAATAGAACTACCCTATGACCCTGCAATTGCACTGCTGGGTATTTACCCTAAAGATACAAACGTAGTGATCCGAAGGGGCACGTGCACCCGAATGTTTATAGCAGCAATGTCTACAATAGCCAAACTATGGAAAGAACCTAGATGTCCATCAACAGACGAATGGATAAAGAAGATGTGGTATATATACACAATGGAATACTATGCAGCCATCAAAAGAAATGAAATCTTGCCATTTGCGACGACGTGGATGGAACTAGAGGGTATCATGCTTAGCGAAATAAGTCAATCGGAGAAAGACAACTATCATATGATCTCCCTGATATGAGGGAGAGGAGATGCAACATGGGGGGTCGAGGGGGTAGGAGAAGAGTAAATGAAACAAGATGGGATTGGGAGGGAAACCATAAGTGACTCTTAATCTCACAAAACAAACTGAGGGTTGATGGGGGGAGGGGGTTGGGAGAGGGGGTGGGGTTATGGATAATGGGGAGGGTATGTGCTATGGTGAGTGTTGTGAAGTGTGTAAACCTGGCGATTCGCAGACCTGTACCCCTGGGGATAAAAATATATGTTTATAAAGCTGTAAAAAAAAAAAAGAAAGAAAGGATGAATCCCCAAGTTTTGTAGCAACATGGACGGGACTGGAAGAGATTATGCTGAGTGAAATAAGTCAAGCAGAGAGAGTCAATTATCATATGGTTTCACTTATTTGTGGAGCATAACAAATAGCATGGAGGACAAGGGGAGATGGAGAGGAGAAGGGAGTTGAGGGAAATTGGAAGGGGAGGTGAACCATGAGAGACTATGGACTCTGAAAAACGATCTGAGAATTTTGAAGGGGTGGGGGGTGGAGGTTGGGGGCACCAGGTGGTGGGTATTGTAGAGGGCACGGATTGCATGGAGCACTGGGTGTGGTGCAAAAATAATGAATACTGTTATGCTGAAAAAAAATAAAAAAATTAAAAAAAAATAAATAAAATAGGAACTTGGAACTTCTTTGCTTCCTTATACTTGGAATAAATCCAGATAGTTTTTTTGTTTTGTTTTTTTACCATGGCCTGTCTGGCCTGACCCTGTGTCCCTTACCTCACCTTTCTCTTGTCACTCTATTTCTTACTGTTGCTTAACCAGGAATGGACTCTCGTCTCAGAGCTTGGGTACCTGCCATTTCCTTATCCTGGCACTCTCCTGTGCTTGGCTTTCCCCCTTAGTTCATTCAGATCTCTTTGCAAAGTTCAACAGCATCCCTTGTCACTCTCCATTCCCTCAGCCTGTTTTCTTTTTTTTTCAGAGTACTTCCAACTTCTGAAATTATCTTACACGTGTTTATTGTGTATTATTCCTCCACAAATGTAAAAAGGGGTTTTTATTTATAAGTACATCTCTGCCTAGAGAAGAATGCCTGTAGGGACTTAATAAGTAATTTTTGAGAGAATGATTTAATTCTCATTACAGTCCTAAGAGATAGATATTACTGAATGCCCACTTCATAGGTTGACCAAATTGAATCTTAGAGGAATTAAATAAACTTACCCAAAACCCACTGAGTTCTGAAGTAAGGAAGCAGGACATGCCTTGGGTTAGTCAAAGCTAACAGATTAAGAGCTGATTAACAGCTAATCAGATATGATCACTGAAGCAACTGGATACATTATATACACAAGTAGCAAATCTGATTGGAGAACAAGTTACGCAGGAGAGAAAGGGAGAGTAAAAACAACGTGTAAAAGTCTTTATTTTCCCAAGGGGAGAAGCTCATAGGCGATGGTTAGGTTCTTGAGGCTAAGGCAGAAATGTATCACATAGCCAAATATGACCCAGTTATAGAACCTTGAGCCCTGAGACCACTGGGGAGTAGGAATAGAAGAACCAGTATTAGAGCAAGTCTCCTGGCAGTGTACAAGGAGGCAAGGAACCAACGGGGTCTGGGACTGTTGGAGCAACTTAGCCAGTAGGCCTAGGTCTCTGCAGTGAGTTGGAGTTCCCTGAGGCAGCACTTAAGAGTACAGAAATCAGTCATAAACCGAATGATTTTAAATTGAGTACTCCTGCCATTAGTGTGTTTGTATACTTACAAGCAAGAATAACAAAAATGGAAAACCATAAAGAAAAATAATGGAGAGACAATATTAGATGTGGTTGACATTAGGCTGGGCACCCAGCTCCTCCAGGGATGGATGTGTTGCCCAGCTGGGGGAGTGGCTGAGAGGTATAAGTAAAAAGGCCTGACTACTTTGATCCAATCCAGGCCCAAGTACTTCAAGTCCCTTGCAACATGTACTTCTGCAGAACCTAATCTGTGATAGTAGATTTAGTTGCTCAGCTAACAAAATGTCTCTATTGGTACACTGGCACCAAGAGTGGTAGGTTCTGGTGTCCAGTGATGAGCACAACAGTCATACTCCCTGGCCTTCTATGGATAATCACTTAGTGAGGGGGTAGAGGTTAAATAAAATTAAAAATTAAAAAAAAATATATGGTACTAAAGTGCCATTGGTGTCTGGGAAAACATAAAACCCCCATAATATTGACAACTCTATTAGTTAACATATATGTAAAGTACTATTTTCATGTTAAAATAACAATATGGGTATTTACTCAGAGAGCACTTTATCAAAATAACACCACAACAAAATTATTGGTGTAACAAAATATTTATTTATTTAATCCTTTTAAATCTTTAATCTAAGTCAACCACTCAGTTACTTATGTTCTCATCAACTTAGATCACTGGCAAAATTAAAGAATACATACAAACTTCTGATATGAAGAAGGCAAATGTGGACTCTAGTAGGGATCTTTGTTTCTACGGGCCCACCATCCAACTATTCTTACAATGGCACCTGACTTTCCTGTGGTGAACTGCCTCTCTCCTACTATGGGTCCACGAGGTACACATCTAGTAATCACGATTAGTACTTTTCTGTCCTGGCTCACAAATGTGTAATCCCAGACAGACCAATGACAATGAGGTCCTGGATTTAGCCAGAACTATTACGCAAGAAGCTCTTATTCCCAGGGAATCAGAAAGCCGGCAAAACATCAGTCTGGAGCTCCTGGTGGCCATTATTTTGCCTGAGAAGGAAGTCAACTGAACCCTTTAAAAACAGGTTTTAGAGAGTAGCTTAAAATTACAACTGGGGCACTAGATCTTAAGTCTCAAAACAACAGGGTCTTATCATTGTCAGATTATGACGTTATAATGCCATCTTTGAAAATAAATACATACTCATCCCAAGTCTCCGAAATCATTTTAGAATCTAACCTCTTTCTAGGAAGTAGCAAAATGAGAGAGTGTTTTTAGTAGTCTGACAAACACTGTCCATTATTCTCAACATTAAAAACTGAATGCAATGATTTAAAGAAAAGTAATACATTATTGTTTGCATAATATATACAGAATCATGTGGTTTCTAGTGATTAGAATTTCGAACTTGAAAAGGAATAGAAGACAGTGGCTGAGAAGCACATTCCCTCCTAAACAGTATGCTTAGGATGACTAATATTAAGGATTTGAACATAATACAGTTTTCCTCAGAGGAAACAATCTTAGTTTCTAAAGAGCATTCACTTCTGACATCTCAATTCCTGATTTTAGTGGCTGCACACTGTGTACCTCTGTGCCACACTTAGGACAAGTAAAGTACATGTCAAATAAGAAACTACTTTTAACACAGTAGTAACAGAAGATATGCTCACATCCTATGGTGTGAGGCATGGTGGGCCACTCTCCACAAAGAGAACACTGTTTGCCACTGGTGGATAACGTATTGTCACTATTAGAAGCACCAGTAAGAGGAATACACCATGAAGACAACTTAGCTTTCAATTTCTGGATATTAATAAGTGGTAAGAGAAAAATCAGAAACTCAGCAAAACCATGCCAGAGAAGTTCCCTATTCATATACTCAAAGCCAACTTCACGTATGTTTTGGGGCTTGGAAAATACAGAATGAATGCCTAGGAGACGTTCTGTCAAAGTTGCAAACTTGCCCCTCTGAAGGAAAATCAGGAAATTAATGAGCCCACCTAATTTAAAAAGTCCAACCATGATATTCATACATTGCCTGGCTTTCCCAAATGATGCCAAATGACGGTTTCGAAACAGGTCATAGCAGCGCTCTTCCAGCCACGTCCCGCCAATTGTACACACAGCATACCACAGCTTCTGATTCTTACTTGGTGGCTGGTACCTCAGCTTTGGGGAAAAATCATTTTTATACTGAATATTCAAAATGGATTGTCCCACAGTGGCATTTTTGGAATAGATGGTGAATCGCCACAAGAAAAGCCACAGTAATGCTTTCACCTCTGGTTCAAAGTGGGCGAACAGCCCTGGCTTAAATCCATGAAAGCACTGAGAAAACTGGGACCAAACTAGCTGCTCCAGGGCCTTGTTCAGTTCAAGCGCATCCAACTGACTTATTCTCAGCACTCTGTTCGTCCTTTTAATGTTCTCTTCTCTGGAAGCCATGTCTTCTTGGAGAGTTTCTAGGGGTAAAGTACAATTAGGGAACATCAAACATTTGCAAGCTTGTACCATCTCCTCAACCTACGCATTTAAAACTGTAATACACAAATGACCAGGGCCCACTGAAGATGGAGCTGGCAGTAGGTGTCAAGCAGTGGCAAACAATCACCTCTTATATGGAACCTTCTCTTTCTTCCCCCACTCCTCCCTCCCTCCCTTCTTTTCTTTGCTCTTCTTCTTCTCCTCCCCCCTCCCCCTTTTTGGACCCTCCTCATCAAAGGAATAACAGGTTATAGCAAGTTGTACCCTTTTTCCACAAATATTTCCAAGTAATCCTCCTTGGTCATTTTAGCAGGGAGATAATAAAATCCTGATACTAACAGTGATGAACCTAAATAATAACATGACTAATGGAGAAATACATGAACTTAATAAATATAGCGAACTCTATGGAACATTCTAACGGATGGTAAGTCAAGACCTCAGGTTAATTGCCAGCACTTCTACTGACTCCAAAGGTATATATATTTTTTAACAAGTCATTTAATCTTTCTGAAACGTGTTTTATATCTATAAAGTTAGGAGAAAAAATTAAATGAACAGTGTTTATTATGCTATCACACTATGGCAGAAAATGGATACTAGCACAAAACAACATGAGTGCAGAAATGCTGTTATTCAGATATTAAGAAGATACACACCATACAGTTTTCTAAGAAAAACATGATGTAAAAATATATACAAAGACCATTTCATAAATTAACTAAGGAATCATAGAGGTACTAAGGGGACAAAAATCTTTTAAAATGAAATAGAAAAAGCTGATTAATGGTTAGCTAGGTATGACTGACTCATTCAAAACACATTTATTAAATGCCTATTATGTACAAGCCACAATGATTAAAACACTCTGGCTGCTATCGTCAAGAAGTGTACAGACCAGTTTAGGTATTTTACTTATTATTAAAAAACTGGTAAATTCAAACTATGACAAGAAATCTGTTTCAGCTTAGTTTCTAAAATCAGCCCTGAACACATGGAGCTTGATCTAGATCATGCACGATTTCTGGGCCTTCAAAAGGCCTAGTGCACTAATTTAACACTAAGTTATAGAAGGAGGCATGTATCCCACTCAAGTTCATTGTCACCGACAGTGTGGCCATTGTGATCTTGGACAAGTTATTTCACCTAGTTCTGCTTTATTTTTTTCACTTACAAAACTCAAGGCCAGAGATAAAATGATCTCTAAGTTCTTTCAAATTCTATTTATGATTTTTACTAAAAAGATATTAAATGTAATTTGTTAGAAGTTAAAGGACTGAAAGGTACATCCTAAAATAAAGTTGCACCTCTTGAAACTGGGAATGTATTTGACAATTAAGGAGGTTTTTGTTTTCTGATAATTAAAAGGTTTTACAGAGGATGTTTTTATCTATCTATTTATTTATGCAGAGGATGTTTTTAAATTATTCATGGATCTTAGATGACTTAGTGGCAGAAGACTACATACCTAACAAGTTCAAGTATAGGAAACAAAAGGGCCTACTGAATAATAGGGGTTTATTGCTGCTTTCTTCTCAATCTAGATACTTAACAGGAATGCTTCTCTCCCATAAACATCATCTGCCTTCTAGAGTGATCTCACCCTTTTTCCCTTTCCTGCAGTCCCTCAAAATTTCACAGTTTAGAGGTATGGGGGGGGGGATTTTTGCCACAAGTTCTGTGAAATCCTTGCCTCGTACTAGCCGGGAGCTATAGGAAAAGAAGACGGGGGTTAGAACCGAGGTCCCTTTCTTCTCTCTACAAATCTCATCAATCCCCAAGGTTTTGCTCTTTGCCCCAAATATTTTTCTAATCCATTCACTACCCTATCCCCTGCAGGCCTCTTCCTAAATTCAGCAGCGCTCATCTCTCTGTTGGATTACATCTAATTGGTCTATCCCACCTTCTGCCTTTTTCAGTGCATTTCCCATACTGCAGTTGTTCAAACACAAGCCTCCCGAACTATCCCAGCTTGCTTTCCTTCCTAACCTGTTGACCTCTAGTCATAAGGTGCCCCCTTTTCTTGTTCCCTAGTGAACATTTATGGTCTGTTCCCTCTTTCTGGAACAGTACGTTCCTGTGTTTTATTGAAAAATTCAGTTTTCAGTTTTTAAGTACTAAATTTTTAATAGGGGCTTAGGCATCACTTCCTTCTGACTCTCCAAACTTGAGTTGGCTGCCTCTTCTAGCTGTTCCCTTAGCACTCCATTCTTCCATTTTCTTGGCCTCTATATACTGTACACAGGCTACTTTTTAAATTGTCTACTTCCTCCACTAGAGGATAAACCCTGTTGCAAAGACTGAGTCTTGTTACAGCTGAATTTTAGCAACCAGCACAGCACCCAGTGCACATAATGCACACTACACAGACTAGATGAACAAGATAAAGAAGGGGTAGGTGAAGGATAGAAAACACAAATTCCTACCCAGTAGCCTTTAAAATTATTTCAAATTATCGTATCTGGACTATCGATTATTACCTATTTCAACACATTTGTTGTACATCTGCTGTTTGCCAGTTACTGATATAATAGTAAAAGTGACACAGTCTCAACCCCTTGTGGAGACTACAATGCAGTGAGGTGAGGGGTGGGTAAGAATGTGTTATATAAAATAATAAACAGGCAATTACAGTAAGGTGTTAGGAGTGATATGCAAGGGGAAATTCAGGGCATTATTTTTGTCATTAGACCTCAGAAGGTCAGAGAAAGCTTCAAAGAGATAATATCTCGACAACTACCTGAAGGATTAGCAGTGTCAGTCCGGTAAAGAAAGGTAAAGGAATGTAATACCAAGCAGAGAGAGAGCAGGTGACAAGGACTGAAGGTGCAAGGACAAAGGGCTAGAAAGGAAGACAGGAGACCAATAGTAAAAGCCAAATTGTGGAGACTGTATTTTATCAAAATGGTAATGGGGAGCCACTGGATAGTTTAAGAAAAGAACTAATCAAATTTTTAGACAGCTTGTTCTGGCCACATTCAAAATGGATTTGAAGCTGAAAAGACTTGAGGCAGAGAGACCAGTTAAGATGACTGTGATGTGATTATTAAGTTAAGATGACTGTTATGTGTTATATAATATTATGTGATTATTAAAGATTATCAATGAGAAAGTTCTAAATTATAAGGGTATTAGTAGGGATGGAGAAAAATAGGTATCTTCAAAGCCATGAGGAGTTAGAAGTGACATGGTTTAATGAGAAATAAGCCAAGAATAAACTGACTTGAGTAACTGCGTGGTGGTAGTCCAGCTCTCTGAAATAGGAAACACATGCAGTGATACAGGTTTCAAGGGAGAGGTAATAACCACAGTAGTGTTAGAGATCTGAGGCTCCTATGAGACAGCTAAAGCTCGGTAGGCAGTTGTGTGGAGACAGGAGAGAAAATCTGGGTGGAGATTTGGGGGGGGGGGTCCCTCTGGTAGGACTAATCGACTTTAAATCTGCTTGATCTACTTAAACGCTAAGATCAGGAAGGCAGTGAACTAAGCAGGAGCAGTAGATCCTGCCCAGCTAAACACGCTCTGCTTTCTTTGTAATAATATAATCTTATTCTCACAGTTTTCCTGTTCCAGCTAGCATGGCTGTTCAACAGTTTTATTCACTGGCATCACATACACCTTTGGGCTTTCAATCCTTCTATGCCACAGTCTTCACCATCAGTCCTGTCCTTCTTGGCTACTGGTTTGCAAACCTGAGCATTTATCATGATCACTTAGACTTCTTAAGACTGTAGTGTCTCAGAGCCAGAGTTTCTGAATCAGTAAGCCTGGAATGGGAGCCAAGAATCTGCATTTCTAACAAGCTTCCTGGGGATGTTGAGAATGAATGGGCTAGTCACTTCAAAGTGAAGTTCGTTAATTTTTCTGGCATATCTACCATCCGTACAGCTGCATGCTGCCTGCCAGCCCTCACACTTATTTCTGTTTAGTTCTCATCCCTATATCCACAGGGGCTATTACAAATCTTACACTGACTCTGGCTCCCCGTTTCTTCGGTTAAGTAGATCCTGTGAGATTAGAGACTACTCCATGAATTCCACAAAGGTTATGGACATCAATACATCGCAGCCCTGCTGGGTGCTTGGGATGCAAAGATAAACAAAACATCTTGGCTCTCACTTAAGGACCCTAACCAAGGTCTAGTAAGGGAAGCAGGCAAGTAAACAGACAACCAGGGTACTAACAGAGGAGTATGGTATCACAGGTTCTCAAAGACAATATATAACATTTTGAAACTATCTCAACAGAAAAAGAATTCCAAAATCCATGCAAAAAGCTTCAATAAATATTATTATTCTCACTTTTCCTGCAGTTTACAAATTTCCTCTAGTTTATAGGCATTATGTAATTGAGGGAAACAACTTTTTTTTTTTTTAACCCCAGAAGCAAACCAAAATCAACAAATTTTTGCATACATTTACCAAATCATCTCTATTACCTCATTATTACCTCTGGGATAAAGTACAAACTTCTCAGATAAAACCTAGCCCAAGTCTGTGCCACCCCTCAGTCCTAACTCTAGGCCTTTTCCCATGTATCCAAAACACTCACCTTCCCTGCCAACTCTTCCCACTGCCCACAACTCTCTGCCCTTCACATTCCAACTTTATTTCAACATTCTCTGTGAAACCTTTATAACTATCTCCAATTCCTATTATCACCACCTTTAACTTTGACAGCAACTGTCTGTGCCACTCACTTGAGCCCTCAACCATCCTGTGATTTCAGTCATGTCAGTACATCTTCTTTCCCTAGTTTATCTGTAAGCTAGTTAAGGGAAAGTGCCTTATTTTACACTTATTTCTCAAAGCACTTGCCACCTAAAAAGAGAATGATTTCTAGCTCAGTTTCACTCATGCAAAATTCTACAATCATTTATGGTGTGTGGGAATATAGCACATGACTCCTCTACTGTCACAGTGTCTACAACTCTGTTATCTTTCCCAGATTTCATATTCTGTGGTCAGCAAAGGAAGTTCTCAATTATTGTCAAATTACCCTTGAAAGGCTCTGACCATACTGGACACGGAGAGAAGTTCAGCACTATCAGATCCCTCCTCTCACCTCTCTCACATCCTAAGAACTGGACTGGCTAGAGTGAGTATCAGTTAAAATACAAGGCTTGTGTTAGAGGACCAGTTATGCCGAGTCATGTATCTTTAAATACTAGAGTCATAATCAGTTCTGCATTATGGCTGATGGATTTGTTACAATTGTAGAATAAACCCAAGGATGGACTCATAGTAGTTGCTCAATAAATGTTTGTTGAATCTATGTGCGACAGAATGAGAAGTTTGGCAGTTAACTGGTATACTGACTGAATACTATATGAGAGCATCTGGATGAACTGGATGGTGAGGGAAGCCTTCTCTTCCTCAGGTTTCTTACTCATATTTAGGGAAAAACTGGTCTGAGGGAGTGATGTCTCAGAAGAATCATCCATTTCAAATACTTCATTTCTGGAGGAATCATACTTATTATTTAGCAAAGATAGGAATTTTTAATGGCTGCCAGAAAAGGAGACTTAACACACTCTAACCAATCCAATATTTAATGATCTTTATTATCAAAAAATTCTTTCTTATCCCTTCTGTTACAGTTTAACATTTTTTTTTCCTTTCCTCTTTTTCTCCTTAGGCCTGGCCTCAGTGTAGATTAACAACAGCTGGGTTCGATCTCCTCCCTGCGTAAGACTCTTTAATGGACCAAAAGACTATCATTAAACTGTTCTTCAGCCTTTGCCTTTCCAGATGAGTAATTTCTCTATTTTTTTGTTTCAGGTTTTATTTTCCAACATTTTAGTCATTTTTGTGACTTCTTTCAGTTGTAAACATAGAACAGACACTGTCCATTACACACCATAGTCAAAGTGGAATACTCCTCCCTTGCTCTACATTCATATTTAGGCAACTTGACAGTAGAAAAAAGTATATTTAAAATCAATCAGACCTGAGCTCAAGTTCCAGCTTTGTTACTTACTTGTTATGTGACCTTAGGAAAAGTCATTACCTCAGATTCTTTTTTTCTTCTTAATTTTAGGGAGAGGCATGGGGGAGGGAGGAGGAAGAGAAAATCTCAAGCAGATGCCATGCTGAGTGTGGTGCCCAGCACGGAACCTGATGTGGGGCTTGATCTCACGACCCTGATATCATAACCTGAGCTGAAACCTAGAGTCCAATACTTAGCCAACTGTGCCACCTAGTCACCCCTACCCTCAGATTCTTCAAAAAGTTGGAAAGAACAGCTACCACACAAACACAAAGTTGTTGACATTAAACCAGATAATGTTATGAAAGTGGTCTAGAAACTGGAAAGTATCATTATTACTATATTATTGCTGCTTTGGCTAGGGATGGGCATAAGAAGAAAAGGAGTCCAAGTTGATTTTGGCAAATTTATTTCAAAAGACTGAAATTTTCATTATTACTTATATTAATGCCTCAATCTGTGGTGAAAGAACTCTTTTTTCCCCTCAGGAAATACTAACTACAAAATTAAAATATAATTGTGGTAGTAAACAGTGAACACGATGTCACTATTATGCGTGCACATGGAGGCGGACTATGTGGGAAGGGGCAGAGACATGGTTCAGTGGAACACATCACATTCCTGTATCTTATCTGAAAGGAGATTATGGAGGGGAATTCTGCGAGCATGGGGATGGGTTTCAGCATGACCTGCTCCCTTGGTTATTTAACCCTCATCGATATGGTAATGCCTATTATCAGGAAGCAAAGAAACTTCAGGAATGCACACTGATAATATCTGACTCTAGGGTGCTTTGCTGAAGTAGGGCATGGTACAGGCAGTCCAAACAGGCATCCAATTGTGGTTCATCACTAACATGTGACACTCCATTTCTCTTCCTTTCCTTTTTCTTCTTTTCAGGCAGATACATTCATTCTAGAATACTGGCTTCAGAGATGGGCAGGGCCCAGCAGTAGAAGAAACTTATAAAATAGAAATAACTAGAAGTTCAATCAGTCTGATCATGGAAACCTTTTCCCTCCACTGCTGTACAACAATATTTGCCCATAATAGGTGTAAAGCACAGAAAAATATCATAAATGCCTTGAAGTTACAAAGTTATTTTCAATATAATATAAGGAGTGTGTTTTAGTGAACACTAATTCTCTGACAAATGGCTCAATTTAACTAATATTTTTTGAGTGCTTACCAAATGCCAGGCCATCTCCTAGGTACCAGGGATTCAAGCCAAAAACTTAACTCTCAGTTCACTTCCTTTTATTCAAGCTTTTTTAAAGAAATAGAATGTTACTATAATCAGGACTAGCCAAAACAAAGAATGAATCTTGAGATGTGAAGACACCATGAAGGATCACAAAACTCCCCTGGCAGAAAAGAAAAAAAATAACATTTAAGACATAAGAACAGGCTGTGCAAACCCCAGATATGTGCAAGCCATGAAACCTGGCCATGGTTTATCTGGGAGATACTGGGATGAGTTCCAAAAGGATCTGTCTCCTTAGTGATTTAACCTTCATTCACTGTGGCTGTGCCTGTGTTACCTGGAAGCAAAGACTCAAAGTCATCTGTCATGACTGAGCGAAACAGGCCAGCAGGAGAGGCTGGCTGAAGAGTTAACCCACTGCAAAAAGCCCACTGTAGGGAAACCAGAATGATTTCACAGGCATGAACAATCACTAAGGATCAGAGACATAATGAGATATATTTTTAAAAGATGAATCTATTGATAGCAGAGTTCAAGAAGACTGAAGAAAACAAATGCTAAAGCTCCCGAAGACCAGTGAGAGGGTATGTACTACAATGCAAGGCCCTTAACGAAGGTGCTAATAACTTTCTGAAAGAGTTAAAGTAATGACCTAATTCATTAAGAACTAATCAAAATCAAAAAGATTATGGCGCCTTCACATTTTTGGATCAAAAATCCCCAATTTTTTTTTTTTTTTTTTTTTTTGGTAAACCAGTACTTTCCTGATTCTGTTACACTGATTGCCATTCACACCCAACATTAAGCCAGTCTATTTCTACTTACCTTCGGGAATTTAGTTTAAGTAAGGTTTAGTGATCCCCATATTATAGGTTCTTGTAGATTAGTATCTAGTTTCACAAAAGTAGGCTCCAACTTGAATAGTTAAAAAAAAAAATACAAACTAATCTTTTTCTTTAAAGCTGGGATTGTTCAGAATTGAAACGAACACCATCAGATTTAATTCAAATTGATTTTTCCAGAATGTCAAAAAACAGGCAATACCTTTTCCTACTCTGCCATGAAATCTCATTCTTTTAATACACAATTCTATAACCCTTTCCCTTCCCAATCCCTATTTCCCAAATTGCATTAATTTAAGATTCTAAAGGGCCAACACAGAGGGAAACATTTATAGTCATGCGAAGAGACTCATAAAAATAATTAATTAAAAGTATAATTGGCATTACACAATATGTGTTTAGTGAAGGATACTACTATGTTAAGGATATGGAAAAAGATAGTCAAGGCAAATTATAGCATCTATAGGGTTAGTCTGATTAACTTGTCCCATAAATATGTTTAAAACAAAATGATCTAGCACTAAGAACTATTAAAAAGGTCTCCTGCTGATGTTTTATCACTAGACATGTCATACAGCTTTTCTTTCAGAAAAAAAAAAACCCTGAAATTTGTTTACTAAGAGTAGTAATATATAAACCTATTTTTAAATAGCTCATCTTTTTTTTTTTTTTTTTTTTACGATTTTATTTATTTGACAGAGAGAGACAGAGAGACACAGTGAGAGAGGGAACACAAGCAGGGCAGTGGGAGAAGGAGAAGCAGGCTTCCTGCAGAGCAGGGAGCCCGATGTAGGGCTCCATCCCAGGACCCTGGGATTATGACACCTGAGCTGAAGGCAGACATTTAACGACTGAGTCACCCAGGTGCCCCTATCCTTCCCTTTTATGCTTTCCATGACCCCAAATAAAAACTTTGTCATCTATATCACATTCCAAAACCAAAACAAACAACTGAATCACTAACACTAAAGAAGGAAGAATTTTCAGAATGTATTTCAGAGCTTATACTGAGTATAGTACAAATTATGAATGAATGTATTTTATTTAAAACATGTTATTGACAGAAATCTATCAATAATAATGTGAGTATTGTCAAGGGCCTGTCAATATTAATGTAATTATGATTAAGGGGATAACATGGATTTTTAGCTATAATACCAAGTAACATCTCCTACATTGCTGCTATCAATATACACATTATTATTGACCTGTTCCAAGGCTCTCAGTACTAGATGTATTACCATTAGGCATATCTGTCAATGTATGCTGCCTACAAAAACTCTACATTTAAATTTACAGTCCTGTAAACTTTGTCAGCAGAAACATGTGATTCCCAAGTATTCTCTAAGTACCAAACCTATGTATACACCCACTGCCAAGCCATCCTTTTTCAGATCCACAATAATTAACTAATTTTTAGTATGACAATGTTGCTGCCACACTATCCTGAGGGTTCAAGTAATCAAAATGGATGAGACAATATACTAATTTTTTTCCTTTTAGGTTTGAAAAGATTTTTAAACTTATGTTTCATATTATGAGGTTATGTGAATAAAGTTCTATAACTGAAGATCTTAAGCTTTGAACCTACACCCTACTTTTTATTTCCTTTGTGTAGTCAGATAGATTTACTGTCCATTGTATTGAAATCAATACTAATAAATGGGACATGCATCAAAGAGGGATTTAACAGGACACTGATTCCCAGAACACATTTCAAACATGAGCAAAAGAGAAAAAGCTATGACTGAGACCCATTAGGACACTGTGACCTCTGGCACTGTGAATAGGCCTAAAAATCAACAACCAGAAGTTCAAATCCCACTTCTGCCAGAGGCTTGCTAAATGACTTGTCACTACTCTTTTGTTCTACTCTTTCATCAAATATAAACCAAGTTTCAATAATTTATAGATATCAAATGTTATAAATCCAAATTGTGCTCTTTTGGATATGGACAAGATATGTTGAAATTTTAAAGTTCTATTGTAGACACTAGACTTCTAGCTATATACTTAACGCAATCCTCATCAAAATCCAAATAGGAATTTTCTTTTTGGGACTGGTAGTGAGTACACAATAAAATGTTTTAGGATAAACTTCAAAATCTCATAAATTGCTCAAAAAGATGAACAAAAGAAGTAACTTGTCCTAGCAGATGGGAAATATAGATATATTTTTTAATTTGGAAAAAAAAGGGAACTCAAATCAAATACTACCATCATCAAGATTATAATTAGTCTTAAACAACTGAGTACCCCCCTATTTCATTTACTTATTTAAGACACTTATTCAAGTATCTAAAACTAACATCAATGTTTCCCTCTGGTTTTTTTAAACCTTAAAACAGAATTTTCAATACCTTGGCCTAGCTTTACAAATACATTTTTAAGAGAAAAGCATGGCACTCATAATCTTCTCTTTTAGAAAGTTGATACTTCTGAGTCTTTAAGAGAAAAAGCATGTTGTGAAAATAAAAAGCAGATGTTTGAGTGAATACGGGGAAAGAGAGTTAAACTGGTTCTGATTAGTTCTGTATCTTAGACCAGGTTCACCAACAGGCTGTGTGACTTTGGACAAGTCATTTTATCACACTATCCTCTCTAGCAGTTAAAAGATATAAAAATAAATTTCAAAAAATCAACTGTGAAAAGTCTACCTATCTAGAATCCTTATAAGAACTATTTTAGGAAACCTTGGGAGAGGAAGAAAAAAGAACAGGCATTTCCAACTACTGAAATGATAATGCTGAGTGTGAAAAAGGCTAGAGAAACTGGAGAAATTAGAATAGAAGATGAGAGACAGAGACACAATCATAGAAAAAAAAATAGCAAAGCATCTGGAAGACAATACCCACCAATTTATGAGTTTATGACTGAAGTACATTTATACCGCTTACCAGTTATCAAGTGCTAACAAGGGACTATCATACCTAAGTATCCTTTGCAAAATTAAATATTAAATCATTTGATCCTTACCAGTATTATGAAAGAGGTTCTTTTATCATTTACATTTTAAAACAAGGAAACTAAAGCACAGAGAGATTAGCTGACTTGTATAAATCACACAACTAGAAGTGGCAGAGCCATGCTCCGAACTAGTGTCCTTGACTGACAAGGTGTGATGGGCCTAAAAGATGAACAGAGTACTTTAGAAGGACACCACAGGACATGCAAGTGGGGCTATTTTAAAAGTCTAAACACTAAGAGATAGACATGAACTACAGCAAAAATGACACTTGAAGAATGAACAAACAAGAGCCACAAGAAATACATGAAGCAACTAGATCTTTAAGTACTCCATAAATTTAGAAAAGCGCTCTAGAACCTAAGAAGAGAATTTTAAATAACTTGCAAATTACTGGCACACATGTTTAATTGCATATTTTATGGCATTCAAGACAACATGGAGGGACACCTGGGTAGCTCAGTTGGTTAAGCCTATGCCTTCAGCTCAAGCCATGATCCCAGGACTCTGGGATCTGAGTCTCTCATAACCATCTTGCTCAGGAGACACCCTGCTTCTTCCTCTGCCTGCTGCTCCCCTTGCTTATGCGCTTTCTGTCTGTCTCTGACAAATTGACAAATCTTAAAAAAAAAAAAAAAGAGAGAGAGAGAAAGAGAGAGACAGAGACAGAGACAGACAGACAACATGGAAATATCCACAAAGGAACAGAGGTATTAGCAATGGGAAAGAAGGAAGTACCATGTAATACATCATTGTATGTGAGGCATTATGTTTTCTTCACACTCTTTATCTCATTTAATCCTCATAACACAGTAAATACTATCATGTCCATTTTAGAAGACAAAAGTTAGATATGAGGAGATTAACAACCCGTTTAAGGTCGGACTGACAATCAGTAAATTTCCGGTAAACAGTAGAGAAACTGTGGAACACACAAAGGAAGTTAATAAGTAGTAAGAATATGTGGTAAACCTGGAACAAATTCAATCCCACAGAGCTCAAAGCAAATTTTTTTCCCTCAAGATCATTCAAAAGACCAGAATGCCAGTCAAGCTTCCAGGACTGTAAATGGGAAAATAAAGCAAAGGACTGTGGTAAAGTTGCCCATGTTGCCTGGGATGCATCTAGTGTACATTCTCTCTCCCTGACTCTACACATGTGGTCAGAAAACCATTCAAAGAGCCTGAATGCCCAATATGAACAAAGGGAGTATGTGGGTGAAAAAATGAGGCGTGAACATTCATTTAATTGTTATGAACACATACTATATGCAAGATAGAGGAAATGCCAATTCATTTAACACTAGAAGGGAACAGTTATGCAGAATCAAAACGGAATTACTCTATAGCTCTTGGGTTTTTTGTCTTAATAGTAAGAAGACAAGACAGCATGGATGAAATTTTATCTCACCTTATTCACAGGCAGTTAAGAAAGGAAAGGTCTGAAAAAAAAAAAAGAAAACATATTAAATAGAATAAAATGCAATATAGAAAAGGACATTTTGATTGTATAGATGATAAAAGATTGAAAAGAAGTTGATTAACATTGCACAATGGGAAGGACAGAGGGTGCTAGACATCGTCTTCCCTGCTTCCACTTCCATGTAGAGAAATAACAGTACTGGCATTTGCAGTGCCAGGATTACACGGGGCAAATGGAGCAGTACAGAGCTTTTCTCCAGAGATTTCTTCCACATACCAAAGGAACTGAAGAGGAACATGGAATGTTTAGAAACTGCTGTCATTTCACAGGAAGGAGGTAAAGGGGACATCCAATTTGTTTTGAGGTTGCCCAAGATAATCAAGGGAGGAAAAAAAAGGAGCAAGTGATTCAGAGCAGAACTTTCGTTCAGAAATAAAGATTGTGCATATGGCATACATTTTCCGTATGCCACAGGAACCTGAGCACAGTGAAGTGCAAGAGAGAAAGAAACTTTAAAATTACCTGATGCTATGAGGAAAACATGGGGCTGAGACTTAAAATGCAAATTTACTAGCTATGCAATGTTGGGCAAGGCTGTTAACATCTTTTAAGATTCAGTCACAGAATATGTAAAATTAAAAATATCTGCCCTTCCTATTGCAAAGATTATTATAAGCTTCAAAATTAAGCAAAAAAATTTATGGCTAAAATACCAGGGAAGAAGGAATAGAGAAAAATAAAGAACTATGATTATGATCACAAAAAATTAAATTTGAAGTTTGTATTTGTTAAACAAATTAGGCGATATAGACCTGTTTTGACTTTTAGTAATAAATTAATGATGAATGTATCTTTTACTATTAAAAAAAGTTACTAATCGAATGAATACACATTGGATACAAATGAGTAATTTGAAACAGAATCATAATGCTAGAAGTAAACCCAGATCACCTAGTCTAAGATATGAATTTAAATTTCTTAACAGAAACACTGTTTCAAACAGAACACAAACAAGGGCTCTTCTTGTAAAAAACCGTTGTCTGCTTGGTTTGTCTCTCCCCTGTGTGGCTCCAGGAAATTTATATAGGAATTCTTCTTCAGAACAGATTTAAAACCACAGATTGGATGCTACCCCAACCCCTAAAAATGAAGAGAATAAGGCCATGAGGTAGGGCTGGTCAAAGGAAACCAGAGTCAGGACTAGCACTCTATTCTCTTTACTTAGTTTAGTATTCTTTCTACTATGTCCTGTTACTTCCATTTTATCTTTTTTTTTTTTTTAAGGAAAAAAAATACATACATAACAAATAATAATAAAATAAATAAGCATATATGTACTTTTTAAAAGGTTTTTTTGTGTTTTTTTGTTGTTTGGTTTTTTGTTTTTGTTTTTTACTTTTTAAATAATTCCATTATCTTTTTTTCTTTTCAGTCCCCTCTGATTCAAATCACTGAACTCTAATAGTTCTGGATACATGTATTTGATAATATGGAAAGATCCGAGAGAAGATAAAGTGAAAAAGAAAAAAGAAAAAAAAAAAGAAGTCGACCATCCCAGGTTTATTTTGTTCAGGTTTAACTAACGAAAACACATTAGGGGAAGATGTTTAGACTGCAAACTGTGGTATCGATAAAGTCTCAAACTTCCTGTAACTGACTGAAATTGTTAAGGTAAAAAATTCTGAAGGGGCATCGCAGAATACCAGAATATATTAGATGTGGACATTCAACAACTTGGTCTCGGGAAAAGCTCTTTTACTAACTGTGGTATTTTTGGAAAATGGGACCTAAGAAAAGAAAGAAACGATGTCTTTTAACTGAAAGCACCAGAAGAAAAATGTCAATTATTTCCGCACTCTCAGTTATCAAAAATCACTGTTGAATATAACTAACAGCAAGCAATTATGTAAGACCATTCTCCACAGCTCTTCTTCCCGAAGAAAATTAAAAGGGCTTCTAAGTTCACAGGCTTTCAACAGAAACTTAAGCTTTGACCTCAAATTCTGTACCAAATATAACACTTTAAGTATGAGCCATCCGATATTACGTAGTTAGGACACTGCATAATTTTTTAAAGCCACTCTTAAAAAGCAAATCTCACCCCGGACAAGGGCGCAGAGAAGATTTTGAAGTGTTTCAGAAAGTCACCTCGTGGAAGGCAAAGGAACTCAAGACTAGCTGTGGGTTTTTTTTTTTTTTTTCTTTTAATGGTGCCATTCTAAGACTATTTTTAGGAACTCGGGCCTACTTCACTGCCTTTCCCAAATCAGACTTTCATTTTGCTTCTTCCAGGAAAGCAGGAAGCCAATAAACAGGCGAACTCAAGCTAAGGGCGACAGCGACAACGTCGCGAAACTCCACGCCCTCCCAGCTGTAGGGAAGACCGCAGGTTTGCACTCCGGCTCTCTCGGGCAGACACTGACCTTAGGAGTCTGCGAAACGCCCCCGTTCCACGTAACTTTCTCTGAGACATTTTCTGGGAAGCTTGGCTTCTCCTAGCAGAACCTGGATTACTCAGGCTTCCGGAACTCGCGGGCTTCCGGAGCGACGCAGGACCCGGAAGTGTCTGAGAAAAAAAGGGGAAATTAAACCAAGGAGAACTAAGCTTCCGACCGCGGCGGAAGGCCCCGGACGGCCCGCAACAGCGAGCGCGGAAGAACCGAAGGGCCGAGGGGCCGAAAGGCCGAAGAGCCGAAGAGCCGAACAAGACACAGGCGCGCGGTGATTGGTGGGCTGGCCACTCTGAGGAAGCCGTATCTGATTGGCAGGACAATCGCGAACCCGTCAGCCCCGGGTCGGGGCCGCGCGTGAAGAGGCCTCGGTGTTAAGAGGCCGCGGGGAAGCCGGGGCTCTCTGAGGGCAGGATTTTCTCTGTCCTCGGACAGCTCGGCGTGCCGCCGGACAAGCGCCGCCGAGTGGCAGTGGGGCGCCTCGGCAGCTCCTGGGCTCCTGGCTCGCCCTGGGTGGAGGGCTCACAGCGGGATGGCCTTTTGGGGAGAGGAGCCTTCGAGGGAGGCGGGGGGCAGCTTCGGGGCAGGGGCCTTTTTGCTGCGCGTGCGTGCCGTGGGTGGGTAGCTTGCTGACTTCTGCAGGTTTAGGAAGGAGGGTAGACTAGTCCAGTTAGCCGTCCGGCTCCACAGCCTTGGCCCGAGAGGCCCTGGACGCGCTCGCACCGTGGGGGAGTGAGCAGCTGGGCGCAGCAGGGCCCGTCAGAATGACCCGGGAACACGTAGAACACGGACAGCCAGATCGCCCACCCCTGGGTAACTAAGTCTGAATTTCTAGGACTGGCGCCTGAGGGAACGTATTTTTTGAGCGTTCACCAGGCAATTATATGTAGCTCCGTGAACTGCCACTGCCTCCTGATTCGGTAGTATGGACAGTAGTGTCTTAGCTGGAGGGTTCGCTCTAAGCTTTGAAGAGAGGTTAGGTAAACCTTTTTGCACGTAGTAGGTCTTAAGAACGTTTTGGGGCACCTGGGTGGCTCAGTGGGTTAAAGCCTCTGCCTTCCGCTCAGGTCATGATTTCAAGGTCCTGGGATCGAGCCCCACATTGGGCTCTCTGCTCGGTGGGGAGCCTGCTTCCCCTCTCTGTCTCAGCCTGCCTCTCTGCCTACTTGTGATCTCTGTCTGTCAAATAAATAAATAAAATTAAAAAAAAAAAAAAAGAATGTTTTAGTTACTGCCTCACTCCGCTCTCTTCTCCCCAGGAGCACAGTCCTACAGCAGCTGGACTGTTACATGTTTCAGAGCGTGTCCTGTAGAAACAGGATTGCAAGACAGCTTTTTAAGTTTTTTTTTTAAATAATTTTTCTGTGGGAACAGAGTTCAGGTTCTGTTAGCCCGATTATGAAACATTAGGGATAAAAGAACATTTATTAATGAATCATAATACTGTTCAAATTCATTTTTACATCAAAGGTGTACAATTTAGCATACTTCTAGCTGCAATTTTGTTGTCTTCCATCTGTTAAGGAGATCTTGGAAAAAGCAGTTCTAAGAAGGATGATGTTGATGCTTTCCCGAATTAGTAAACAAAACAAAACAAAACAAAACTTCCCAGCACCTGAACTAACAGTACAAATGAGACAGACTAGCAGCTACAAGTTAATAAGGTGTGTAGTTCACTTAGGCACGGGAGGGGGGATTTTTCTAGAGCTGCAGTTGCCTGATAAAGTAGTTGCTAGCCACCTGAAATGTGGGTAGGCCAAATGGAGGTCTAAGTAAAATGCACATTGGATTTCTACAGATACATTATGGAAAAGAAAGAATGTGAACTAGTTCATTTTATGTTGATGACATGTAGATATGGGACTGTTTTTGAAAATTTAAAATTACATGGGTGGTTCAGATTACATGTGTTGAATGGTGCTGTTCTGGAGGGTAAGAAAATCTTTTTGAGGAAGACCATGGCTTTCACTTGGTAATTGTGAAAGAAGGCAGCCATGTTGTACTTTTCAGATAGGCCAGCAGATACACTTGCTTTATTTAATTTTTATGGAAGTGGGAGAACACCCCAAAAAGAGTAATACAGAGGACATTTTCAGAAAGCAAGTTCTAATTCATGGAACCTTATGTATGTCACATAAACATCACAATAGTTGTTAATAATAATAAATGTACTAAGCTAGCAAGATATTTGACTTACGTTTAATGAATCTGATTAAAAATGTAAAACATGTAGAACATTTAAGATTTTGGTTGAAAATGTTTAAAATAAGCTCCAACTTTTATCATTTAATGTCTTGATATAGTATACCTCTTTAGTTTTCCAGTGAGCTAGTAAACTGAAATTTCAGGGAAGCCTTACTTCTAATTTTCTATACTTAATTTAAAAATACATTTGTTTTTCATTCCTTTATTTAACAGAAGCCTGCTGGGGCCCAGGAGTATTGCTAAGCAGTGTTGATATTAAGGTGAACACCCAGGCATGGCCCTTACTCTTTTGGAGCTAATGAGTACCAATTCAGAGACAGTGAAAAAGTAGATAACCATGGCATAGTGTATTTGGCCTTTGAGTGTTTTACCTCTGTAAATGCAACATGTTAATTGTTTAAACCTAGAATTTATAAATTCCTGTCAATGTGTTAATGAAGAGTCTTATTAGGACTTGGCTTTGGGCTTAAAATATATTAATAAAAAATCAAAGTATAATTAATTCATCCATTAATTATAAGAACTTAAAAAATAGAGTATTTCTTTAACTATAAAGGAAAAGATGAAAAGAATTGTAATAGCATCTTATTTATGATACTTTCTTCTAGCCTTTCAGCAATTTTTAGGTTCTAAGGAATTTAATAATAGAAATGTAAAGGAGACATTGATTTATGCCCCTAACATAGTTTAAAATTGCTGACTTTAAAAAGTTAAATCCATTTTAGCATATTACATAGTTCTTAAATCAATATATTTGAGTCTTTTAGAAAAAAGTTAAACATAGATCTTATGTTAGTTTACTACTGTTGCTGTAACAAATTACCACAGAGTTAGCAGCTCAAAACAACACCAGTTCTGTAGTCAGAAGTCCAACTCTGATCTCACTGGGCCAAAATCAAGGCGTCCATAGGTCTGTGTTTCTTTCTACAGGGTATAGGGAAGAATTCGTTTTTTTTGTTTATTCAGGTTGATGGCATTCAGTTCCTTACTGTGGTAGTATTGGTTCCATGTCAGCTCATCAGCTGAAGGCATGTTCCCAACTTCTACAAGCCATCTATATTCCTTGGGTGTTGGCCCTCTCTCTTCCTCTTCAAAGCCAGCACAGATAGATTGAGAGCCTTTCATGATTTCTCTTACCTTTTCTTCAGTTGTTTTCTCTCTAATTGCAGTCTTTTAAGACTCTAATTAGATTGGGCCTGCCTAGGTAATCGTGGATAATCTCTCCATCTCAGGGTCCATAACCTTACCCATGTCTGCCATGTTCTTTTTGCCATGGTAAGATAGCATATTTACCGGTTCCAGAGATAAGGGCATGGGCATTTTTAGGGGCCATTATTCTGTCTACTGCAGATCTTAATTGGGGCCATGTGGTATATATAGCATTTCTTACCAGTATTCTCGATACTTTAGGATAGAATAATGTTAATAATAACAGGTAAATTTTATTGGATGTGTAATATGTTCTAGGCACTATTCTAAACTCTTTTTCTACATTTATTCATTTAGTCATCAGAAATGCCCTAGGAGACATGCACTAATATCATCCCCATTTATAGATAGGAAAACAGTTGCAGAGTGGGGAAGTCTCTTACCTAACTTCTCATGGCTATTAAGTGATGAAATGAGGATTTGAGCCTATGCAGTCTGGTTCCAGAGCCTCTGTGTGCTCTGAACCACAACATATTAAAAATTACTTCTGAATGTCTGTATTTACTAAACATGGTTAGTGATGGAGTGACGGGTTCAGGATTTGGTGTCACAATATCTGGCTTCCAATTCTACCTTCACCAGTTACTGGATGACCCTGAACAAGTTACTCAATCTCTATGGGTCTCACTTAACAATAAACTGAATTAATAATAACATTTGAATATTAAATGAGGCCATGTATGTACAATACTTAGAACAGTGTCTTAACAAATAAGCTATTGCTAGCTATAATTATTGGTGACAATTCAACATTTAAAAACAGTAGTTAATTGTAAAAAAGAAATGTTTCCTTTAGTAATTTCAGTCTCTTCATAAAGTAAGATTTTAAAAAATAAAATTAAAAATAATTTTTTAATTGAATTTTTTCTTTTGATATACCACAATGCTATCTCCTTTCTCAGGCACTGATTTCTCCCCGCTCCAGTATAACTTCCATCTTTTTAGTACAGTTATTTTCTAGTGTTATATGACTGTACACTGTTAAGCATTTCGTCCAGATTGTACTTGCCCGGTTAATGTCCAAATGACATAGAAGGGTAGCAGGACACAAAATCCAAATGCTCCCTCTCACCATCTGTCAGCCTGGTGTTTATACAGCCATCATTGCTAACTTGTCACTGTTCTTTTGCTTTTATTCCTTGAGGGAGGCCCATGGCGTATCCTGGGCCCCTGGCCACAATGCCATCTAATACCACTCCAAATCCCACCCTCTCTTCTCATAATCTCTGCTGCCATTGCCTTATTTCAAGCTCTCGTCATTTCTGCACTTTAAATAATTTCCTGACAAATCCATGGCCTCCAGCCTTACCTCCCTTCAGTTTTAATCTCTTCCCTGCTCACCAGAGTGATCTTTCTAAAGTACTACACTCATGTTATTCTGTTACTCTCTTTCTTTAAACCCTTCAGTGTCTGCCCCACACCCCAGTTCCTACAAACATTATTCCTTTAGAGTCTCTAAACACCAGTTAGGTGCTTCTACTATAGCATTTAAAATATCACAATTATTTGTTTAAGCACTAGTCTTTCCTTCTAAATCATGAACTTAATGATAGGGATTAAGAGATGGTTTTGGGGGAGCCTGAGTAGCTCAGTAGGTTGGGCGTGTGACTCTTGGCTTCGGCTCAGGTCATGATCTCAGGGTCCTGGGATTGAGCCCTGTGTGGGGCTCCACATTCAGTGCAGAGTCTGCTTGTCTCCCTCCCTCTTTGCTCCCCACCATGCTCCTAAAAAAGAGATGGTTTTTGCCTGAATGAATTTATTATATTATTTTGTCATTATCTATTTACATGGATGTCTCCTGTTACTTAAACTGATTTATTGAAGGGGAGGCTCATTGTTTTATTCATTTCTTTTTACCTCTTTGCCCAAGTCAGAGGAGGTGCTTAGTAATTGTTGAATGGATAAAAAGGAAAAATAACTCAGAAAACATACAATTGAAAAAAATTCTGCTCAAGCCTAAAACAGTATATAAAGCAACTTACTGGAAGTATATAAGGTTATGATTTTAGAAGAATCATAACTGGTAGTTAAAATTATGGACTCTGGAGCCAGAGTACCTAGCTTTGAATTCTGGCTCTGCCACTTACTGCATATGCACTCTTGGGCAAGCTAATGAAGCCTATATCTTCTTTGTAAAACGGGATGGCAATGGTAACCATCTCTTTGGGTTAACAGATCAAATGAGTTAATGTTTCTAAAGTATCTATAGTAGTGTCTACCACATACTATATATTCTAGAGGTGCTTGCTGCGTGAAAACACAATAATTTATATTCTCATTGCTTTTAATGATAGCTAATGTCTTTATAACACAGTGATTAAAAAAAAATAGCCCAGAGTTTTGTGATTGTGATGTTTAGAGATTTTTAACTTTCAATGATTTTTAATATCTTACATTATACAATGAACATGTATATTCATAGACATTTAGAAAGTGCTGTGTATGTTTCCTCTCATGAGTAAGTTACATATTTTCTCTTTGTATTATTTTTCTATGATCTGCCATGATTTAACAAATTACTACAAACTTATGGCTTAGAAATAAGATACATTTATTATCTTATGGTTCAGTGGACCAAAAGTCCAACACTAATCTCACCAGGCTAAGATCAAGTTGTCAGCAGAGTTGCATTCCTCTCTTGAGACTCTTGGGTAGAATCCATTTTCTTGTCTTGAACCCATTTTCTTGTCTCTTCCAGCTTCTAGGAGGTGTCCACATTCCTTGGCTAATGGTCCTTTTTCTCCATCTTCAAAGCCAGCAATGTTGTATCTCTGACCAATCTGTAGTCACACCTCTTTCTCTGACTACAGACAGGGAAGGGTCCCTGTTTTTAAAGATTTCTATGATAAGAATTAGGTCCACATAGATAATCTAGGCAGTGTCCCATCTCAAGGTTCTTAATTGCATCTGCAAAGTCCTATTTGCCATGTAATTTATTCATGGGTCCTGGGGGGTGGGGTTCAGGTAAGGGCATTTTTAGGGGACCATTATTCTGCCTACCGTACACTTGTACTGTTAAATGAATTATGGCTAAAAGGTACATAGGTTGTGCTTTCTGAAAATGGAAACAATATTAACTAAAATGTGAACAATTGTGTCAGTATCATTTATCATTTATTCCTCTGGTGGTTGGAGAGAATGGTATCTGCCTAGCATAGTGTTAAGGTACTACAGGGCTCACTGATCAGTGTCTGTTTTTTTTTTTTTTTTAAAGATTTTATTTATTTATTTGTCAGAGAGAGCGAGGGAGAGCGAGCGAGCACAGGCAGACAGAATGGCAGGCAGAGGCAGAGGGAGAAGCAGGCTCCCTGACGAGCAAGGAGCCCGATGCGGGACTCGATCCCAGGACGCTGGGATCATGACCTGAGCCGAAGGCAGCTGCTTAACCAACTGAGCCACCCAGGCGTCCCTCAGTGTCTGTTTTGAAGGACTTTTATTAAGGATGAGAGAATAAACTCATATAGTTGAATATCTGTTAGGAGCTAAGGACTCTACAGTGAGTTTCAGATACATCAGTCCTATTCAGTTTTCACAATAACTTTATAACATGTGGTAGGCATGTTATAAAGATGACCCTCAATGATCCCATAACCAATATTCTATGACCTTGTATAATCTTGTCCCTTTCGTTGTGCACTGGACCTGTGGACTATCCCAATAAAACAGAGCAGGACAATAGCAATAGGATATTATTTCTGGGATTAGGTTACAGAAGACAGTGACCCCTCTTGCTTATACTATCTCTGTTTCCCTTTTACTAGCTTGTTTTGATGAGTCAAGCTACAATGAGTTATGTTGCCATATAGAGAAGCCAACATCTCAAGGAACTGAGGTTAACCTCCAGCCAACAGCCAGGTAGTAACCAAGGCCCTTGGTCCAATAGCTTGTGGGTAACTGAATCCAACCAACAACCAGAGCATGAAATTAGAAGTGGACCTTTTCTAATAGAGCCTTGAGATCAGAACAGTCCCAGTGAACACCTTGATTGCAGCTTTGTGAGAGATCCAGAGCCAGAGAACACTGCTAAGCCACCCCTCAGATTCCTGACCTATAGAACTCATGAGACAATAAATATTTTTAAGCCATTAAGTATGAGGGTAATTTGTTATGCATCAATAGATAACTAATACTAAGATATTAATACTGTTTTAGTTATAGATGAGGGGAAAAAAAGACACGATTAAGGCAACTTTGCAGGTCTCCCAGTTGTTAGTGAAATAATGATGATGATAGTAATAAAATTAGATTTGATAGTAACTTACATTTATTGAGTACCTACTAGATGTTAGGTACCTTTCAAATCATTCTATGTATATCATCTTAGGTTATTGCATCAACTCTATGAGATAGGTAATATAATTATCTCATCTTATAAATAATGAGATTAGAGCATGGAGAGGTTAAAGGACATTCCCAAGATCCCCAGTTAGTCAACATATTGGTAGGATGTGAACCCAGGTTGTATGAGTCTCGAGTTTTCACTCTTAACCACCATAATATAGATCTTCCTCAGTTTAAAACAGTACAGTTCTATCCTCATAAAACCATTGTAAGTTGAAATTATCCTAAGTCAGAGATGCATTTAATACACTTAATCTACCAAACATCATAGTTTCTCCTAGCCTGCCTTAAATGTGTTCAGAACATTTACATTCATAGTTGGGCAAAATCATCCAACACAAAGCCTATTTTATAATGAAGTGTGGATATCTCATATAATTTGTTGAATACTGTACTAGAAGTGAATAGCAGAATGGTTGGGTGGGCATAGAATGGTCACAAACATGTTGACCCTTTACCATCACTATTGCTTGGCTGACTGGTAGCTGTGGCTTGCTGTCACTGCCCAGCATCATGAGAAAGGATTGTACTTTTTATTGCTAGGCCAGGAAAAGATCCAAATTCAAAATTCAAAGTATGGTTTCTACTGAATGTTTATTGCTTTTGCATCATCATAAAGTCAAAAAATCACAAGTTGGACTATCATAAGTCAGTAAATTGTTCCTTCAAGATCTGTGTTGTAAGGGAAAAGGATATGGGTGTAGCAGGAAGAAAGCAAGAGCTCCAAGAGTTTACCAGCAGTGAGGTTAATCCTGATCAGAGTATTAGGAAATGATCAAGTGCTAGGGAGCCATCTGATCTCACTCCTGAAGGCTAGGTAGGATTTAGGCTTGTGGCTGTTAGAGGAAGGAATATATTAGATGAGCAAAACAGGTGGAAAAGCATGAGACATGAGAAAACACCACCTCATTGTGTCTAGAGCTGGGGCAGGATGAAGAATAGTGAGAGATAAAATTAGAAAGGTAATTTGGAGCCTGGTTATGTAAAAGATTAAGAGTAATTTTTATAAAAAGTTGATCCTGGAGTTTTTTGACTAGTAATTTAAATCAACTACATTTTAGTTTAAACTATACAACAGAACTATTATAGAGATAATATACTAGTGAGTTCAAAATATGGAGAAACTGATTATACAGATTGTATTAAAATATGAAATTTAGTTCCAGTGAAAGGCAAAAGAAAAATAGGAACGCACATGGAACATTTTGTGTGATTAAATTTCTTGGATGTGTTCAGTTTGTATTTAAACTAAAACAGCATGAATATCAAAATTTGCAAACCTTTTTATTTCCTTGTAAAAACAATACTATTAGTGGTTACATTCAAACCACATTAAGTATTTCACTAAATGTAGGGCATGTAGAAATAAAAAAGTCATTATGATTGTATTCTCAATTACCTGGGAGTGGACCTTAAAAACACTACTACAGAGGAAAATCATATAAAGCAGGGCTGAAAACATTATCCTTTCTTTTTCTCAAAACATCATTCAAATTCACTAGATGGAAATTTAATTTTGTGAGATGTCTGTACTGTTCAAATTTGTTTATGGTGTGAGCTTTCAATTTAGACAATTTATCATTACTTGGAGAGAAACTTTTTCTCTTAAGCCAGATTGAGTTTCCTTTCCAGGGAATAGATGAATCCAGGAAAAATGTTTCCATAGCTCATACCTAGCCAAAAGCAGTGGCCATGGAGGAACGGACTGCTCATTAAATAATGACAAAAGGAAAATATGTGTTCTCTTTTCCCATAGTCTCTCTGTGTCCTTGACATGTCTCACAATTCTCCAGTCCATAGATTCAAGAAGATTACATTTTGATTCTTAAATTTTGGGGCTGAACATTTGTTTCACAACAGTATTAAGCAGGTGATTGCAAATATGAAATATATAGAAAGGCCTGACTTTGATTTGTGTCTGACAGTTGTGTGACCTTTGGATAGTCTCTTAACTGTCACGAACCTCAGTTTCTTAATCTCTCATCTGTTTGACATGTCCTCTAAGATTTCTTTTTGTTTTAATGGATTAGGATTCTAAAGGACAATTCTGTATGATTGCAGTTTCAAGTCAATTCTACACTTAAATATGTGGGCCTCTATGCTGTCTCCATGTATTTTTTGAAGCTATCTTTTCTATGTCTGCAAGTTTTCCACAATAACATAATTACATCCATAAGAGAGGCTAAATCCTAAATTCTTAGCCTCACCCCAATTTGGCTCCTCTTCTTCTTATTTTTGATCTCATAATTTAGGGGAGGATACTCCCTCCACCTCTCAGGCAGACAAATTCTGCACCAGCCCTAGAGGAATAAGCCTGAAGTCATTTCCTTATAAAATCTCTCCCTTTTCTACATGTATGTAAGTGTTTGTACTGTATATCTTACTGTTATAACAGAGGAAGTTAGAGAGGAGAAGAAAAAAAAAATATGGCAGTTATTCAACCTGACACCATTAAACTTTGCAACCTCAACATTCAATGCATCGCTTCATCCCCAGCCCAGCTCCCAACCCTGGAGGATTGCAGTGACTCCTAGGGGCAGGGAGTTTCTTCAAAAAGAAGCCTTGGAAACCATGATAAGGTGTTTCAAACAAGAGCTGTTGGCTCATTACATCAGAGGTTCAGGACTAGTCTGCAGTCAATATTCTGCGTGCCTCCAAAATATAGGAAGTAGAATAAAGATTTATATAGGTGTATGGGGGATT
Organism: Lutra lutra; assembly: GCF_902655055.1. NCBI lineage: Eukaryota > Metazoa > Chordata > Mammalia > Carnivora > Mustelidae > Lutra > Lutra lutra. The sequence continues at coordinate 57,723,207 of NC_062281.1, read as the reverse complement.
TCACATGATTTCTAAACAGCCTGGGAAGCATCCAGAAGTCTTGATTCTCTTGAGTTTATGAATTAGTGCATTGTTTCTCCTGTAACTCATTTTAGAAGGATCTAATAACTAAACATTTCTCCTGATTATCTCTGGGTCATAGATTCCCCTGAAAGTTGGATAAGGTAAACGCTGTCAGGTTAAAAGAAGGGGCCTGGAGTTAAGGAGACTTGATCGCTTGTGTTCCCATTCTTTGCTGAGCTGAGTGCCCTTGGGAAAATGACAGAACTCCTGAGGGCCTTTGTACTGCATGTGAAAATGAAGAGTATGGACTGGGTAAGTTTTTGAGAACCTTTCCAGTTCTAAATTTACACCATTCTAAGAGTAAGTTGCCACTTGCCTATAGATATTTTGGATTAGACCCAGATCCTGAGGTGAGTGAATGTCAAAGGGTGGTGTGCTTAGCGAGGCTTTGACATTATCCAGAGTTGTAGAGGCACAGCCTTAATCCATTTTGATTCCAGAAACTTAGGAGAAAAGTAGCACTGAGAATTGGTAAACAAGTGAGACCTGAAATTGCTATACCATCTCTAAGTGTTTTGTTTTGTAATATTCAACTTATGGAGGTTTAATAACTTCACAGTGTTCTTTTTAGCCATTATTATAGAAAGATAGTATAAAATCTCTGATTTCTATATTCCTTTCAAATTCTATCATTTAAAAATTATCTTTGTTATAAAATCTTACTAAGTTTAACTAATCCAATGACAGTCAATGAAATGAGATTTTTACTGCTTGTATGACACTAAATCACTGTGGAAGGATATAAACACTTATGTGAAAGTGCTTATATACTAGGAGAGGAGAAAAGCACTAAGACATGAACACGTGAATGACAATAAAAGAATCAAATGCCCAGGACATTTTGCAGGAGAATGGGATTAACCTAAAAGGGAAAAGGCATGCTTTGGTTTCTTTAATAAAATATTTTTTGTGAGTACTTTGTCAAATTAAAGATTATTTTACTGAGAATCGGGTTGAAATCTTCCTTTTCCCAGCATGCAAAACTCTCTTTAAAGATAAATGTTGCAGTGGTATTTTTAATTATCGAGGCTGGGCACTTGTTTCCTCTTTACATTCACGTACTTCCAAAGGGATTTGGAATATGGAAGAGTTCCATAGCTGTTTAGAGAAATGGGGACTTAGGTCTCTCTAATTACAAACATTACTTCCCAGTTGTAGCTAAGTTCAGGCTCTATTCTCTATAGTACTGAACCTTCCAAGTTGTGTTACATGAATATAATGTATGATCTGTGTGTTCTGGAACATCCAAACTTTGGTGAGTCTCTAGGATACACGAAGGCCAGTTTGTTTCAGCTAGCTTTGCTCTGAGTTATTTTTCTTTTTTCTATCTGGTTAGTGATTAGTGAATTACCAAATAAACATTTAACTTAGGAAATAAAATTTCATAAATTTCTCCTCCTTTCCAAGCAATTGTAGCTTAAACAAAATGTCGCAATAGTGTAGTCTGCATCTCTACAGGCTGACTACCCGAAGTCATGCCTGAACGCTACTCATAAGCTTAAAATGACCAAAAACTGCTCATTTTGTGGTAATCATGATATCATGATGGATTTCTGCTCACCTATCAAAATCTTATACCATATCCAAATATGTTTAAGTAATATTAGTGAAGGAAAATATTTCTGAGGTATAATTTTAAAAAATAATGCTAACCTTTAACACAATACTTATTTATAATGAAGTGTAAGTGGCTCATATTTCTGCTTAAGGTTATGCTATTTCCCTCTATTTTGTGAAATAATATTAGTAGATAATATTTATATTAATAGTGTCTGTATGCCAGGCACTATTCAAAATGTTTTATATACATTAGATCACTTAATATTCATAACTTTGTGTAGCAGACGTTGTTATAATCACAATCCCACTTTACAGATGAAGAAAATGAGGCACAGAGATTAAGTAAATTGTCCCTGATCATAAAGGCAACAGGTCAGGATTTGCACTAGTTTCTCCAACTCTGATATATGTCTTCTTAATTACTAGGACATGCTTCCTCCCGACAGATCAACCTGCACATCGGCTGGGAGCCACATTCAGGGACTTGAGCACCTGCAGCCAGAACCTGCTTTTCACTTAATGACTCCATAATAAATAAGTGAAGTGGGGAGAAGCTAAATAACTAGCTGGTGACCAAGGTTGGCTCCCTAATTTGCAGCGCTCAGTTCAAAATGAAAATATGGGGCCTCTTTTCCAAAAAGTAGGGGGGAAATGTATCATTAAAGTTACTAAAATGTAAAGGTTTTCCCTTCATTGTCTCTATTGTCATGGTATTTTTAATTTGCCATTTAATGTTGTTCTAAGTAAGGAAAATTTAAGGTTTAAATTATTAGCATTGATTTTGCCATTTGTCTTTATATTGTGCAATGTCTATTTTAAATGCAAATATAAGAACATTTGGCTTATATGTGAAATCACCAAAACTGTAGCTTTTTTTTGTAGCTTATAACTGAATATCTTTTTTTCCCCAGTATCAGAACAGTGGAAACTGCACAAAACTAACTCAACTCTTCTTATATCACTTACTGACATACACACATTTTACTAATACTTTCTACTTCTGATTTATTGATGAGTAAAGAAGGACTGAAAGGAGAAGGAAATGTGGGTCGCCCTGTTTTTTCTTTGCTTCTGTGTCATCATTTTTAATATAAAGTAGTTCACTAATACAGGGAGCTAACATAAGAAAGAATATGATAAAGTTTCTTGACTGTTCATATTTTTAAAAACACCATTGTTTTCTCTCTGTGTTTGAAGCAATTCTGGTTGGAATAGAAAGCATAGCCTCTTGGGATTATTGGTGTCCTTGCTCACTCAGTTGTAGACACAACACACTTACTGTGTGCTTGATTTGAGTCTCTCTAAACTTCAGCTTATTGTGTGGTATCCTTGAATTCCTGTGTTCATGGACCTCATGAACACACATTGAGATTGGGAGGTAAGAAATAAAACAGTCTGACATGCATTTTACTTTGTCTCCTCTGCTCACATGTATGTTCCATTGTCCCACTGGACTTTACTTACAAAACAAGTTCAAATATGAAATAACTGAGAATTGCATGGTTAAAATAGAAGAGCCCTTCTGAGTGCAAGGCCCTGCATAAGTCACATGCCTGTGAAGCTGGCTTTGCTTTGGGCCATTACATGAGATGGAAACCGGACTAAACTGAAATCATCCTTCCAATCAGCCACAAATGAACCAAACATTGTACTAAAGATATAAGTCACTGGCATGGGAGCGTTAGGTATGGCCACAGATGACCAAAACAGGGCAGCCAAGCCTACAAAGACAGTGGAGAGGCACCTGAGTGGCTCAGTCAGTTAAGCTTCTGACTCTTGGTTTCAGTTCAGGTCATGATCTCATGGGTCATGAGATTGAGCCCTGCATCAGGCTTCCCACTCAGTGGGCAGTCTGCTTGAAGATTCTCTCCCTCTGCCCCACCCCCTGTTTGTTTGTGCATGCTCTCTCTCTCACTCTCTCTCTCACTTTCTGTCTCTCACATAAATAAATCTTAAAAAAAAAAAAGACAGTGGAGTTGGCTGGCTACTGCCATATTGAAATGAAGCTGTGGAGAATAAGGACAATAGAAGTTTGCCCTCTAATTTTTAATGGTTAATGACTAAATGTGAAAATTAGGGAGCTTGAGTGGTTTTTGCAGTATTTAAAGGCAGGTACAGTCAAATGGCTGGGAGGAGAACTAATTCTGAGAGTTGCAGAGATGTTGGACAATCAGCCAAGGTAGATCTGTTAGGGGAAGCTCAAAGGCCTAGTAGGGAACACGTGGGGATCCTGAGAAGTGGTACAGAGAACTCTGGATATGCCTGAGGATGCTGACTCTATTGTCCCTCTGAACCCTTTAGATGTGTGGAGGTGACCAGCATTCCCTTCCATAGAAAGGGCTGGCACTTTAGCTAGGCTGGAAGATGCTGCAGAAGCCTCTTCTTGTGTTCTGTTCAGATTTACCCTCATCACTGTCCCTGGCTGCCAGACCAATAAGTAGGGATGGGATTTTTTTAAGGGTGCATGGTCAAGGGGTCAGGGGCACTTTCTTGGGAAATAAGGATGACCACCATAGCAAAGACCCTAGGCATGGGACAGTGTGCTACTGTGGTGGCTCCTAGAACCCTAGAAAAATAATGGCCAACTCTCAGTAAGTTAGGAATGTCTGAGTTGGCCTGGAAGATGGTAGAGAAAGGGGGCAGAAATGCTTTAGAGAAGTGGGCATGTTGGAGTGGGTATATTAGGCAAGGCCAGAAAATCCACCATGAGATTGGGTCCCATGGGAGGGTTGAGAGGACATACCATTCACTAAAGTCATCAGGTATGTGCTGGTGAGAAAGATATAGGCCAGTAATGATGCTAGCTGGTCACAGAGCTCTGCTCACTTCATGAGTTGATGTCCTATGGGGCCCATCAGTAGTAGAGGCCAGGTGGTGGCACCAGAAGCCAGCAGGCCACAATTATTTTAAAATCTGGCAAGGTCACCAGGAGTTGGAGAGATGGTAAATAAAGCATGTGTCCCCAAGGGCATATAATAGTGCTGCCTAACATCAATAAGTAAAAAAGAGAGAAAGAGAGGAAGAAAGGAAAGGGGGGGGCAGAAAAGAGAAAATGATAAATGAACAAGAGGCTGAGAACAGTCCTGCACAATAAAAAACTAAGATCCCTTGCTCAGTTCTCAGAGACAGTCAATTTTCAGGTCTGGAACCCACTGACTAAACAAGTGTCTAGGTCCCTAAGAGGAAGGGCTCTTCAACCCCAAGAAAAGTATATACCATGGCAATTCTCCTATCCGTACCCAAGGAGACTTAAACAGTCTTTTATCTGGGTAAGAGTACACTGGGGAAAGAGGAATAACAAGATTTATGATGACTATTGGACTCAGGGTCTGAGATGACATTGATAACCAGAGACCAACGGGTCCTCCTGGTCTCCTGTTGGAGTGGGGCGATGGAGACCAGGTAATAGTAAATGAAGTAAATAAATAGTAAATAAAGTCCTGACTAAAATTCAGCTCACAGTGCGTCCACTTGTTCCATAGACCCAATGGTCATTTCCCCAGGCCTGAATGCGAATCAGAATCGATATATACTTGGAATGAGATTAACTGCCACGTTGGGTCCCTGGCCTGCAGAGTAAGTGATATTATAATGGGGAAGGCCAAATGGAAACCTCTAAAACTAATCCCCTCTAACTCCCAGCCAAGATAGAAAATCAAAACAGTGTTTTATCCCAGTGGGAATGGTGGAGATTAGTGTCACTATTAAAGACCTAGATGATGCAGGGGTGGTGGTCTCTATTATATCTCAAGTTATTTGCCCAGCCTGGCCCCTGCAGAGACCAGATGGATCCAGGAAAATGGCTATCAACTACTGTAGGCCTAACCAAGTAGTAATCCCAATTGAAGCTGTTGTTGCCAGATACGGTGTTGTTGCTAAAATAGTTCAATTAAGGCCTCAGGTATAAGGATGTGGCCATTGACTTGTAAAATGCATTATTTTTCATTCCAGTTATAAAAGGGGACCAGAAACAGTTCACATTCATATGGGACAAATGACAATATTCACATATGGAAAAAGGAAGAAAAAGGCCAAGCTTGAATTATGAGTGGGTTGACTGGGAAATGCCAACTCCCTCATGGCTTTGTTAGACTTTGCTTAAACTTCTTAGCAGTCTAGAACGCTTCCCAGTGTTTTCTCTTTCTCCCCTTCAGTCATGGACATACTTGTGTCATGGTCTGATGGCTCTCTCAGCTGCATCTTGCTCTCTCTCTTTTCATATAGGATTTTTCCCTAGTAAGATTGTTCCGTGTTTAATCCTCCCTTTGCATCCAGAGGAACTAGACCAACATAGCCCTCTACCATGGGAAAACAGAAATGTTATTTGATTAATTTCCAGTTTTCCACTATTTTCCGAGACCCTTATTAGTTCTGTCCCCTTCCATCTGCATAATCCTCCTTGACTGCACATGCAGAAGGCATTGGAGACTCTCCCTTCTCTGAAGACTGAGTGATTTTTCTCAGCTTCCGCTTTCGGCTTCTGAATGGTAGGAGATCAATGGACATAGTAATAAATGGTCACAATCCTCTTTGAGTCCAGGCTGGTGACAACACAACTTTCATAAAAACATAGCTTTGCATCTTTAATTCTGGTTAACTTGATTTACCAATAGTCACACCCATGATTTTTTTGAGACATGTCTCTTTCCCTAGGCTCAACTGCTGGTAACTTAAGGGTACATTCATTTAAAGGAGAGCCACTTCTTTTGATGTCTTTCTTCAAGGCATTTTGACCACCTGAAAGATTTTGCTTTATTCTGCCGTAGGGCATTTGCTCACACAATCCCATGTGGACCCTCATCCTGCTTGTTTTACATTTTCTAGTTCTCACACTCCTTTTAGCCTTCACCTCCTACTTGCAATACTGTTACTAGATCATTTTGTGTATGTTAGAAATACCATGTTGTGGAAAATCCTGTTCATTAGACATTCAGACAATCACTGGGTTCCATGTCTTTGTTCTTCCTCTCATGCATTTTCAAAACTTCTACAAACAGTCTTGTTATCTAGGTTAGCTCCTCACTTTTGCCTATTTGTCTTACCTGTCTTTGCTAGAAATTCACTCATGTTTTTGTTGTTGTTTTCATTTCTGTGACAACACATAGAAAAGAGGAGCAAGGACCAGCCCTGGGACGCTCCAACATTTAAGAATCAGGGAGAAGAGGAGGATCCAGTTGAGGAGAATGAGGAGGAGAAACCAAGGAGGGAGGAGAAAAAGCAAGAAAAGGGATTTTAGGTGGAAACTAGCAATTGAGCTCAATGTTGTTGAAAAGTCAAGCTGGATGTAGCCTGAAAATTGACTACTTGCTTGAACCACATGGGTCATTGGTGACCTGGGCTAAAGCACTTTTGGTGGAGTAATAAGGTTGGACTCTAATTATGATGGATTCAAGAGGAACAGAATCTATGTCTTATGTTTCATTATGTAAAGAAATCTCTCACTTCCTCTGTGTTTCTTCATTTCTGCATTTCTGCCAACCCCCTCAATTGGGATAAACCAAACCAGTATCCAGAGTATCTTTACTTCTCAGAAAGTGGGAGAATGGGAATAATTATATGTATTTTAGTACTTTATCCCCATCTCATCCATTGGTCTGGTCTGTAGAATCCCTGAAACCTACCCTGTATTTCACCTTACCACTTGGCATGAAGGCTCCCTAAGTAGTTTTAGTGATAGTAACAGTTTGTCTTATCCTTTCAATTTGAAATGTTTGTTTTCCTGTTATATCAGATGGCTGTTCAGTGAGTATTCAAAGTACAGAAATGATCAGGTTCCATTTCAAGCTAGCTGGATAAAGAATATAGTTGACTGGGTTCTAGCCTTGATTCTAAAATAGTTGTGTGATTCAGTGAAGGTTCTTAGCTGTAAGAAAATCTGGGCAGGTCACTTATGAAAATTTAATCTCTAAGAAGAGAAAGCCTTTAAAATTTCCTTAGATCCATGAAAGTCTATACCTTACTGCTCTCAACTCTTCACACATTTTTTAATCAGCTTACTCTTCCCAACTGTCTGAAGGGGTAGATGATATTATTCATGCTTTAGAGAACAGAATAGGAAACAGAAGCTAAGGAAGTCTAGGTGATTTACCATTTTTTAAAGTTGATAAGAGAGGGAACAATTTAGGATTGCAGGCCATGAAGGCAAGTGGCCTTGGTTTGAATCATGACTCTGTAACTTACTAGCTGTGTGACCTTGGACAGTGATGTAAGTCCTGAGACTCAGTTCCTGTACTGCAAAATGGGGCTAAGGCCAATATTAGAATTATGAATTATTGGAACAATATCTGCGATAATCCAGGTAAAGGACATTATGCCAAAGGGCATAATCCTCATCATGTAGTATGTTTTTGGTAAGTGCTAAGTCATAATAAAATGCACTTCCTTTATTGGGCTTGGCACTTGGCATCTGAGGCAAATACCGATTACTTGTCTAGTCTTTCAAATCCCATTTTTATTTTAGAATTCTAGTTATGGGATGATATGACAAACTGTAACTGTTTTTTTCCCCTTAGGAACAAATTAGTATAAGAGTAAGAGGAATTTTATCATTTTCTATCAATTTCCAATATCAAAATTGACAAATCAAGGCAGGCCAAATTTGAAAATGTGCAGAGAGGAAGATCACCACTAAATCACCTCATTTATTTTCTCTCTCAAAAATATATTTTTTAAAACAGCAGGATAAAAAAAGAAAATTGTATTAGAAAAAGGGCTGTTACCCTACCACATTTCCTCAGTGATTGATCGTATTTTCTCCCAGGAATTGAAGAAAAGGAGAAGAGAACATGAGGGTTGATTGCATCAAAAGTGTGACACGAATAAAAGAATCAAGAAATCACTTATGTCTGCACAGAAGTCAACTAATAAATCAAAAGCATGTTCTTAGCTAAGTCGATGTTTCTTTGAAACAGCATATGGCGCAATTCCAATATACTCTATATTCAGCTACCTAACAGGCTGTCTTGTTGCTTTCAACTAGTGAAAAACCTAGCAGCACAAATGTTTATAAGGCTGGTAAAACATTTTAACTTTATTTTATGTCCTGATTAGCTATTACTGGACTGATGATTACACTGTAAAACCTAAAATCATAAATGGAGAAAATAACCTGTTGGCAGGAGTGAACACTAATTGTTACAACGTCCTATATTAAATGTGTTCATAGTTTCTTTTTAGCAGTTATTTTGATGTAAAATTTAACAAGTTTTCTTTCATCACATATCAAGTCTGTATTTTTAAAAAAATTCTGGATTAAAATTTTTGCATCATTTTCAGGTGAGAGTCATAAAATTAACATATGTCATTATAATTTTAACCTAATCAAATTCTCATAACCGTATCATGTCCTAGTCAGGAAAGAAAAAAGTTAACTTTTAATAATGTTGTGATGACTGCCTATTACTAGAAAAGATAAGTAAATCCCAATATAATTGAAGAAAACTAGTTCACATGGATTTTTAAACTTTCAAGTACTAAAAAGTCTATGACTATGTGAAGATTACTGTGGGTGGATATAACTGTAGCGAGGGAGAAACTTGTTAGACTAGAATTAATTGACAAGGATAGGAGGAATTTGTTTCAGTAGATCATTATTCTCTCTTTTTTTCAGAATTATACTTAATTGCCGTTATATTGCAATGTCGGCGTTAGTCAATGTCAAATCTGAAAACTATATTCCACCCCCATACATGTCTTGACCAAAAAATACAACCACTCATGTTTGTTGGGCACTGATACCAAGTAATAGAAGAATTCTAGAGGAAATTATTGAGTGCTATATTTTATCAGATCCAAAAGGAGGGGAGGGTAGGGGGGGTATCAATGCAAAAATTTTGGAATAGAGCAGTCATAAAGAAGACACTGGTATAATATTTTAACCAATTCTTTTACTCTCTTTACTTGTACAAATTAGCAAGTTATTCTGAATGAATACCAGCCTTTTATTTCCAATAACCACACTCAACAGCATCCATGGAGTTGATGAGAAGTAATGGTGTCCTCCTTCCTACATGTGGAGTTTCTTAAATGTTCTGAGAGGGCCTCGAGCTACTTTGCTGGGATTCTGAAATCCAGGTCCCTTTGCTTGTTGCTTTCCTTCATTAACTCTACTTATTATTTCCCAAGGCCAATAATTCTGTATTTATTGTCTATTCATAGCACATAATATTTCATATGAGCCTAATGCTATCAGTGGTTGTAAAACAAATAATGGAAATGCTAGGCTAAGAATCCAGGTGGTCAGATGTTGATGGGATTGGGTATACACTGCACAAGTATAGTGAGTGTTTTAGTTGTGTGATTTTTCTATTTCTGGCCCCCCCAATGAAAGAATGAAGAAAATAAAAAAGGAAATGGTGTTAGTGAAGTGTCTCTTTTCTGTTAGACACTTGGCACACACTATCTCAATCATTTTTCTGCTGGTCTGGGCCCAGGACCAATTCTGTCCATAGTTGAGAAATATTAATGGGCTTTGGGACAGTGATTTGTTGACTCAGCATCAGGCCTAAGGAAGGTCTTACCCCTTGCTTATGCCCCAGTTGCAATAGGTGGTGTCATCAAGCCTTTGACCAAACTGTGAGCTTTGTCCATCTCCTACTTAATTTCTGCATGACTTGCTCTTCTCCCCGAATCTTACCCAATTTTACCTACCACCAGACTCCTAGATGCCTTTGCAACCTTTCCTGTTTGTTTGCTCATCCAGACTTCTTACTGCTTATAGCTGCTTCCCATTGACGATTATACTCTCCCTGTAGGAGAAGGGGCTCTATACTGACATCTTCTTGCCATTAATTGCCTGCCTGACTGCTTAGATTTCTCTATTCACTATATTCTCCAACATACCACGTGTGGATTCAGAATTACTCCCTTTTCCTGCTTTGGGATCCATCCCCAGTTGCCTTCTTTTTTTAGTCAGATTGCCCGGTTTTACTCTTAGATTTTTTTCTGCGTGCTCTGGTTCTTTGATTATGGGAAATAGATAGAGACATATGGGCAGAGGGACTGGAAACATGGCAGCCGTAAGAAATCTTAACTTTGGAGCTGTCTCTGCTTTGGAACTGGCCTGGGTAGATTCTTCCATCCTCTGTTCTTTTCTAATTGTATGGAGAAGAGATTCGTGAAGTCTTAATTAATTTGAAGCTAGTTTGTATGTCAGCTCACAGGTAGTGATTTTAACAGCTATTTTGAGTTTATCCACATGTCCGTAGCTGTAATTGCAAACTTCTTTCTTGTTAATTCCTGGAGTTGCCTCTCTTCCCCTGCTGTGAAATTTTGTCCCTCTCCAAAACAGAACACTTTTTTTTTTTTTCCTGATGTGCCAAGCATACTCATTAATTTCTCACTTAGTGATGATTCATTAATCATGGGAGGGCATATGAGCTGCAGTAAAAGCAGCTCCTTTAATTTAATTTAATTTACAAACATTTATTGAGCGTTTAATGTGCAAAGCAAAGCGCTAAGCGTGAGACCCAAAGAGACCCAGTTTGGGTGATATGTAAATTATTTTTTCATTGGAATAAGTGTTTAATAAACTTTTCTGAATCAAATCTAATTAGTATAGACTTTATTATAGTTTCAAGTTTAGATAATAAGTTCTAACATAAACTAGTAATAAACATAAAGAAACATACTTGGATTGTTTCTATAGAGAATGAATAACTTTCATTTAAGTAACTTATCTACAATTCATATTCTCATGAAAGTAGTGCCAAATCAAAAATTAAACTCTGCAAAATACCACTGGTTATGCTTTCTTTCTGTACTCTCTTTTCTGTCAATTCTACTACGTAGGAATAATACAGCGTAAGAATCAGGGAAATGGTTCCGGAAGGAATGCTATTTGATCAAAACTAGGATAGAGTGTGAGAGTAACTTTAATTTGTGTCTTCAGGTCATAGAATCATGGAACATTAGAACAAAGACCAAGAGATTAAGTTCATATCAATCATTTCTCCCTGGCTCACACCCAGGGAGAAAACATGATTTGTCCAAGATTGACCAACTAGTTGGAATTAGAAACCAGCTTTGGATCTAACTCTGAAGTACTAGCCATGGCCTTTTGAATAATAAGATGCAGGAAACAATTCAGGTTTGGAAATTTATTGTTCATGGCATTAATAAGTGGGCAGATTGCAATTAATAGTTGATCTGTGGGTACCAGCGGTTTTAGTTTAATTGAATTGTCTCTCTTCCTTCATCTCCAGAATCATCTTCTCTCTTTGGTGGACATTTTTCCTCCTATGGGAACAGCCCTCATTCATGCTGATGGTAAAGATGTTCCTAAGACCACAGAAACAGGTGTTCCTGGTTTATCAACTTAACAAAAAACCTGAAAACAAAACAATTTCTTGTTATTTGTATACCATGTAGGTCACTGAGCCAAAACGTTTAGGGAATCGTGATTGGCCAGGCATAGCTCACAGGTCCACTCTCTTTGGCCAGGGCAACCCATCTGCTATCAGAATAAGGGCAATGCTGGAAAATTGTCTGTATAGACACAAACAATGGGGGCTTTGTAGCCCACTACATTGGGAAAAAACCTAAAGGGGGCACCTGGATGGCTCAGTTGGTTAAGCAACTGCCTTTGGCTTAGGTCATGATCCTAGAGTCCCAGGATCAAGTCCCACATATAGGGCTCCCTGATCAGCAGGGAGTCTGCTTCTCCTCTGACCTCTCCTCTCTCAAGCTCTCTCTCTCTCTCTCAAATAAACAAATAAATCCTAAAAAATAAAAAAAAAGAAAGGAAGGAAGGAAGCAAGGAAGGAAGAAAGAAGAAAACTGAAAGTGGATTTTTAAAAGGCTCATATAATTAAAATAAAACAGATATAGTTGAAAGCTGATTTTATAATTTTGGAGCGTTGCAAGAAATCCGATACTGATTAGGACATTGGTTGCATTTTAGATCTTATTGCAAATGTTGAATACTTTTTTTTAAAAGATTTTATTTATTTATTTGTCAGAGAGAGAGCACAAGCAGGCAGAGTGGCAGGCAGAGGCAAAGAGAGAAGCAGGCTCCCTGCTGGACAAGGAGCCTGATGCGGGACTCGATCCCAGCACCCTGAGATCATGACCTGAGCCGAAGGCAATGCTTAATGACTGAGTCACCCAGGTGCCCTAGTGCTAATGTTTATTATATAGCAATGAATAGTAATGAGTTAATGAAGTGATGGGTAATTTGCTTAGAACATTGCTACATATGTAAAAAGTACTTTTTTAAAATAAAATATTTTGAAAGCTTATCTTTCTGAATATAATTATTTTTATGCCTATACATTATCAGATTCAGTCATCGTAGTTCAATAGATGACATGTTCTTTGAACACTTATACGAAGTTTTTTCTGAATGAGCTGACAACTAAATGACTACAAAAAAAACCCCCCAAAACACATGCACACATTCATAAGCAAACACCTGACCTCCAGGCAGAGGGAGTTAACAACTCAACCACTTTTAGTCTTTACTTTTTTTTTTTTTTTAAGATTTTATTTATTTATTTGACAGAGAGAGATCACAAGTAGACAGAGAGGCAAGCAGAGAGAGAGAGAGAGGGAAGCAGGCTCCCTGCTGAGCAAAGAGCCCGATGAGGGCCTCGATCCCAGGACCCTGAGATCATGACCTGAGCCGAAGGCAGCGGCTTAACCCACTGAGCCACCCAGGCGCCCTAGTCTTTACTTTTAATCTTTAATTTTATCTCTATGAGGTAGATGTTATTCCTATTTAAATGATAAAGTAATTAGCCCAGTATAATATTAAGAATGGAGGCATTGTCAGATGGTATAGATTTTATTCACAGCCCTGCTTCTTACTAATTTACTTAAGCTTGCTAAGTTCTTAGTTTCCTTATTGGAAAAACAGTGATAATAATTGAATCTAAACCCATTCCTGGCAAAAAACAAACACTGTGTTTGATTGCAAATGCCAATCTTTTATCTTCTATCCATATTTTGTATATCTCTGGCTGGAGCATACCACTGCTTTCTACCATAGAAACGCACACACACACACACACACACATGCACACATACATGCACACACACACAAAGGGATGTGACAATTTCTCATAAGTGACAAGTCTGAAGATAAATAAGGCACATCCTCCTCCAGCACCAATTTTATTAAAAAAAATGTCGGGGGAAAAGTTTAATAATTTAACTAAGAAATAATTTGCAATATTTTAAAAGTCAAAAGAAGTATAGGTAGGTAGGTTATGGCTTCCCATTTCCTTTTTACCCAGTTCCTACCATTAATTTGGGGGTTTCACCCAGATCTCAGATTCTCAGTTAATTGAGCTCCTCATTTCCAGTTACCTTCACTCCTATTTTATCACGGTCATCCCCCTCCATGGCACTTCTCTGAGTCTGAAAGAATTCTGAATTGTCTACCTCTGAAAGTCTAGTCATACAATCACATTCTCACCGCTGTCTCTGTTTCCTAACTCACTCATTGAGAACTCGGTGTCTAGAAATCTCTTCTTTCACTCTATTAGCCTCCCTTCTTTACCGCCTATGGTTTAGGCTTATTTTCTCTCAGAGTAGACACTGTCAATATCCCCAATTCTCTTCTCCTATTATCCGTTACTCTCTGTGTGCCGTGACCTTCAATCTCTCTCCATCTCCCCAAACTCTACACTCCAACAGAACTAAAAGTACTGGAAGTTCCCTGAATGTGCCCTGCTGTTACACGTTTTTGTTCCTTTGCTTGTGACACTCTCCACTTGAAATACCTGTCATACAAAGATACATTTAATTTTAAAATCTTTCTGGGAAAAGTCTCTGTGAAAACTTTTATGATCACCCCCTCCCAGATTAAATATATTACTCACTCATTTGGTACCCCACAGTGTTCTATGTCCATTTCAGCAAGGCACATGTTATACTTATTTCCACTTGTGATTTTTTAAAAAGGTTTTATTTATTTATTTGAAAGAGAGAGAGAGATCACGAGAGAGAGAGCACAAGCAGGGAGGAGAGGGAGAAGCAGACTCCCCGCTGAGCAGAAAGCCCCATGTAGGGCTCAATCCCAGGACCCTAAGGTCACAACCTGAGTCAAATGCAGAGCATATCTGACTGAGCAACCCAGGAGCCCCTCGACTTATGTCATTTTTTTTTTAAGATTTTATTTATTTATTTGACAGAGATCACAAGTAGGCAGAGAGGCAGGCGGCGGAGGGGGTGGCTAGGCGCAGGAAGCAGGCTCCCCGCTGAGGAGATAGCCCGATGCGGGGCTCGATCCCAGGACCCTGGGATCATGACCTGAAGGCGAAGGCAGAGGCTTTAACCCACTGAGCCACCCAGGCGGATATTTTTATATCCACCTTCCATGGCTGCTTAATTTCTGTATGCTCAGCTTCAGTGTAGTGCCTAACATGCAGTAAGTAATTAATCAATCTTTATTGGATGAATTAATTAAATGAATTAAGCAAGAAGAAATATTGTCTTTAGCTTTCATTTTAAATACTGTCTTGAATTTTAATTTTTCCAGAAGCAAGGCATACACAACTTTCATCCCCTCTTCCTGCCTTTTTCTCTGGCTACTGGAAAGGAGAGGGTCAAATATGAGAACAAAAGTTATTAGCTATCCTAACACTTGTTATTAGTATTTTTGAAGTATTTATGTTCCTCTAAGTAAAGTTATTTATTAACTTTACATTATTACATTAATGTATTATGTAATGCATAATAATATATAATATATAATAATGTATTATAATTAATTACATTATTACATTATTAACTTTAGATGATATGGGTTTTAAAAATGAGGTGTGTGTGTGTGTGTGTGTGTAGAAAGAGGTGGATACATTATTTCAACAGGTACTATTTTGGAAAATAACAATATCTTCCTTGACAATTTTTGATACTTATAGGTATATCAGATTATCAAAGTTTTCTAACATGCTACAAAGTAACTAAGATTACCACTTCACACAAAAGTTTCCACACAAAGGAAAGATTAGCACCAAGAGAACAAATTTTCCTCTTTTTGAAATTTATACTTAAAATCAGTGCACAGAAATGGAGTATCTTGAATAACTGTAATATTTAATTCTGTAAACTTTAGTTTTCTTGACAAAAACATCATCTATGGTTCCTGTAAATATCTGGCCAAACATTTAGATGAAATACATATATAGAATGTGCTAAATTCTGAAGACCAAGGTCAGTGAACTAGATCATCTAGAAACATAGGGGAAAAAAATTGAGATGTACAACTTCATTACCGTACAAAAAAAGAATAAGTAAAAGAATAAGTTGCCAAACCACTCACATAAGTCCCAAGTTTTGCTAAATTTAGTTTTCACACCAAAGACTACTAGCTAATTATGTTAAGTATTAGGATGTTTTTCAAAGTCTTATAAATAATAATGAAACAGGTCTATAATGTTATCTACTATAATTAAGCTA
Source organism: Lutra lutra (assembly GCF_902655055.1). NCBI lineage: Eukaryota > Metazoa > Chordata > Mammalia > Carnivora > Mustelidae > Lutra > Lutra lutra. Next base: position 57,707,181 of record NC_062281.1, on the reverse strand, counting down.
TGTATCAATTGTGGTAGAATTTGTAGTATGTTAAACTGAGAAAATGTAAGTGTGCACATGTAAATTTTGTGAACTCTAAGAATGAGTGAATTCATGGTTTATTGTATAATTCACATTTATCATAATCAGCATAATTCATAGTTACTGATATTGAAATTATTAATATGTTTTGGATAACTAACAGTAGTAATCTGGTAAATGTTTAATAACCAACTCTCAATTAAAGAATAAAAACAAAGTTCTGATTTTAATATTTGCCAATTCGCATGATGTAAATGCTCCCACCACAATGTGGGGTTACTGAACACAGAGTTAGGAAGAGAAGTGCACAGTTGGCTCTTGAGAGCTATACAAACCATCTCTAGTACACCATATCACCTCTGTAGATTTCCAGGAGAAGCTTAGTATTTTGATTTAGATATTTCTTTTAATAAAATGATAAAAGGAGCCATGATATGTGAGGCAATTTACCTTTAGCACCTATATTCTTGTTTTCTCTCTCTCTGAATTTCCTCAAACAGTTATAAGGAATAGAGTTCAAGATTATTTGTTTATTGCTAATTAGGCCTGAGGGTGTGATACTTTTCTAAGAATAATGTTAGAATTTCCAGATGTAAGATGGCTTTATCCATCCACTCTGTTTCTGGGCTGCTTGAGCATAGCTCTCCCAGGAGGGCCTGTATCCTGTTGTCCTTCATAGGTCTGAGAAAAGGAGGAAGTTATCAGCTTCTGAGCATGTTCTGTTTGAATGTAACGTCTACAATTGACAAGGTGTAGTCAGTCACACATTAGCACTTAAACCTTTTTTTCTTCAGCTTCTTGGAACTTTTCCAGATGTCATTATAGACTTGTTCCTAAAGATCAAGTCTCTGAAGAGTTGTAAAAAGGCTTTGCTTAAATAGAATAAAACATTTCTTCATCTGTAAGTTGGAGACAGCATAATATTTTGGATACCACCTTGATTTTATGGCCAATATCAATGATATATAAAATACCCCCTGCTTGGGGCGCCTGGGCGGCTCAGTGGGTTAAAGCCTCTGCCTTCGGCTCAAGTCATGATCTCAGTGTCCTGGGATCCAGCCCCACATCAGGCTCTCTGCTTAGGACAGAGCCTGCTTCCCCCTTTCTCTCTGTCTGCCTCTCTGTCTACTTGTGATCTCTGCCTGTCAAATAAGTAAATAAAATCTTAAAAAAAAAAAGCCCTGCTTAAATAAGTATTATTTTAGTTAATATAAGTAAAAATTGTGCAAAGTCCCCTGTTACTTAAGCTAAGTTTATTTGAATGTTTTTAAATATTCAAATAGTTGCCATTTCATTTTTTACATAATATTTAAGGTCTTCAGAATTTCTCAGAGTGATATGCAAGCAAATGTATGACCATGAAAAATGTTTCAGTCAAATAAAACCTAGAGGCTTTCTGAGCCATTGAAGTTTATATATTTTTATTGTATTATTATGAGTTTTCTAGAAGGGATTGTATTCCACAACATTCTAGTCTCATCAATCCTGAAAATATTTCTGCGATAAGAAAATTATTTGGATGTGTAGACTTCTTTCCCAAAGTGGGTACTAGAGAACCCAAGTCTCATGAGATGCTTTTTGGAAGGAAAGTGGGGGGAAGGTTACACAGTCAAGGATGGGCAACGTTATATACATTAGGCCCCATCCCTCCTTTAAAGAGAAAATGCTCATAAGAATATTAAGGACTCTGAGAAGTCCTACAAAAAAGAAGTCTTTAAAAATTGTTTTAAAGAATTTCCCAGTTATACTTACCATGAATCCTCTTTTATATTATTCTATTAGCATCTTTGAAACATACTTTTGGAAATACCTCCTTTACAAACCTTTTTGAAAAAATATTGAATTTCTACTTTTCAGACTAATATTATATAATTTGTAACCAACTTAACAATTCAGGAACACATTTTTAAATTTCTAAAGAGCTGAAAATGACCAAAATAACTAAAAAGACAGAGTTATACTAAATTAAAACAATGATCATGAAAGGAATTCATTATGTTGTTAAATTAGGGCCTTGCCTGCAAAAATATCAAAGAATTTCATGGATAAATGTTTTCAAACCTTCAAAGAACAGGTAATTCTTATGCAATCTAACTTGTTTCAGGCATAGAAAATAAAGCATTCCAATTCTTAAAAAAATAAAACCAAACTAATATGACATTAACTCCAAAATCTGACAAAGACTCCACAAAAGAGAAAATGATAAATCATCTCACTTATAAATATCAATGTAAAATACTGAATAAAATCCAGAAAATAAAAATCTACACTACACTAAAAGAATATGCCGTGACCAAGTGGGGTTTATTTCAGGAATGCAAAACTGTTTAAAGATATGAAATCTTGTGGTACAACTGAGTACAGGTCAAAGAAAACAAAATATGCTATAAAATAGGAAGAGGGTGATACTTCTGTAAGTAAAGTTGTACATATTTCTTAAACCAGTTGCTAGCACCCTTCTTAGCAATGAAAACTTCAAGCATCCTGACTAAAGTTAGAAATAAGGCATGTGTGCCTACCTTCCCCATTATTATTTAATATTTTTTCTAGGAACTGCTATAGACAATTAAATTAGACAAAGGAGTGAAATAATGATTATATACATTGGTAAAGAAGGACCAATATTATCCTTATTTATAGTCACAATCTAGAGGGTGAACCTTGCTGGATGTGCCTCTTTGTGATAATTCAGGGATCCAGGCTCCACCTCTAGTGAAGTCCTCCAAGCTCAATTCATTAGTGTCGTTTCCTAATGTCTTTGCCCATAAACGTGCATCATCCTCAGGCCAGATCTCAGACACATGATCTCACTTAACTGTTTGTGGAGCTTAGAGATGAAATCTAGCAGTGTAAACTGGAAGAACATGAACAGAGCAATCCAGCAACAATGTTATAATTAGAAATGAAAATCAGATTCTAAATATACAATGTGCATCACTGTCTTAAAGAAAAATTAACAATGAAATTAACTAAGGTGTATCAATGCTTTTTGAGACATACATAGGTCTTCCCCTGGTAGATCTCACTGTTTTTAGCCTAATGTGTGGAAATGTGCCTTAGCATTTGCACACAACTGGGCTAATTGGAGGAGCTATGTGGGTGTATTTTCTAGTAGTTGTCACTGCTTTATCCTATATAGGAAACAAAACTTCACTGAAAGTTTATGTGAGCTTGGTGCTTAGTTGTACATCTGGAACTTAGAATGAACAAGGCACATGGAACTCAATCTGGTGAGTGTATGGTACTGAAGACATCTTGAGAGCATGGGTATTTTCAGCAATTACAGTCTGTGAACACTGATTTTATACTGTATGAACTATGAGCTGGAAAAAACATGGGACGATGTTTCTTAAACATGTATGTTAACTATAGTCACTTCATAGTATTTTTCTGAGAATCAATTGCAATGATATATGCAAAACTACTTCTTTATATAAAATATTATGTAAAATTTGGTAGACCTTTATTTTTCCTTAAATGTAAATTGAGTACCTATAGCACCAGACACTGTTCAAGGCACTGGGGATAGTGCATTACTGAAAATGGACACACTCCTACTTTCAAAGAACTTTTGGTTGGAGGTGGATGGCAGGCAGTGGACAGAAAATAAACATATAAACAAGTAGATAAGATAATTTCAGACAGTTATAAGTACTATGAATGACATTAAACAGGCTAATGAGCTAGAGATTGCAAGGGGGCAGGGCTGATGATATTAGCTAGACAGGCATGGTATATTTGAAGAGCAACACTTGACATGATGCTGTATGATGAGAGGGGCATGTTATGTAAAGAACGTTCAAAACGTGTTTGCTGAATGAGTGCATTTGCTCACTTATTTTTTTGGTTCATCCTTAAACTCATTTTATGCCATAAAGTCAAAAGTAAAATATTTTCAACAGCTTAAATCACTCTAAAGCTATACACAAAGGATTTTCATGATCAAATCAAGTTAGATGTTTGGACATCAGGCAGAATGAGAGCTTAATCTGTCAGCTTTTTAAAAGAACTAGACATTAAAAAAAAAAGGAGAATTTCATCATAAAGAGAGCATTTAAAATTAGCCACAGATGTAAGTGCTGTGGCTTCTACTTCTGGCCACCCTCCCCTCGTATGATTGCTTCAGCCCTCTCCTTGTTATCTTCCTTTCCAACACTATTGTGTTGTCATTCTCACTGACCTCATCCATGTAACTCACCCCTCCATACTAACAATCAAACAACTATACATTTTCCTCATCTATAAGTTTGGATTAATAACTCCTTCCTAGGCACTCAGAGCACCAAAATAAGCATTTTTCCCCATGGTTTATGTGAAAATAGTATATTATCATAAGGCAATATTTTATCTTTCTCTAGGTTTATAAAAGATTTTAATGCACTGGTTCCATAATTTATTAAATGGTTATGTTCACATTCTTCCCTGTTTCCTTCACTGGAAAAAAATGGCACTGCTGGTTAATTCAGTGAATACCTAACATTAAATTAAAACTTTTTGCTAACATTCCTTTAAAATGTAGTTTGTGAGTGAATACAAGTAATAATTCTCAGATTTTTGTCTCCTCAGCTGAGCTGGCTGTGTCTTCCACGGAAGAGTTTTAGAAATTTTTGATGATTATCATCCACTTCATGAATATGAATTATTGGGGTTGAAAAGATCACAGAGCAAATAAAAACACCCCCCCCCAAAAGAAGCTTGTTTTTGTAATCAAATTCTCTGATAGGAGGGAATAAGCTGATCAAAGAGTGCCCTGAAATGTTGTTCCAAGCATTCCACACGATGAATGATAAGAATCTTGGCTGCTCTCAAAAGGCTTTGTAAAGATGTTATTGGTTTCATGTTTAATATACTATACAGCACGTTTCAATCAGGTAACATGAAGTTACTTTCAGTAAAGTCTTCTTGGCAGAGCTAATGGCAACTTTGTTAGGCAAAACTAGTGAACTCCCCAATTCCACTCTTAATTATACCAGAAATCACTGTGCTTTCTCACCGAAAGCTATTTTTAAGAACTGTTGCTAAAAGATTCTACCACAGATAGGGAGCTCTTAGCCAAAATTAAGCTCCATGTCAAACATGAATATGACCTTTTTTTTTTTTTTTAAACTAGGACTTTTTTCCTAAAAAAATGAGACTGTACTCATTTCCATTCTTTCCAAGTGGGTGTCAGTTTTGGACTTGTGAGCATAAATTCAGGCCAATTCCTGGATGTCCTGTCTGTAAAGTGCCTGTGTGTCAACAGCCCTCTGGAATAGTGGTTCAGTTTCCCCAGAAGAAGCATTCTTTTTAGGGAGAAAATTTATGTTGATGATTTTCAAATTATTGGAACTCCTCAGGCGATTTTCCAGCTGGCCAACCCCTATACACTGACTTCAGAAGTGCCAATTTTGGATTTTTGGCAGTTGCTAGCATGACCTGGTCAACTTCAAGAGGCGGCTCAGGGAGAGATTTCAGCATCTACATTTTAACACAATTACCAGTTTGCTTCTGGATGAAATCCAGCACTTTATTTTTAATATATGAGGCTCAATATCTCTTTAAAATCACTTTCTCTTAATGTTCTACTTGTAAGAAACTGAAGAGGCTCTAAGCTAAGAAAAATATAAAGCAAAGTGTTCTTTGATTTATGAATTCTAAAAATAATTTCTCTGATTGTCTGACACGTTTGTTTATTCTTGGAGGTTTAAATGTTCTTTACTCAGGCTGTTAATTGTGGGCTTAGAATGTTAATATTCAATGTTTAGGATATTGAAGATGGGGATTATTATATATTATTTCCATATATTTATAGGAAATGTGGACTAAACCTTAAAATATCTACTAATTTTAGGGACGCCTGGGTGGCTCAGTTGGTTAAGCAGCTGCCTTCGGCTCAGGTCATGATCCCAGCGTCCTGGGATCGAGTCCCATATCGGGCTCCTTGCTCGGCGGGGAGCCTGCTTCTCCCTCTGCCTCTGCCTGCCATTCTGTCTGCCTGTGCTCACTCGCTCTCCTCTCTCTCTGACAAATAAATTAAAAAAAAAAATCTACTAATTTTAAATATGCTAATTCATATTAAATATTTTCATTCATTGGGTGATCATTTTTATATTCTTTGCGGAGTTAATTTATTTAGTCTCAGAGTAATACTAATGATTATCTTTATACTCTTGAGTAGTCTATCAATACTGTTACAAAGGAATGAGCTTTAGTATTCCTGAAAGAGAAAAAATTGTGTTTTTTTAAAATTTTATAGCCCTACATGGCACCACAGTTCCCAGGTTTGAAATACACAGACACACACACACACCCCACACACAGGACCAGATTTTCATAATGCATATCCAACCTCTGGGAACAGTAAATGCTTATTATTAACAATGATAGAATGTAGGTGGGCTTGAAATGCTCCAAATTGCTGGGAATAGTTTACTGATGACAAAGAAAAAGGAGACATAACCCATCCAAGACTTAGTTTTCATAGCTCAAAACGAGAGTGATAATATTCAACTTATATGATAATTATGAGTATTAATCAAACACAGTGCCTAGTACCTAGTAAATATTAAACAAATGGTAACACCTGTGAGAACCAATATAGGCTTTGGGGTCAAATTGTTCTGGGTTTGAATTCTGACTCTATTATTTACTAGCTGTATGAGCATTGGGCAAATTAATGAACTGGACCTCATTTTCCATCTAGCGTTAGATGAATAAATGAAGTGAAGTATAAAAAGTGTGCAGCCCAGATGTCAATAAATGTTGCTTTTATGATTAATAAAACATCATCAGTTTGAGGATTCCCCAGTGGTAGGATTGGGTGGCACCAGCTGGCTCAGCACTTTTCAATTTGCCTCCCATGGTGCTTGATTATTGGATGGACACTCTCTCTGCTCTATTTGTTTATGGGCATGTAAAATATATTGCTTTTCCACATGAATTTTCATTTTGAGAAAGAGTTATGTTGCTAAGAGAAGCCTGAAAAACATCTACTTGGTCCAACATCATTAATTTACAGATGCAGTAATTGAAGCTCAGGAAAGTTAATCACAAAATAGCGAGGACTGGACTGCAGGTCAGCAGACCCCAGTTCCATGTTACACTGCGTTTCCACGTATTCCCACTCTTGCTTTTCCCAGTTGCACTTTAGTTTTTGCTTTTGTTAAATGACTTCGGGACCTGAGACAAAATGGACAATTTTTTCTTGAACTATGCACTAATCAGGGAGAAATTCCAGTAAAATTTCTGTTAAAGAATTACCAAAAAAGTATTGAAGGAAAAATAACATGTTACCAGGTATCTTAGCTTGGGTTCTTCAGAGAAACAGAACCAATAGGAGATACATAGCTCTCTCTCTCTCTCTCTACCACTTAGATTTATTATAAGGAATTGGCTCCTGTTCTTATGAAGGCTAAGAAGTCTCAGAATCTACAGCCAGCAAGCTGGAATGCCAGGGGCGCTGATGGTATTGGTCCAGTCCAAGTCTGGCAGTCTAAGAACGAAGAGAGCCTAAGTTTCGGTCAGAGTTTGAGCCCAAACGCTGATTAGGCTGAGGTCTAGTTCAAAGGCCACCAGGTAGAGAGAGTAAATATGCTCTTGCTCAGCCTTTTATTTATTTAGGACTTCAGTGGCTTGAATGAAGCCCACCCACATCAGGGAGGACAATATTCTTTATACAGTCTCCTGGCTTCAAGGTTAATCTCATCCAGAAACACCATTATAGGTACACCCAGAATAATGTTTAAACTAATATCTGGACACCCTGTGGCCCAATGAAGGTGACACAGAAAATTAACCATCACACTAGGTAAAATATACATTCAAAGTTATATTAAAAATATATAATAAAATATGTATTTTACCTAGTGTGATATATGTGTGTGTGTGTGTATGTGTGTGTATAATATTTTATTTATTTTACAGAGAGAGACAGCTCGAGGCCATGATGTGTGGAGACAGAAGGGGGCAGAGAGGGGGAGAGAGAGGGAGCTGGAAGAATCTCAAGCAGACTCTGTGCTTGGAGCACCATGGGTAGCAGGATCCCACGGTCCTGAGATCATGACCTGAGCAGAAACTAAGAGCTGGATGTCCTGAGCCACCCAGGACCGCTGGGTAAAATACATTTTTATTACTGATTCCAAGTATACATTTGTGAGATGTGCATATATTCTCAAATAATAATTCTCCAACTCCTTAAGGTTATTATACTGTCCCTTTTATTTCTCTATTCTGCAATTGATGAAATTGCATGATCTTTATAAAATTATAAAAACAATTAGAAAATATGTCATTCAATTGCACATTGATGGTGTTTGTAGCATATTCCATCCCATAGTTGATATAATCCGACAATGATTCATTAAGATTTATGTAAAGTTTTCCAAATCATTGAAAGGTGGCACTTGAATAGGTGCATTTCTATCTTTAAAATATCAATTTCAGGAACTGTCTAAATATTAAAATTGTTACTCAATGAAAACTCCATTGAAGCTATGCTATATTTCTATGTGAGCAAATTACCATTAATTTCTACTTCACCAATTCAGCATTTTTGTTTATTTGACTAGGACTTGGACGAAGTCCAAGTTTTGAATCACAAAAACCACATCCTGATAGAAACGTTAAGCTAATTAATGGAACAAACTTGAAATAATTTGGAAGCACTTTTCTCTATATAATTTTCTTACACTGGTCCCAATAACCTATCTTCCTTCACTTCCTTAAGCCTTTAGCACAGCTGAACCCTCTCTCTTTCATAAACACTCACCTGCTTGGAGTCCCTGGCACCTCAGTCCCTGTGGCCACGTTAAAACTCCACTCTCACCTCTCAACGGGAATACTCACAACCATGTGAGACCGTCTTACTGTGGCTCACCTCCACCATTTTACTTCTTTGATCATGATTTTTGCAGTTTGCTCACAGCGGTTGACTTCTAGATTGATCTCAAAAGCTTTGTTATGAACTGCCCCAGACGCTATCTGGCAGCCGGGGCCCTTTCCACCCTGTGGCTTGAAAGGAGCCAAGATAATGTCTTTCTTTCTGTTTTATTCCTTCGTTGGAATGCTCTGCTCCTCCACTGGCTCTACTTCCCACTTCATAAACTTGACTAATGCACTTCTTATTTATTTTCCTTTTTCATCCTGTCACCATGGCTCACATTTTCAGTTGCTTCCTTATAGCTGAATCCATATCAGCTTCTGTCTCTTTGGTGACCTTTCAAGCCACATTTAAAACCACCTGCCCGACTTTTTTTGGGGGGTGGGGGTGGGGGTAGAGGACGCTCCGCCCTCACCTTAAATGAACAGGTTTCACCTTCCCATTCCTCTATTTCATTGCTAACGACAACAGGATTTTCTTTGTAATCTCTCTAAAATGTCCTCTTGTTCCACATTAAAGCTGTTACTAGATTGCTACTTTTATTGTTTCTCTTAGGTATGTCAGTTCTGAACAGTCCTTTGTTATTTCACCTAATCCATTGACTCTTAATTCTAATTCATCAGCACACATGCCAACTCAAGTCTTGGTTTTCTAACTGCTTCCTCTTTCTGCTCTGTGTTACAGGGTTACCGGCACCAGCCACCACCCACAGCCGACTTCTCCCTCCATCCTCTTTCTGACGAAGCTTCAGAAGTCAATAGTGGCTTAACTCTACCTATAACGCCTACATCATTGCCCTCGCTTCACCTCTCTGTAGGCATTTTACCATTCACAGCATCACCAGAAGAGGGGTGAGTACAGGAGAATGAGGTATTTTAAAAGAGCGCACACATAAATTTTATTATAGTATATTGTTATAATTGTTCCGCTTTATTTCTACTTCTTGTTATTAAAATCTTATGTACCTAATTTATAAATTAAACTTTATCATAGGTACGTATGTATAGGAAAAACTTAACTATGTTCGTTGTTTGGGACTATCTGTGGTTTCAGGCATCCACTGGGGTCTCGAACCATATTCCTGCAGATAAAGAGGGACAACAGACATTGTTTTGTTGAACTTCGGTTTGTTGTGTTTTGCAGATACCGCGTTTTTGTTGTTTTTTTTTTTTTCCTTTTTTTAAAATTGAAGGTTTTGGCGATCCTATGTCAAGCTTGTCTTTCAGCACCATTTTTCACAGGGCATTTGCCTGCTTGTATCTCTGTGTTACATACTGGTCCTTCTCACAATATTTCAGATGTTTTCATTATTATTGTATTTGTAATAATGGTCTTTGGTCAGTGAAGATGATTCACTGAAGGCTCAATTGCTGGTTCACATTTTTATCAACAAAGTAAGTTTTAACTAAGGTATGCACATTTTTTTTAAGACCTAATGCTTCGGCACACTTAACAGATTACAGTATAGTGTAAACATAACTTGTACATGCACTGAGAAGCCAAACAACTCCTCTGACTTACTTTATTGTGATGTTTACTTTAATGTTTGGAACTGAACCTATAATATCTCTGAGGTGTGCCTATCCTTCAGCTAGATTATTCCTCCTAAAACATTGTTGTATACTTATCACTGTATGGATCAAAACCACCACTGACTATCTCTGCCTCATGGATTGGAGACCACACTCCTAGTCTTCATTTAAATTCTCATATATTCTAGCCCCACCCCATCTTTTCCCACATATCACATACTATTCCCCTTTTCCAAATACAATAATTTATTTGTAACATTCCAATATGCCTTACATATTTTCTTGACCTTTGCACACAGGATTTGCTTCACCTAGAATGATAACCTTCATCATCACCATTGTTCTGAATTTTAGTCATTCTTTAGTCGTTCTTTAGTTCAACTCAAGTTCCACCTCTTTATTTTTTGAAACTCTAAAGACCTCCTTTCACTCATTTGGGAAAATTATCAATGCAAAATATTAATATACATGGCTTTAGATGCATATATTCTCTCTTAATATAAATTTCTTGAGGGATGTGTCTTAGGGGTTTTGTATGTCCATTGTCTATATTAATTTGCATATAATTTAGGTTGATGTAAGAGATGAACCTACTGTTGTATTTTAGTTTCATATCAATTTCATATCAGGTTTTATCCTAAAAGCCATTATTTTTTCAAAATTTGATTTCTCTTTTCTGCAATACTATACAATGGTTCAGAATTGGGTGCTAGAGTTTCCAGGTAGGGAAGTATTGACTGGTACGATATCAGCCCTTCCTCAATTTCTTATTTTAGAAGTCTGTATCAGGAAGTTTTATTATATGGTTTTACTAGTACAAAACTCTGTATTAGAAATGTCAAACTTAAAGTCACATGGATATCCAATACTGCTTGTCTTAACATTATCTTTATTAAACAGAATTGGTATTTTTGGCATGTTTTACTTAATAAACAACATTTTACTAAATGAGGGTACTTTGTTAATTGACAGCTCAAGAAAGTCAGCTGTATTATGTATGTAACAAAAAAATGATGGTGTAATTTTTATTGCATTTTTAGAAATAGAGTATTTAGAACAATTTTGTAAGGTTGAATGCTTTATGAGATTCAGACATGTAATTTTTAAGAACATCAGCAGAACGTAAGAGATTTAGAGGTTTGTAGATACTGTGTACAAAGTATGTTGAGGGGAGTCAAAACCATAACCTTGAGAAATGACTGAAATTATTGAGGTGTTATTTAGCTCAAAAAGAGAAACACTTATAGAAATATGACACATAATTTGAAGGGTAATCTAGGGATGAAATGTCAGCTTGGTTCCAAAGGTAGAACATGAAACACTGAGGTATAAAAGCATATTCTATCTCAGTATCAAAAATCACATTCCATTAAAGGGTCTGAAAGATGAAATAATATAGTAGTATATAGGTTCTTCTATGTTGTAGAAATATTTAAAAAGAAATGAATATTGCTTTATTTTTATTCATGTCCCCCTTGCACAGAAATTGTACTTCTTTTCTGACAATTATCAGTTTCTACCTTGCTTAATAGTGTAACAAAATATTAAAAGTTGTGTGTGTGTGTGTGTGTGTGTGTGTGGGTGGGTGGGTGTGTGCACGTATGTGTTGTCTTGGAACTCAGAATTAGCTGGGGTTCCAGATATTAAGAACTATGTAATCATTGCCAACTAGCCTTGCCTCCATACAAAACCCGGACAAACTAAGAATTTGGCATAGCCGTCATGCTAATGTTTATAATCAGCCATTTCTAACTTATTGGATGGTGTTGAAGTATTGATAGAGTTAAACTTCAGAGGGAATTTTTCTTCAGTAGGGAAGGGTAGTAGATGTTTTGGTTCTATCTGAAGCCAGTAGGTACAACTTCAAGGCTTATTTGCATCCCTGAAGTTGAGGGAACTGGTGGTGTCTGATTGTCCACAAGAGAACTTTAAAGGCAGGAGACTGTAGGTTAAGTATCTGATTGACAGCAAAGATAGAGAAAGAACACTGTTGTGCAAGCAAACTGCACCTTCAAGGTTGTGGAGAGTTTATGTATGTTTTTCCTGTGAGTCAAGTAGACCCATGGGAGAGACATTCTCAGTAGTCTTTGAAAAGGATTTCATCCATGAAGGCCATGGTAGGGGGTGGGCAGAAAAGGGGTGAAGTCACCAGGTGGAGGAACAGATTACCGGAAGCCCTGGGGATGGAGATTCCAAGTTTAAATTGCTGGAGGGAGAAGAAGTCATTTTCTGTATCATGGAAATTGCAATTGGAGATATCTGATGGGGTGATCTCTGAGAAACCCATTAAACATCCCAAAAGAAAGAATCAGAGCTGAGCATATAAAGCCTGGAGTACATCACTGCTATATAATGACAGTTCAGACCAGCCTAAGAAGCCTAGGGAGAGGGGGTCATTTCCCCTTGTCCTTCTCTCTGTATATCTCCCCTTGGGGGAACTGGCTATTGTGACTTGGGAGTTGGGTCAATAAAACATATGGCTAAGCAAAGACCTCTCCCTTTGCAAATTTTCTGACTTTTGGTAACACTAAGCTAGGTGAGGGAAAAAGTCAATTGTTGACAGTTCAGAATTTTGATTATTACATTGGATTGGACATTTCAATTACCAACATGAGACTATTAATATGAAAAAGTGATGAGAGGACTATTAATTATCTAAGACCAAAAGGTATAAGGCTTGCTTTAGGTGTCATCGGTGGCAAGAAATGAATTAGCCCGCAGAATTGTTTATTTATAATAAATAAACCTGGAATCTATGAATTTGTGAGGTCTGTTTCCAAGAAGAATGTCATGTAAGCTATGTAGTCCTCTGGGATAAAAAATGACAATATTTCATAATTTAAGTGCCCCCCTGCTATATATTTGAGACCTCTTCCATTATTCCAGGCCGGAGGTGTGTGTTTGATGCAGGAAGGAACATAAGAAGACACACTTACTCTGCAGGCCTCTCTCTGCTTTGTGTCTTGTGGTTGTTGAATCTCCTTCGAATTACTGGTAAAACTTGAGACAATGTAAAATCTCTGATTCATGGGCATTTCATTTCACAATTGGCTTTTATGGGTTATTTCAAAACTCACTTAATAATTAGACTAAACTGACTTTTATTTATCTGAACATGAATGAATAGACCATGAAACTGCCTAGAATTTCATCCAGTTGTAAGTCAGGAAAGTCAACAGGTCAGGAAAGCTGATGTGAATACACAGGTGGGAAAGAAGAAAGTTGTTTTCTGTGTGCCCTTGTAAGTCCAGAATATTCACTAAGACTTTTACAATATTTATTGTTTATGTGCCTTTCATCCTCTTTTAGATTGTAAGCTTGTGATGGCAGCAGCCACATCTTCATTTTTTATGATCTCAATTTCTATCATACTAAAATGAGTATGGAAAAGTTTCAAGTATTGCATGGGGATTAAAGTAAGTTCTTTCCAACTTTATAATGGGCAATTCTATTAAATATTTAACATATTTGGTGTTTAAGTATTCACATTTGGAGCTTATAGTTAAAAACTGCAATGCAACAAATACCATTCTCTTAAACATGCTTTTTTTTTTAATAGTGAAAGGTTTCCAAGACCCAGAATTGATTTATTTCAAGCAATACTCTTTTTATATATTTTATTTTTTTTATTTCTTATAAACATATAATGTATTTTTATCCCCAGGGGTACAGATCTGTGAATCTCTAGGTTTACACACTTCACAGCACTCACCATAGCACATACCCTCCCCAATGTCCATAACCCAGCCACTCTATCCAAACCACCCTCCGCCCAGCAACCCTCAGTTTGTTTTCTGAGATTAAGAGTCACTTATGGTTTGTCTCCCTCCCAATTTCATCTTGTTTCATTTATTCTTCTCCTACCCCCTTAACCCCCCATGTTGCATCTCCTATCCCTCATATCAGGGAGATCATATGATAGTTGTCTTTCTCCGATTGACTTATTTCGCTAAGCATGATACCCTCTAGTTCCATCCACGACGTCGCAAAAGGCAAGATTTCATTTCTTTTGACAGCTGCATAGTATTCCATTGTGTATATATACCACCTCTTCTTTATCCATTCATCTATTGATGGACATCTAGGTTTTTTCCATAGTTTGGCTATTGTAGACATTACTGCTATAAACATTCAGGTGCACGTGCCGCTTCGGATCACTACGTTTGTATCTTTAGGGTAAATACCCGGTACTGCAATTGCTGGGTCATAGGGTAGTTCTATTTTCAACATTTTGAGGACCTCCATGCTGTTTTCCAGAGTGGTTGCACCAGCTTTCATTCCCACCACAGTGTAGGACGGTTCCCCTTTCTCCGCATCCTCGCCAGCATCTGTCATTTCCTGACTTGTTAATTTTAGCCATTCTGACTGGTGTGAGGTAGTATTTCATGTGGTTTTGATTTGTATTTCCCTGATGCCGAGTGATGTGGAGCACTTTTTCATGTGTCTGTTGGCCATCTGGATGTCTTCTTTGCAGAAATGTCTGTTCATGTCCTCTGCCCATTTCTTTTTTTTTTTTTTTAAAGATTTTATTTATTTATTTGACAGGGAGAGATGACAAGTAGGCAGAGAGGCAGGCAGATAGAGAGAAAGGAGGAAGCAGGCTCTCCGCAGAGAGCCCGATGTGGGGCTCGATCCCAGGACCCTGGGATCATGAACTGAGCCGAAGGCAGAGGCTTTAACCCACTGAGCCTCCCAGGCGCCCCTCCTCTGCCCATTTCTTGATTGGATTATTTGTTCTTTGGGTGTTGAGTTTGCTAAGTTCTTTATAGATTTTGGACACTAGCCCTTTATCTGATATGTCGTTTGCAAATATCTTCTCCCAATCTGTCAGTTGTCTTTTGGTTTTGTTAACTGTTTCCTTTGTTGTGAAAAAGCATTTGATCTTGATGAAATCCCAATAGTTCATTTTTGCCCTTGCTTCCCTTGCCTTTGGTGATGTTCCTAGGAAGATGTTGCTGTGGCTGAGGTAAAAGAGGTTGCTGCCTGTGTTCTCCTCAAGGATTTGGATGGATTCCTTTCTCACATTGAAGTCCTTCATCCATTTTGAATCTATTTTCATATGTGGTATAAGGAAATGGTCCAATTTCATTTTTCTGCATGTGGCTGCCCAATTTCCCCAACACCATTTATTGAAGAGGCTGTCTTTTTTCCATTGGACATTCTTTCCTGCTTTGTCGAAGATTAGTTGACCATAGAGTTGAGGGTCTATTTCTGGGCTCTCTATTCTGTTCCATTGATCTATGAGTCTGTTTTTGTGCCAGTACCCAAGCTGTCTTGATGATGACAGTTTTGCAATAGAGCTTGAAGTCCAGAATTGTGATGCCACCAACTTTGGCTTTCTTTCTCAATATTCCTTTGGCTATTCGAGGTCTTTTCTGGTTCCATATAAATTTTAGGATTATTTGTTCCATTTCTTTGAAAAAAATGGATGGTATTTTGATAGGGATTGCATTAAATGTGTAGATTGCTTTAGGTAGCATAGACATTTTCACAATATTTGTTCTTCCAATCCATGAGCATGAAACATTTTTCCATTTCTTTGTGTCTCCCTCAATTTCTTTCATGAGCACTTTATAGTTTTCTGAGTATAGATTCTTAGTCTCTTTGGTTAGGTTTATTCCTAGGTATCTTATAGTTTTGGGTGCAATTGTAAATGGGATTGACTCCTTAATTTCTCTTTCTTCTGGCTTGATGGTGTAGAGAAATGCAACTGATTTCTGTGCATTGACTTTATAACCTGACACTTTATTGCATTTCTGTACAAGTTCTAGCAGATTTGAAGTGGAGTCTTTTGGGTTTTCCACATATAGTATCATATCATCTGTGAAGAGTGATAGTTTGACTTCTTCTTTGACAATTTGGATGTCTTTAATTTCCTTTTGTTGTCTGATTGCTGAGGCTAGGACTTCTAGTACTATGTTGAATAGCAGTGGTGCTAATGGACATCCCTGCCGTGTTCCTGACCTTAGCAGAAAAGTTTTCAGTTTTTCTCCATTGAGAATGATATTTGCGGTGGGTTTTTCATAGATGGCTTTGATAATATTGAGGTATGTGCCCTCTATCCCTATACTTTGAAGAGTTTTGATCAGGAAGGGATGCTGTACTTTGTCAAATGCTTTTTCAGCATCTATGGAGAGTATCATATGGTTCTTGTTCTTTCTTTTATTAATGTGTTGTATCACATGGATTGATTTGCGGATGTTGAACCAGCCTTGCAGCCCTGGAATAAATCCCACTTGGTCGTGGTGAATAATCCTTTTAGTGTACTGTTGAATCCTATTGACTAGTATTTTGGCGAGAATTTTTGCATCTGTGTTCATCAAGGATATTGGTCTGTAGTTCTCTTTTTTGATGGGATCCTTGTCTGGTTTTGGGACCAAGGTGATGCTGGCCTCATAAAATGAGTTTGGAAGTTTTCCTTCCATTTCTATTTTTTGGAACAGTTTCAGGAGAATAGGAATTAGTTCTTCTTTAAATGTTTGGTAGAAGTCCCCCGGGAAGCCATCTGGCCCTGGGCTTTTGTTTGTTTGGAGATGTTTAATGACTGTTTCAATCTCCTTACTGCTTATGGGTCTGTTCAGGTTTTCTATTTCTTCCTGGTTCAGTTATGGTAGTTTATATGTCTCTAGGAATGCATCCATTTCTTCCAGATTGTCAAATTTGTTGGCATAGAGTTGCTCATAGTATGTTCTTATAATTGTCTGTATTTCTTTGGTGTTCGTTGTGATCTCTTCTCTTTCATTCATGATTTTATTTATTTGGGTCCTTTCTCTTTTCTTTTTGCTAAGTCTGGCCAGGGGTTTATCAATCTTATTAATTCTTTCAAAGATCCAGCTCCTAGTATTGTTGATTTGTTCTATTATTTTTTTTGGTTTCTATTTCATTGATTTCTGCTCTGATCTTTATGATTTCTCTTCTCCTGCTGGGTTTAGGGTTTCTTTCTTGTTCTTTCTCCAGCTCCTTTAGGTGTAGGGTTAGGTTGTGTACCTGAGACCTTTCTTGTTTCTTGAGAAAGGCTTGTACCGCTATATATTTTCCTCTCAGGACTGCCTTTGCTGTGTCCCACAGATTTTGAACCGTTGTGTTTTAATTATCATGTGTTTCCATGAATTTTTTCAATTCTTCTTTAATTTCCTGGTTGACCCATTCATTCTTTAGAAGGATGCTGTTTAGTCTCCATGTATTTGGGTTCTTTCCAAATTTCCTCTTGTGATTGAGTTCTAGCTTCAGAGCATTGTGGTCTGAAAATATGCAGGGACTGATCCCAATCTTTTTTTTTTTTTTAAGATTTTATTTATTTATTTGACAGAGATCACAGGTAGGCAGAGAGGCAGGCAGAGAAAGGAAGGGAAGCAGGCTCCCTGCCGAGCAGAGAGCCTGATGTGGGGCTCAATCCTAGTACTCTGGGATCATGACCTGAGCCGAATGCAGAGGCTTTAACCCACTGAGCCACCCAGGCACCCCTGATCCCAATCTTTTGATACTGGTTGAGACCTGATTTAGGACCCAGGATGTGATCTAGTCTGGAGAATGTTCCATGTGCACTAGAGAAGAATGTGTATTCTCTTGCTTTGGGATGGAATGTTCTGAATATATCTGTGATGTCCATCTGGGCCAGTATGTCATTTAAGGCCTTTATTTCCTTGTTGACCTTTTGCTTGGATGTTCTGTCCATTTCAGTGAGGGGAGCGTTAAAGTCCCCTACTATTATTGTATTATTGTCGATGTGTGTCTTTGATTTTGTTATTAATTGGTTTAATAGTTGGCTGCTCCCATGTTAGGGGCATAGATATTTAAAATTGTTAGATCTTCTTGTTGGACACTCCCTTTGAGTATGATATAGTGTCTTTCCTCATCTCTTATTATAGTCTTTGGCTTAAAGTCTAATTGATCTGATATAAGGATTGCCACTCCTGCTTTCTTCTGATGTCCATTAGCATGGTAAATTGTTTTCCACCCCCTCACTTTAAATCTGGAGGTGTCTTCGGGTCTAAAATGAGTTTCTTGTAGGCAACATATAGATGGGTTTTGTTTTTTTATCCATTCTGATACCCTGTGTCTTTTGATTGGGGCATTTAGCCCATTAACATTCAGGGTAAGTATTGAGAGATATGAATTTAGTGCCATTGTATTGCCTGTAAGGTGACTGTTATTGTATATTGTCTCTGTTTCTTTCTGATCTACTTCTTTTAGGGTCTCTCTTTGCTTAGAGGGCCCCTTTCAATATTTCCTGTAGAGCTGGTTTGGTGTTTGCAAATTCTTTCAGTTTTTGTTTGTTCTGGAAGCTTTTTATCTCTCCTTCTATTTTCAGTGAAAGCCTAGCTGGATATAGTATTCTTGGCTGCATGTTTTTCTCATTTAGTGCTGAATATATCATGCCAGCTTTTTCTGGCCTGCCAGGTCTCTCTGGATAAGTCTGCTGCCAACCTAATATTTTTACCATTGTATGTTACAGAATTCTTTTCCCAGGCTACTTTCAGGATTTTCTCTTTGTCACTAAGACTTGTAAATTTTACTATTAGGTGATGGGGTGTTGACCTATTCTAATTGATTTTGGGGGCAGGGTTCTCTGCACCTCCTGGATTTTAATGCTTGTCCCCTTTGCCATATTAGGGAAATTCTCTCCAATATACCTTCTGCTCCCTTCTCTCTTTCTTCTTCTGGAATCCCAATTATTCTAATGTTGTTTCATCTTATCGTGTCACTTATCTCTCGAATTCTCTCGTGGTCCAGTAGCTTTTTGTCCCTCTTTTGCTCAGCTTCTTTATTTTCTGTCATTTGGTCTTCTATATCACTAATTCTTTCTTCTGCCTCATTTATCCTAGCAGTGAGAGCCTCCATTTATGATTGCACCTCATTAATAGCTTTTTTGATAACTTGGTTAGATTTTAGTTCTTTTATTTCTCCAGAAAGGGCTTTTATATCTCCCGAGAGGGTTTCTCTAATATCTTCCATGCCTTTTTCGAGCCCGGCTAGAACCATGAGTATCGTCATTCTGAACTCTAGATCTGACATATTACCAATGTCTGTATTGATTAGTTCCCTAGCCTTCGGTACTCCTCTTGTTCTTTTTTTTTGTGGTGAATTTTTCCGCCTTGTCATTTTGTCCAGATAAGAGTATATGAAGGAGCAAGTAAAATACTAAAAGGGTGGCAAAGACCCCAGGAAAATTGCTTTAACCAAATCAGAAGAGATCCCAAATCGTGGCGTGAGAAAGGGAATAAAAAGAGGTTCAGAGAAAGAAATAAAAAGAAAAAAAAAAAAAGAAACAGTTTAAAAAAGAAAACAAATAACGAAAAAATATATAAAAAAGAAATATATATATATTATATAAACTAGTTAAAAAACATTAAAAAAGAAAAGGGTAAAAGTTAAAAAAATTTAGCAGCAGAAAAAAAAATTGAAAAAAATTAAATTAACTGCAAGACTAAAGAATGATGGGGAGAAAGCCATGAGTTCCGTGGTTTTCTTTCTCTTCCTCTGGAATTCCGCTGCTCTCCTTGGTATTTAACCTGCACTCCTTGGTAGGTGAACTTGGTCCTGGCTGGATTTCTTGTTGATCTTCTGGGGGAGGGACCTGTTGTAATGATTCTCAAGTGTCTTTGCCACAGGCGGAATTGCACCGCCCTTACCAGGGGCTGGGCTGAGTAATCCACTCAGGTTTGCTTTCAGGAGCTTTTGTTCCCTGAATGCTTTCTGTAGAGTTCTGGGAGACAGGAATAAAAATGGCGGCCTCCCAGTCTCCGGCCCAGAGGAGCGGAGAGCTCGGGGTCCCCCTCCTCAGTGCACTCTCAGAGAATAGCGCCCAATTCCTCCCGTCTCCCTGGCCTCCGACCGTACTCTGAGCTCACCCAAACTGTGACCAGTTAAAGGTAACCCCAAGCTGAGAGCTCACTCCTTGGCTCTGTCTCTGTGGCCTGCTTCCCCCTTCTAATACCTGTAAGCTCTGCGACACTCAGACACCCCCCATCCTTCTGTGACCCTGGGGGACCTGGGGCCACGTTGACCCCGCATGGGCTTCACCCCGGTTTAGCCTCTGGAGCGATGTCCCTCAGTGGAACAGACTTTTAAAAGTCCTAATTTTGTGCTCCGTTGCTCTGCCGCTCGCCAGCATCCGACCCATCCCCGCCGCGGTCTATCTTCCTGTTGCTTTGGATTCACTTCTCCGCCAGTCCTACCTTTCAGAAAGTGGTTGATTTTCTGTTTCTAGAATTGTTGTTCTTCTTTTCTTTGATCTCCCATTGGATTTGTAGGTGTTTGCAATGTTTAGATAAGCTATCTAGCTGATCTCCTGCTAACTAATGTAGTCTCAGCCTGCTACTTCTCCACCATCTTAACTCCTCCCTCCAAGCAATACTCTTTTTATTTTTATTTATTTATTTATTTTTTATAAACATATAATATATTTTTATCCCCAGGGGTACAGGTCTGTGAATCACCAGGTTTACACACTTCACAGCACTCACCATAGCACACACCCTCCCCAGTGTCCATAATCCCACCCCCCTCGCAACCCCCTCCCCCCATCAACCCTCAGTTTGTTTTGTGAGATTAAGAGTCACTTATGGTTTCTCTCCCTCCTAATCCCATCTTGTTTCTTTTACTCTTCTCCTACCCCCTTAACCCCCCATGTTGCATCTCCTATCCCTCATATCAGGGAGATCATATGATAGTTGTCTTTCTCCGATTGACTTATTTCGCTAAGCATGATACCCTCTAGTTCCATCCACGTCGTCCCAAATGGCAAGATTTCATTTCTTTTGATGGCTGCATAGTATTCCATTGTGTATATATACCACCTCTTCTTTATCCATTCATCTGTTGATGGACATCTAGGTTCTTTGCATAGTTTGGCTATTGTAGACATTGCTGCTATAAACATTCGGGTGCACATGCCCCTTCGGATCACTATGTTTGTATCTTTAGGGTAAATACCCAGTAGTGCAATTGCTGGGTCATAGGGTAGTTCTATTTTCAACATTTTGAGGAACCTCCATGCTGTTTTCCAGAGTGGTTGCACCAGCTTGCATTCCCACCAACAGTGTAGGAGGGTTCCCCTTTCTCCGCATCCTCGCCAGCATCTGTCATTTCCTGACTTGTTAATTTTAGCCATTCTGACTGGTGTGAGGTAGTATCTCATGTGGTTTTGATTTGTATTTCCCTGATGCCGAGTGATGTGGAGCACTTTTTCATGTGTCTGTTGGCCATCTGGATGTCTTCTTTGCAGAAATGTCTGTTCATGTCTTCTGCCCATTTCTTGATTGGATTCTTTGTTCTTTGGGTGTTGAGTTTGCTAAGTTCTTTATAGATTTTGGACACTAGCCCTTTATCTGATATGTCATTTGCAAATATCTTCTCCCATTCTGTCAGTTGTCTTTTGGTTTTGTTAATTGTTTCCTTTGCTGTGCAAAAGCTTTTGATCTTGATAAAATCCCAAAAGTTCATTTTTGCCCTTGCTTCCCTTGCTTTTGGCGATGTTCCTAGGAAATGTTGCTGCGGCTGAGGTCGAAGTGGTTTTTGCCTGTGTTCTCCTCGAGGATTTTGATGGATTCTTTCTCACATTGAGATCCTTCATCCATTTTGAGTCTATTTTCGTGTGTGGTGTAAGGAAATGATCCAATTTCATTTTTCTGCATGTGGCTGTCCAATTTTCCCAACACCATTTATTGAAGAGGCTGTCTTTGTTCCATTGGACATTCTTTCCTGCTTTGTTGAAGATGAGTTGACCATAGAGTTGAGGGTCTATTTCTGGGCTCTCTATTCTGTTCCATTGATCTATGTGTCTGTTTTTGTGCCAGTACCATGCTGTCTTGATGATGACAGCTTTGTAATAGAGCTTGAAGCCCGGAATTGTGATGCCACCAACTTTGGCTTTCTTTTTCAATATTCCTTTGGCTATGCGAGGTCTTTCCTGGTTCCATATAAATTTTAGGATTATTTGTTCCATTTCTTTGAAAAAAATGGATGGTACTTTGATAGGAATTGCATTAAATGTGTAGATTGCTTTAGGTAGCATAGACATTTTCACAATATTTATTCTTCCAATCCAGGAGCATGGAACATTTTTCTATTTCTTTGTGTCTTCCTCAATTTCTTTCATGAGTACTTTATAGTTTTCTGTGTATAGATTCTTAGTCTCTTTGGTTAGGTTTATTCCTAGGTATCTTATAGTTTTGGGCGCAATTGTAAATGGGATGGACTCCTTAATTTCTCTTTCTTCTGTCTTGTTGTTGGTATAGAGAAATGCAACTGATTTCTGTGCATTGATTTTATATCCTGACACTTTACTGAATTCCTGTACAAGTTCTAGCAGTTTTGGAGTGGAGTCTTTTGGGTTTTCCACATATAGTATCATATCATCTGCAAAGAGTGAGAGTTTGACTTCTTTGCTGATTTGGATGCCTTTAATTTCCTTTTGTTGTCTGATTGCTGAGGCTAGGACTTCTAGTACCATGTTGAATAGCAGTGATGATAATGGACATCCCTGCCTTGTTCCTGACCTTAGCAGAAAAGCTTTCAGTTTTTCTCCATTGAGAATGATATTTGCGGTGGGTTTTTCATAGATGGCTTTGATAATATTGAGGTATGTGCCCTCTATCCCTACACTTTGAAGACAGGAAGGGATGCTGTACTTTGTCAAATGCTTTTTAAGCATCTATGGAGAATATCATATAGTTCTTGTTCTTTCTTTTATTAATGTGTTGTATCACATTGATTGATTTGCGGATGTTGAACCAGCCTTGCAGCCCTGGAATAAATCCCTCTTGGTCGTGGTGAATAATCCTTTTAACGTACTGTTGAATCCTATTGACTAGTATTTTGGCGAGAATTTTTGCATCTGTGTTCATCAAGGATATTGGTCTGTAGTTCTCTTTTTTGATGGGATCCTTGTCTGGTTTTGGGATCAAGGTGATGCTGGCCTCATAAAATGAGTTTGGAAGTTTTCCTTCTATTTCTATTTTTTGGAACAGTTTCAGGAGAATAGGAATTAGTTCTTCTTTAAATGTTTGGTAGAATTCCCCCGGGAAGCCATCTGGCCCTGGGCTTTTGTTTGTTTGGAGATGTTTAATGACTGTTTCAATCTCCTTACTGCTTATGGGTCTGTTCAGGTTTTCTATTTCTTCCTGGTTCAGTTGTGGTAGTTTATATGTCTCTAGGAATGCATCCATTTCTTCCAGATTGTCAAATTTGTTGGCGTAGAGTTGCTCATAGTATGTTCTTATAATTGTCTGTATTTCTTTGGTGTTCGTTGTGATCTCTTCTCTTTCATTCATGATTTTATTTATTTGGGTCCTTTCTCTTTTCTTTTTGCTAAGTCTGGCCAGGGGTCTATCAATCTTATTAATTCTTTCAAAGATCCAGCTCCTAGTATTGTTGATTTGTTCTACTATTTTTTTGGTTTCTATTTCATTGATTTCTGCTCTGATCTTTATGATTTCTCTTTTCCTGCTGGGTTTAGGGTTTCTTTCTTGTTCTTTCTCCAGCTCCTTTAGGTGTAGGGTTAGGTTGTGTACCTGAGACCTTTCTTGTTTCTTGAGAAAGGCTTGTACCGCTATATATTTTCCTCTCAGGACTGCCTTTGTTGTGTCCCACAGATTTTGAGCCATTGTGTTTTAATTATCATGTGTTTCCATGGATTTTTTCAATTCTTCTTTAATTTCCTGGTTGACCCATTCATTCTTTAGAAGGATGCTGTTTAGTCTCCATGTATTTGGGTTCTTTCCAAATTTCCTCTTGTGATTGAGAGGAATGCTTCAGAGCATTGTGGTCTGAAAATATGCAGGGTATGATTCCAATCTTTTGATAACGGTTGAGACCTGATTTAGGACCAAGCATGTGATCTATTCTGGAGAATGTTCCATGTGCACTAGAGAAGAATGTGTATTCTGTTGCTTTGCGATGAAATGTTCTGAATATATCTGTGATGTCCATGTGGTCCAGTGTGTCATTTAAGGCCTTTATTTCCTTGTTGATCTTTTGCTTGGATGATCTGTCCATTTCAGTGAGGGGAGTGTTAAAATCCCCTACGATTATTGTATTATTGTTGATGTGTGTCTTTGATTTTGTTATTAATTGGTTTATATAGTTGGCTGCTCCCATGTTAGGGGCATAGATATTTAAAATTGTTAGATCTTCTTGTTGGATAGTTCCTTTGAGTATGATATAGTGTCCTTCCTCATCTCTTATTGTAGTCTTTGGCTTAAAATCTAATTGATCTGATATAAGGATTGCCACTCCTGCTTTCTTCTGATATCCATTAGCATGGTAAATTCTTTTCCACCCCCTCACTTTAAATCTGGAGGTGTCTTCAGGTTTAAGATGAGTTTCTTGTAGGCAACATATAGATGGGTTTTGTTTTTTTATCCATTCTGATACCCTGTGTCTTTTGATTGGGGCATTTAGCCCATTAACATTCAGGGTAAGTATTGAGAGATATGAATTTAGTGCCATTGTATTGCCTGTAAGGTGACTGTTATTGTATATTGTCTCTGTTTCTTTCTGATCTACTTCTTTTAGGGTCTCTCTTTGCTTAGAGGACCCCTTTCAATATTTCCTGTAAAGCTGGTTTGGTGTTTGCAAATTCTTTCAGTTTTTGTTTGTCCTGGAGGCTTTTAATCTCTCCTTCTATTTTCAATGATAGCCTAGCTGGATATAGTATTCTTGGCTGCATGTTTTTCTCGTTTAGTACTCTGAATATATCATGCCAGCTCTTTCTGGCCTGCCAGGTCTCTGTGGATAAGTCTGCTGCCAATCTAATATTTTTACCATTGTACGTTACAGACTTCTTTTCTCTGGCTGCTTTCCTGATCTTCTCTTTGTCACTAAAACTTGTCAAGTTTACTATTAGGTGACGGGATGTGGACCTATTCTTATTGATCTTGAGGGGGGTTCTCTGAACCTCCTGGATTTTGATGCTTGTTCCCTTTGCCATATTGTGGAAATTCTCTCCAATAATTCTCTCCAATATACCTTCTGCTCCCCTCTCTGTTTCCTCTTCTTCTGGAATCCCAATTATTCTAATGTTGTTTCGTCTTATGGTGTCACTTATCTCTCGAATTCTCCTCTCGTGGTCCAGTAGCTGTTTGTCCCTCTTTTGCTCAGCTTCTTTATTCTCTGTCATTTGGTCTTCTATATCACTAATTCTTTCTTCTGCCTCATTTATCCTAGCAGTGAGAGCCTCCATTTTTGATTGCACCTCATTAATAGCTTTTTTGATTTCAACTTGGTTAGATTTTAGTTCTTTTATTTCTCCAGAAA
This sequence comes from Lutra lutra, assembly GCF_902655055.1. NCBI lineage: Eukaryota > Metazoa > Chordata > Mammalia > Carnivora > Mustelidae > Lutra > Lutra lutra. Next base: position 57,681,513 of record NC_062281.1, on the reverse strand, counting down.
GGGCTTTTATATCTCCCGAGAGGGTTTCTCTAATATCTTCCATGCCTTTTTCGAGCCCAGCTAGAACCTTTAGAATTGTCATTCTGAACTCTGGATCTGACATATTACCAATGTCTGTATTGATTAGGTCCCTAGCCTTTAGTACTGCCTCTTGTTCTTTTTTTTGTGGTGAATTTTTCCGCCTTGTCATTTTGTCCAGATAAGAGTATATGAAGGAGCAAGTAAAATACTAAAAGGGTGGCAACAGCCTCAGGAAAATATGCTTTAGCCAAATCAGAAGAGATCCCAAATCGTGAGGGGGGAGAACAGGGATAAAAAGAGGTTCAGAAAGAAAGAAAAAAAAAATTAAAAAAAGAAAACCAATAAAGAAAAAGTATCAAAAGGAAAAAAATATATATATATATATTAGATAGACTAGTTAAAAAATGTTAAAAAAGAAAAGGGTAAAAGTTAAAAAAAATTAGCAGAAGAAGAAAAAATAATTGAAAAAGAAAAGAAAAAAAAATAATTTAACTGCAAGTCTAAAGAATCATGGGGAGAAAGCCATTAGTTCCGTGCTTTGCTTTTTCCTCCTCTGGAATTCCGCCGCTCTCCTTGGTATTGAAACTACACTCCTTGGTAGGTGAACTTGGTCCTGGCTGGGTTTCTTGCTGATCTTCTGGGGGAGGGGCCTGTTGTAGTGATTCTCAAGCATCTTTGCCCCAGGCGGAGTTGCACCGCCCTTACCAGGGGCTGGGCTGAGTAATCCGCTCAGGTTTGCTTTCAGGAGCTTTTGTTCCCTGAATGCTTTCTGTAGAGTTCCGGAGGACAGGAATAAAAATGGCGGCCTCCCAGTCTCCGGCCCGGAGGAGCGGAGAGCTCGGGGTCCCCCTCCTCAGTGCACTCTCAGAGAATAGCGCCCAATTCCTCCCGTCTCCCTGGCCTCTGACCATGCTCTGAGCTCACCCAGACTGTGACCAGTTCAAGGTAACCCCAAGCTGAGAGCTCACTCCTCGGCTCTGTCTCTGTGGCCTGCTTCCCCCTTCTAATACCTGTAAGCTCTGCAACACTCAGACACCCCCCATCCTTCTGTGACCCTGCGGGACCTGAGGCCACGCTGACCCCGCGTGGGCTTCACCCCAGTTAAGCCTCTGGAGCGATGTCCCTCAGCGGAACAGACTTTTAAAAGTCCCGATTTTGTGCTACGTTGCTCCGCCGCTCGCCGGGAGCCAGCTCCTCCCCCCGCGGTCTATCTTCCCGTCGCTTTGGATTCACTTCTCCACCAGTCCTACCTTTCAGAAAGTGGTTGATTTTCTGTTTCTAGAGTTGCTGTTCTTCTTCTCTTCGATCTCCCGTTGGATTTGTAGGTATTTGCAATGTTTAGATAAGCTATCTAGCTGATCTCCTGCTACCTGAAGTAGTCTCAGCCTGCTACTTCTCCGCCATCTTGACTCCTCTGCAATACTCTTTTTAAACACAATGTCAATGTAAGGATTTTGGCAACTCCATGAAGTTAATTACTTGTAACCAAATTTGAATCCTGTGGATAATTTATATGGAAACATCATTATATTAGGAATTACTTAAATTCTGATAGGAATATAATTTATTAGCTTTGTAATCTATGGAAAGCATTTATTTTGATTAATCTTGTGGCTCTCTGAATTGTAGTATCTTAATCTTATTTGATAAAATATGAGAAATAGTCGTTGTCATGCTTACTTTCCAGATAGTTGTTTGCAATAAATCTGTTTGATACATATTTATCAGGTATCTAATATGACTCAGAATGGCAACTCTTTGTCATCTTTAAATATCTACTCCTATTCCTTTCCTGTTTTCTACTCCGTTGTTGATTTTTAAAATCGACATTATTAAGGCATAATTTAAATACTGAAAATACACCCAATTTAAGTGTGTAATTTGATGCATTTTAAACAAATGTATAGATAGCATATCTATACCAGTGAAACAAGCATCGTAGTCAAGATGCTGAATGTTTCTATCTCCCTAAAATGCTCCCTTGTAACTCTTTGCAGTTAATTCCCAGCCCCTGCTTCTACTTCAGGTGACCATTGATTTTTGTTGCTGGTGAGGAGTATTTCTGCCCTAGAACTTTCATATGAATGGAGTCATAAAGTTTGTACTCTTTTGTCTCTAGCTTTTCTACTCAGCATAGTATTTTTGAGATTCACTAATGTTGTTCTTTTTATCAGTAGTCTTTTAATTGCTGAGTAGTATTCCATTGTATGAATATACCACCATTTTTTATTCATTTGCCTGTTTACAAGCTTTTGGGTTGTATTAGTTTTTAGCAGTTATGAATAAGAGTACAAACAACATTGATGTATAGATATTCTGTTGATATTTAGAGTCATTTAGTTTGTGTAATGCCTAGGAGTGGAAGTTCTAGGTCTCATGGTAAATATACATATAACCTTGTAAGAAACTGCCAAATAGTTATCCAAATGATTGTACATTTGTGATTCCCCATAGCAATATATGAGTGTTCCAGTCCTCCACATATCTATCAATACTTTGCATTGTTGGTATTTTAATCTTCACCATTCTAATGGGAATGTATTTACAGCTCATTTTGGTCTTAAGTCATTTTCTTCATAGTTAAGAAATTTAATATCTTTTCATGTAATTATTGGCCATTTATATGCCATCTTTGATGAAGTGTCTGTTAAGATCATTTGTCCAATTTTTTTCCCTCTAAACTGGGTGTTTGCTTCATTTTTGAGTTGTAGCAATGACATATATTTGGGCTATGTCTTTTGTCAGATATATGTATTGGAATATATTCTTCCAATCTATGCCATGTTTTCTTTTATTAATCATGATTTTTGAAGCGCCAAAATTTTTAATTTTGACAAAATTCAATATATTAATTTGTCTTTTATTGTTAATACCTTGACTGTCCTTGCCTACTCCAAGGTTGTATATAATTTTCTTTACATTTTTTAATCCTAGAAATTTTATAGATTAAGCCTTTACCTTAGGTATATATTTTTTTGTGAATTTTTAGATATATATGAGATGCATAGTCCACTATCATTTATTCCATCATAGCTGGAAATAGATGCCCTGTATGCCTTCTGTCCACTATATTTTGAATGATAAGTGGAATTCAGTGTATTCATGAATGTTATCAATTTTCTAGGAGCATCTGGGTAGGTGAATACAGGTGTGTGTGTCTGTGTTTGTATGTATGCTTATAAAAGACATTGGTGAAAGGAGCATGTGTCCTGTCTGTTTCTTTGATGTGTTAGGTAATTGACTAATACAGGGTAACCCAAAGTTCAATTATTTTTGCAAACTGGAAGAAATGTCTCACAGTCAGACTGGCATCACTGTACTTATATACGTGTACTATTCAAATAAGCATTATATATAGTTCTATATATGTAGTTATGTGTATAGTTTTTAAAATATGTATAGTTATATTTTGGTTTCAAAGAACATTTATTTGTATAAGATATATCAAATTGCTTTCACAATCTTTGCCGAGAGATAGGTTATTTCAGGTAGAGATTGTATTTTATGGATGAGGAAACTGGTACACAATGAAGATTTATAACTTGTTCATAGGTTTGTGGAAGGGGAAGAAAGTTAAGATTAAGGGCTTTACTCTAATTTCACTGCTTTTTGTACTTTAGGAGCTTGATGCCCATTGATGAAGAGGGAAATACCTTCTGATTTTGAAAGATAACATGGCTGAGTATTTAGAAATGGAGATCAGCAAATGGAGTCATGTAATAGGAGATGACTATCATAGTAAAAGAGCCAATAGATAGAAGCATAGAGAGACTAACTCTTATTAGTAACCAAAATATAGAGAATACATAGTGGCAACATGTGACTTCTTGGACAAGTCATGTTAAGTTTTTGGTAAGAAAATGGTACTATCCGGGGCACCTGGGTGGCTCAGTGGGTTAAAGCCTCTGCCTTCAGCTCAGGTCATGATCCCAGGGTCCTGGGATCGAGCCCCACGTCGGGCTCTCTGCTCCACAGGGAGCCTGCTTCCTCTTCTCTCTCTCTCTCTGCCTGCCTCTCTGCCTACTTGTGATCTCTGTCTGTCAAATAAATAAATAAAATCTTTAAAAAAAAAAAAAGAAAGAAAATGGTACTATCCTTAGGTTACTTTTTACTTATGGGTAGATACTAGTTAGAATGTGTTGAGGAAGATGTCTGCTTCCTGGTTTTTTGTCTTTTTTTTGTTGTTGTTGTTCTTTTAAATAGTTGTTAAAGTAATGCCAGTTAATTTTTGTGAACTATCTACACAAAATCCTTTTTTTTGGTATTTTAAGGAAATCTTGTAAGAATAATTGTTGGAATAATAATTCCAGAGTCCATATAATTTAAAGATAGTTTTTAGAACACAAAAGTCACTGTGTAATAATTGGGAGTATTTCCAAAAGCAATATAAAAATACATTACTTTCCCCTATATTTACAAGCACTCATATAGGAAAATATATTAAACCAAATCTTTGGGGACTTAAGTAATATTATGTATCGTATACTCCATGTTGGAGTAAGTGTTTACAGATTTTCTTGTAGTGGACTTTGATTTTTCTTCTTGCACATACTGAAGCTTGCTTGATTGTGAATGTGTATGTTAAGTTGGGAATTTGATTCATGCTTAACAGGGAGGTTTTATTTTTGATGGCCTTCCTTTTACCTCTTAGTGCACTAAATAATCCTCTACTTCTAGACTACGTCACTTTACAAAGCCTGCTAACCTCAGGGTTGACATTTCTTCTTTACCAACCACATATACCTTACATGTTGGCATTTTAATGAGGTAACATACTGCTATATTTTCAAGTGAGGGAAGGCAATTTCCTTTTTGGTGGGCGGTTTTCTTTTAAGGATCTGATTTAGTTTTTTAACTTGATTCAGTTTTGAAAAGAAATATGACTCAACCCTTTTCATTTTATACATGAGAAATGATGACTGGAAAATTCAGTAGCAAATGCAATTATTTCTAGCTTTCAATAAGGAAGATCTTTACTTTTTGGATTATTTTATTTGAACAATAGTTGTAGTTCAGGTTTTTTTTTTTAAATTTCTTTAAACTGAGAAGATATATCATTCCTTTTGATATCGTTTTACCCCAAAATTTGAGCTATCTATTTAAGACTTACTAGATTTAAGTAGAGTCATATGCTTGGTTTTCAATTCTTTAAAATGTTGCTGCTCTCTCAAAGACTGAGCAGGAAAGTTTTCGGTACCACATTTTCACAGAGCAATTAGCCATTGATGACAGTTTTAAAACTTGTATGCTCTACAATATAGCAATTATAGAAAACCATCTAATGGAACACTTAATTATACAAAATTACTTGTAGAGGAAATTCATTGTGCTATTATCTGGAATATTTAAAAAATGTAAGCCACCTGCCTAGAAGATCCATGAGGGCAGGGACTCTGCTCTATCTGCCTTCTGTGTCAGTTCCTAAATAGGGCCTAACATATGGTAAGAGCTCACTAAATATTTTTTAATATGTTAAATATATTCCTAAGCATTTTATTTATTTATTTTTTTTGCTGCTGTTATAAATAAATTATTCTCTCAGTCTCATGTTCAGGTTATTCATTGCTGGTGTATGAAAACATAATTGGTTTTTGTATGTTGATCTTACATGCTGATTTTTACTATATCACTTAAATGCTTTCTCTTTATTCTTTCTTTTCTTGGATAAATATACAATGTCATGAAAAAATTTTCAATTCATAAAAACTAATTCAATAATAATTTATTAAAAATAATACATTCCCTCTTAACAGAGTTACCAATGCAGAGAAGTGCAAGGGAAAACATAAAAAAATCAGCACCCATATTTAACCATGAGTCTAAATGTGTGTCTCTGGGCATATGTGTATTGATGTGTATTTAATCACAGAAAGAGAGATTTTGTTTTACTAGATGGACATTCTCTTCTTTTTGTGTAAATAAAAATAATTTTACATCAATTTTAATGACCACCTGGTAGCCTATATACTATAATTTAATTAATATAGTATAATTTATTTATTAGCTAAAATTAAATTCTTTAAAATTTTTAGCCATTATAAATGAGACTGATATGAGCATTCTCCAGTGTATAACCTTGAGATAAACTTACATAGTGTCTTGAGGAGGAAATTCCCAAGAATGTGATTGCTGGGCCCAAGAAATACTTAGTCACAATCCAAGATCCTATAAAATGTTTATAATAATTTACTCTCCCATGAATTTCACATGGAAATTTAAATTTCCCCAAACCCTAGCTAATACTGTTTTTTTCTTCATTTTTAAATCCTTTCAAATGTGTCTTAAGCATTTGCAATCTCTTCTGAGTTATCAAAGACACCCACCTACTCCATTCTTCATAATTCAAAGGAGAAAAAAAAGGAAAAACTAGATAGGTGCTGATTTTCATAAAACTAAAAGTGTTATCTTTAAACTACAGAATACAGAATTTTAAGGAACATTAAGGTTTTTTTTTTCTACTTCAGCTGTTAATGAAGAACTGTTGTCTATAGGAGCTCTGACAGCTATCATCTCTTTAAGTGATTACCTCAATTGAAAGAAAACATGATTAACCTCAGGAAAATAATTAGGTATTTTAAATTATTAAAATATTTTTTCTTGTCTTTAGTGAAAACCTATCCTTTTGAAGTTTCTACCAAACTGAACAGCTTTGTTTCTGAGGCAATGCAGAAAACTTTCTTTTCTTTCTTTCTTTCTTTCTTTCTTTCTTTCTTTCTTTTTTTTTAACCTACTGCTTTCACATTAGAGACCCTTAAATATGAGAAGACATTTGTCATGTTGCCTATTTCTTGAAGTTTTCTGGCATAATTTTAAATTTAAGAGATTCAGTTTTTGTGGACTGCTGTTGGTAAGTTACCCCAAACTCTATTTTATTCCTTTTGCTGTGTGTTGCTGGTAGGTTTCAGAATTTGGTTAGTTTCTATATTTAACCTGGATATGTTTAAATAAAATAAGGCAGGGTTTGAGAAGCAAAACATTCAAAGATTAGCTATTGAAACTTTTGGGGGTAATCTGACTATCTGCAATTTAGGACGGAAAGCTGTTTTCCCCATCTGGTTATAACTATGAGTAGCAAGAGCACAAAGAGAAGGTGGTTTCTGGTACCAATACTTTCAACTTATATTCAGCCTTGCAAATTATGTGATAAAATCTTAAATTTGTTATCTGTTTATATTTTTAGATGGATATGCAAAAAGCCCCAGATAAAACTGTATTTCTTCAAATTCATATTTTTTTCTTGAAAATACTTCATATAACTTAGGGCTATGAATGAGCTCACTTTAAGTGTTCATTGGTTTTAGTTTTTGTAATTTTATTGGTTTTGGTATATGGTTTGTTAATGATTAATAATACCAAGTTCTAGGGTAATAAGATGGATAAAGGGTAACTATATGCCTCCATTTCTATGGAAGTATTTTAAAGATTTTCCAGTTTTGGGTCTTCAAAAAATACCTGAACTGTCAATACAAAATACATAAATATTTATAAATGCTTATATTCTTCTTTTTAGTTGGAATACTAGATTTAACCAGAATTGGATGAATAGTAATTTGAACTATAATAATAGCCTGTGGCTTTTGACCTATGCTGTATTGTAATTATTGCTTTTTTGGCCAAGACTTCTCTACATCTCATGGCCTCAGTGAAACCTTTTTTCAGGTCTTATTAAAGTTAAAAAATAGCCAATAAATGTAGCACAAGGTAAGTGTGAATGTTTTCATCCAAACTGGAGGCACTACCACCCTTGTACTCATTGTTCATTTACCTTCAAGCACCTGCAATGGGCAGGTGATACTCTTTCTTTTTCATATGTGAATGATGAATATATTTCATACTATTTCACATTTTGACACCGCTTCTCATTACAGTTTTTTTTTTCATATTATGCAGTTGATGGGAAGTCAATTTTTCTGTATATGATAGATTCCATCATTTGCCCAGTAATGTATCTCTTGGCAGTGAATATATTACAATAGCACATCCCAGTGGTTTGAACAGAAAGAACTCAAGTTCTAATCTAGACCAGACTCTGTGTTTATCTGTTTCTCAAATGGACACCCTACTCATCAAAAATGAATATTCCTAAGTATTTTTGGTTTCTTTTATTCCCTATCTTAAACTCTTATGAAACTGGAGAAAAATTATCTTTCTTACTAAGATTTAAATATGTACTATTTGTGAGGAATTTTCAATTTAATAACAGGTATATAATATTAACATTTCATTATTCATTAATCTTACCAGACTATGGTTTGGGTGGCAAACACCTGAATACTTTTTAAATATCATGAAGTATATTGGCACAGTTCCTTATAATTGGCCGTTTTGTTCCATGGCTTGAAAAAGGCAAAGAAAATAATAGGCTTGCCATGAAAGTGAAGAGGATGAGGATGAGAATGAGCATGAGTTTACAGCAGATTGAACCAAAAACAATCAGTTGCTCAGATAGTCTGAGCATGGAGGATTCAGGTAAGACATGCTATTTCAGAATCACATGAACTTTTCAAATATTCATATGGGTGCTTGACTACATACTATTTTAAGGTGTCTTTGTCTATTATAATCAATCAATTTCTTAAGTCTTGATCTAATATAGATGAAGATTTTTTATCTGCTAAAAAATTTTATGTCAGTTTACTGAAAACAAATTAATTAACTATTAATTGAACATTTTATATCTGTTATTTTAAGATAAAAATCTTTTCCTTCTCATTAAAATATTTTCTCAAATAAATGTAATTATTCTAATTTTCTTTCTTATTCTAATTTTCTTCCACCCTCCCTCTGTCCCCTACCCACCATGTATGAGACTTCTATTAGAAGTATTCTTTTCCAGGGCCCATTCTTGAAAAAGAGACCAAAATAACAAAGGAAATGACACCTGGATTTCAAAAAGAAGCAGCAGCAGCTTTGTCTTCAATGACACTAGAAATAGCTTCATATCTAATTCTGCTTAAGCTTTTTTCTGAGATGACATGGTAACTTTCTCCTAGGTTTCTGTCACTTCCACTTTGCCACCCGGTTCCCCTCTTTGGATAAGAAATATTTCTTGAAGAGTACCTTCCATCTTACCCGCTGTATCTGCTTTCTTTATCTTTGTGTTGTTGAAATTGTTAGCAAGGCTCAGAAAGTTTTTAGTTGTTTTATGGTCACTGATAGAAACTCTAGCTGATGACTAAGAAGTTGAAATCTTTCCATATTACTCGGTTTCCATACTACTCTATTTAAATCTGTATTACCATGTTTTGTCATCTTGTCTCTATACATTTTGTGAAGTTATCAGGGATGCACCATTCCATTGCATCTAGTTGGCCATAGGAAAGGATGCTACAATGGTATTTTTCTTTTTCTTCTCTCTTCTTCTATTTCTCCAATCTGCTTCTACCACAAGATTATTCATAAACATTCAAAATAATACCATCCTCAGATTATTATGGTACTCTGCTCCCCTGCTTCACTTGGCTTATTTTGTTTTATCTTGCTTAGTTTTATTTTTTTTCAGGCCATATCATTCCATTAATAACTTTCAAATTTAAATCTTACATCTCTACATATTGGGAAAATCTATGAAAAATGTCCATTAGTTTTTCTTTACTAAGACAATATGATAATCAGATAATTTAAACTCTCAGTATATTTAATTATGATTTTTTTGAATTCCTAATCTTTTTCTTTCGTATGAATCATTGAATACTTTATAATGCATTTATTCTTTTCTACTTTTATTAGTTGTCCATCATAGTCTCTCTCTCCATAATTATTTGGAGACTATTTTCATCATATCAGCTAAGTTCTGAAGAAATGTGCTTTTGACATGACTCCATCTGAGCAGGGCCCCATTGTTTTTGTGTCATTGTTTTTACACATATATGGCAATTATAATTCTAAGATTCCAGAATCTTGACAAAACCATTTGACTTTTTCATTCCATTTCATGCAGATTTTGAAGCTATTGACTGCTTTCCATTATCACTATTTACATGAAACAGATTTCTTTCAGTTTGCCACTAAATTTGCTTTGAATTCTTCTCCCAAATTCAGTTTAACCTTAAAGTATGTTGTGTTTTTAAAGGCATATTTCATTTCCTCTATAATCCTTTTTTTCATTTTATTTTATTTCTTTTCAGTGTTCCAGAATTCACTATTTATGCACCACAGCCAGTGCTCCATGCATACATGCCCTCCATAATATATTTCCTCTATAATCCTAATAAAGTATGATCTAACAGCCTCTGAGTAAGTAATTTATGGCCCTGCACCTTGCTTTCTTCATGTATAAAATAATGATTTGAAAAAATGGTTCCTACCACTATAAGTATTAACTTTTGGACAACATACAAAAAGAGTTATCTGAGATTTGTCATGATTTATACACATTTCCATCATGTGTTTACCAGTTGTTTTTTAAGAAGACCTTCATTGAGATATAATTTACATACTACAAAATTTACCTTTGTAAACCATACAATTCAGTCATTTTTAGTATATTCATGTAGTTGATCGACCCTAATCACTAACTTTAGAACATTTCATCACTCCAGAAAGAACCTCCATTCCCTTTATCAGTTATTCTCCATTTTCCCTCACAGATTCTTAGAATCAGGAACATACTTTGTGTTTCTACTGATTTGCTTATTCTGGACTTTTCATATACATTAATCTTGCAATATGTGGTCTTTTGTAATTGTCTTAATTCCTTTAACGTTTTCAAAGTTAATGCATTGTGTAGCATCTATCTGCATTTCATTCCTTTCAATGGTTGAATGATACTCTATTGTATGAGCATACAACATTTTGCTTATCCATTCATTTATGATTAGATATTAAGGTTGTTTCCACCCTTTTTTTTTTTTTTGCTATTACGAATAATGCTGATCTGAACATTTGTGTACAAATTTTTTGTGTGGATACATATTTTTATTTCTCTTCAGTGTATACATAGGAATAGAATTATTGAGTCATATGATAACTCTACATTTAACATTTTGAGAAACTGACAAATCATCTTCCAAATGACTGCAACATTTTATAATTCAACTAACAATGAATGAGGGTCCCAGTTGCTCCTCATCCTTACTACCACTTTTTATTTTCTCCCTTTTTAATTTTAAGCCTCCTGGAAGCGATATCTTATTGTGGTTGAGATTTGTATTTTCCTAATGACTAACGATGTTGAAAAATTTTTATACATATTGAACATTTGTATATCTTCTTTGGAGAAATGTCTGTTCAGATCTCGAGCCCAGATTTTAAATTGGGTTGTCTTTTTTATTTGTAAGTTGTTCAAGAGTTCCTTATATATACTAGATAGAAGTTGCTTGTCAGATGTAATGATTGTAAATATTTTCTCCCATTCTAAAGATTGCCATTTCATTTTCTTATGGTGTCCTTTAAGGTACAATGTTTTAAAAATACCAACGGACTCCAGATTATTCATATTTTCTTTTGCCTTTGTGCTTTCTTATTTCTAAGAACCCATTGTCTAAACTAAGTTTACCAATATTTGCACCTATGATTTCTTCTAAGAATTTTATAGATTTAGGGGTGCCTGGGTAGCTCAGTGGGTTAATGCCTCTGCCTTCAGCTCAGGTCATGATCTCAGGGTCCTGAGATCGAGCCCCGCATGGGGCTCTCTGCTCAGCAGGAGCCTGCTTCCACCCCCTCTCTCTGCCTACTTGTGATTTCTATCTGTTAAATAAATAAATAAAATCTTTTTTAAAAAAAGAATTTTATAGATTTAGCTTTTACATTTACTTCTATGATCCATTTTGAATTAATTTTTGCATATGGTATGAAATAAAGGTCCAACTTTGTTTTTGTTTGTTTGACTTTTTGCATATGAATACCTAGTGTCCCAGAACCTTTGTTGAAAAGACTCTTCTAAACCCACTGAATAAACTTGACACTCTTGTCCCTAGTTACCATAGTAGACCATAGAGATAAATTTATTTTTGGACTCAGTCTTATTTGACTGATTTATATATCCATTCTTATGCCAGTCAAAATTGTCTTGATTACAGTAACTTTGGAATAAGTTTTAAAATGAAGTACAATTGTTCCAAATTTATTCTTATTTTTCAAGTTTGTTTTGGCTAGTCCAGTTCTGTTACAGACTATTAGTTCCTAAGAAGCATTCTGTTGCTATCATTCTAAGTTGTAGCTTATGTTTTTAAAATTTGCATTTTGTGCAGTCATTATTATCTTATTTCCAAGATTCCTAGGAACTCATAACCTTTCCACATATGTGGGCAGAATGGTTGTTAACTTGGCATCTTTTAAAGCACAATAGTGGCTTTATATTGTTGAAGAACTCCATTCTTGATTTGTGTTTGAGAATTGCCTGAGAGAGCCACCAAGCATATGTAGTTAGTTTTAGATCATCCATAATTGTGACATAGCCTTTTCCATGTAGTAGGAAAAAAGGGTCAGAAGTGAAACCAACTGTTTGGACTCTACTTAGTGAGGGTTTATGAATGGTCAAGCCACAGACTTCCTGGTAAAACACTGTAAAAAATAACATCTCTCTTTCCTTGGCATGGAAAATTAATTTGTTATGAATTTTAATTATTGTTTCAGTTTTCTTTTTAAGTTATGATGAATTATATTTAAAATTTTATGTAAAATTGTTATTCACATTTCCACTAGGCACATTAGACATACACTGAACACACTGCATTACCTAGTTGATCTGTCTGCAGGTCCCAAATTTGAGAAATACTATCCTGGAGATTAAAGAGAATATTTAACAAATACTAAAAATTTCCAAACTTTCCATGAGAAATCCTGTGTCTCAGAAACCATATGATATTTTACAAGTACTTAAAAGCCATTTTCTGCAATTCATGGAGATAGAGCGACCAAGGCAATGATAAATATCCCATGATAGCTCATATGTGGATTTATTTTGCCTTTGTATCTGGTCATGTGATTGCTGGTAGAGGACTTTTACTATCATTAACAACACACAGAATTGATTTTCTAAATGAAATGCATCACAGAAAAAGTGTCTAGTGAATAATTTTAATAACAATTTATGGAGCTATCATGGGACAAGCAGTCCTCTAACACTTATTTGCCCTTGAGATTTAGAAGAAATCATATCTCTAGTGCTCATAATAAGGAGCTAATTTAACCGAGTTCAAGTTAGCTGTGAACAAATGGATTAACAAGCACCTTATTAAAATTTTAATTTACATTTCATTTATCACATTTAATAGAATCAACTTTGTTGTTTCAGGATGGGAAAAAGCATTAATTTCCAAGCACAAGTTTAGGTACCATTAATTTCAAATGTTTTTATTGTTGGTTTTCATAGTTACCATAATTATATAACCTTATGTATCATGGAAATATAAGAAGCGTAGCATAAAATTTTGCTCCTAAATAGCATCTAATTATTCAACAAATTAAAAGCATTTATGTTTGTATAGCTTATGAATTTTCTTGCCACTGTAAGAAAGTTTAATTAAGGTAATTTAAGATCTTTGGTTCTTTCAGGATTTCATTTAAGTAGTTAGATATTTCTGTCTGTGGAGAAATAGTCTGGATTCTCACTGATAATGTTTTGATTTAGGTCTTTATTACTTAGGCTACTTATTTTGTTCTTTGTCTCTTAAGTATTTCTGCTCATTGCATATGACAATATTCTAATCTATTTGTTAACAAAGATTTAGGCGTTTATTGGAAGAAAATTGCTATGTAATGAAAATTATACGTGATAATATTTTGTGTAATACCAGTGAACAAGGGACTGATGAAAAAAATGTTAACTTAAACAGGGAAAAAAACACTAATGTCATTGTACATAGTAAACCCTTTTACTCGAAGTCCTGGCCCTAAAGCAAATCAGTTCATTACCTGAATAGGATTGAAAGGATATTCCTACCTTTTACTTTTTGATCTGTCTTTAAAATTGACTTATAATTATAATGCTTGAACTGTACTCGTTCTTATGAAATAATTGATAGCTTTGATCCATTTTTATAATGCCAATCAAAGAACTTGATATACTTGAAGGCACACTTTCATCACCTTATGGATTTCTGAAAAAGGAAAAAAAAATAAGTATATATTGAAGGGCCTGTATTCTGTTTTCAGAATTAGTATCCTGTCAAGATATTTCTCAGATTATATCATCAAAATAGTAAAAAGTAACATTTCCTTAAAGTGAGACAAGTGATCTAATTTTAATGACAGCTACTGTTAATGTCAGGCACCCAGATATAGTTTATAATGCTTAGTAATTACAGCAATCTTTCTTCTCTTTTACTAATTATTTCAAGAAAAAGAAGTAAAAGCTTTAAGAATGGGCACAAAGGCAGCTATATTGGATCTTTTTGTAAAGCAAATAGCTTTCAAATCATTCCATTAGCTGTCATCAGAGTACAAAAAGAATTAATCAAAAATGACACCTATCTTAAGGGCCTGCCAAAATCTCATGAGAAAAACAATCCCATCATAAAAAGAGAGAAATTAAGGGTACTGTCCCTGATTCCAGAAAGGGATTTCATTTTTTCCCCCTATGCACCAGCATATATATTATAGAGGACTACATGTAAGATACATGTTTTAAATTCTTCTAGTGCACTTATTGCAAGGAATTAATTTGTTTAATCAATACATTCCTCTATATCTTGTTTTTATCTGAGTTATCTTTTTTCTAAACAACTAGTATATTTGTTAGCTTATCTTCTTGATTTTGATTATTTTTAGCATAATATTTGAATTCTTAGAGTCTTGAGTAAGTGTTGTATAGAATCACAACAGATGAAGCATATATTACTTGAAAACTAAAAGTAAGGTGAAAGTAGTAAAGGATCTATGAGAAAAGGTCTTTTTTTGAGCCTAAAAAGAAATACCCAAGAATTTCTAATACCTCTAATCATATGGTTGTTTTGAGTACCTACTGAAATAATGACTTCATGTTTTCTTAGTGTTTCTAGCCTACAGGGTCTTCTTTGTTAAAATTTGTTAATTGGTAATCCTGGACTGTGCATAGGGGTAAATATTACTTCTATACAAGAGTTAACCAAGGCTCAGAATAATGAGATTGCCTGGGTAAGTACTCAAGACCATTTTAGAACCTGGGTCTCTAACTACTTCTTCAGTATTCTTCTACTACTTTACAGCTGTAACCTTTTGTGATCTGTTGCAAGCATCATGGACGTCAAACTTCAGTAGGAAGTGCATAAAGGAAACACATTAAAGTTAACTTTCTTCTTTCTAATTCTCTGTTTGAGATACATCAGTGAATAAAACAAAGGTCCCTGTTTTTGTGAAATTTATATTATGATAGAGGAAGACAGAAAATGAATAATAAACATAATAAATGAATAAGTGGAAGAGTGAATAATAAGTGAGTAAATTAATAAAAAGAGTTTGTTAGATGATACTAAGTTCTACAAAACAAAGAAAATTAGGACATGGGGGATTGGGAATGCTGGGGTAGAAGAGTGGGAAGAGATTACCCTTTTTGGAATTTCTTTCTTCGTTTGTTTAGGAAAGTGTATCAATCGCTACATGCCTCATTATAATATACATAATAAATATAAATTACAACTTAAATTATATAAAAATAAATAGTATGCTTATGCACATATGAGTGTGTATGTACACAGACAGATTGTTCTTATTCAAAGATTCTGTGTGTGAATTCACCAAAGTGCTAAAATTTACTTGTAATTCCAAGTCAATATTCATTTTACTTTTTTGGTCACTGACAGACACGCACATACACAGAGCAGCAGAAAAATTGAGTTGCCTGGTATACGTGTTCCTGGTTGAGGTTGCAGAGCAATGCTGCCTTCTTATTCAGTTCGCACACTGTATACAGTGTCCTTTCTAAGGCATATTTATTGCCACATTTTCCACAACTTTGTTCATTTTTTGTTGATGATTTTTCTGTTTAAAATGCCCCTCAAACATACTGATGAACTTTAGTTGTTATTCCTAAACACAAGATACTATGGTATGCTCTGCGGAGAAAATAAGTGTTAGATTAGTTCAGGAATGAGTTCTAGTGCTGTTGGCTGTGAGTTCAATGTTAAAGAAAAAACATATATTAAACAGGGGTGCCTGGGTGGCTCAGTGGGTTAAAGCCTCTGCCTTAGGCTCAGGTCATGATCCTGGAATCCTGGGCTCTCTGCTCAGCGGGGAGCCTGCTTCCTCCTCTCTCTCTGCCTACTTGTGATCTCTGCCTGTCAAATAAATAAATAAAATCTTTAAAAATACATATATTAAACAAAGTGTATTTATTTTACTTTTTAAAAGAACTTGTATTTATTTGAAAGAGAGCCAGAGAGCTTGAGAGAGAGCATTAGTGGGGGAGGGGCAGAACAGAGGGAGAAGGAGAATCAGACTCCTCCCTGAGCAGGGAGCCTGTTCTGACATGGGGCTCTATCCCGGGACCCTGGGATCACAACCTGGGCTGAAGGCAGACATTTAACTGAATGAGCACTCACGTGCCCCAAATAAAGTGTATTTAAACATCACAAGGTTATATAAACAAGGTTATATATTGATAGGTTGATATAAAATGTTGTGACAAGAGGTTGTTAGAAACATAGTCCTGTGTTTCCTGTAGGAACAGTGACTTAGTATTTGCTAACTCAGATTTACAGTGACTTTATAGAACATAAGTCTGGCAAATAACAAGAAGTAACTGTATAAGTTTATAAGGCACTTAATATATTAAAATTACATCTTTAATTGCAAATACTTCTAATAATTTTTAGCAACAATCCTGATTATTTCCCATAGTTATTATATTTGCTAGCTATATACTTTAAATTTAATAATAGTCTATATGATGTAAAAGCTTAGAAATATTTAGGAAATATTTTTAAGGAATTATTGGGTGATTCTGGTTGAGATTTTTTTTTTTAAAGGTTTTGCTTATTTATTTGACAGACAGAGATCACAAGCGGGCAGAGAGGCAGGCAGAGAGAGAGGAAAAAGCAGGCTCCCCTTGGAGCAGAGAACCCGATGTGGAGCTCAATCCCAGGACCCTGGGATCATAACCTGTGCTGAAGGCAGAGGCTTTAACCCACTGAACCACCCAGGCGCCCCATCTGGTTGAGATTTTTAAATCTGATGTTGTTTAATGAGAAACTATTTTGGAACTCCTTGAATATGCTTTATTATCTAGGATCTTACCATTTGATAATGTGATTTATTTTAATGTTTTTTATGTCTCTTGTGCTCGTTTTTGTATTTTCCTTCCAATTTTCTCTCCATGATTCAGTGTAGGTATTTTCTGTTAGCTTAAGTTCCAGTTTACTAATCTTCTCTTATGCTCTATCTAACCTATTGTTATTTCCTGAGTTCATAATTTCACTTTTAATATTTTACTTTCACAGAATTTCTGCCTGATTGTTTTTTATAGATACTAGTTCTTTATTTTAATGGACTTTGTTATCAGGTTTTGAATATGCAAAATTAAACTCAGAATTGACTATGGGGTAGAAAGTAAAATTTTTCTGCCTAATATAGTGAGATGACCTAGAAACAGAATGGTAGAGAGATGAGAACAGCTAATGAAATCTTTTCACTTCCAAAAAATACCTATCACATGTACTTACCAAAGTTTGCATATCATTTGAGGGGATTACTGGTATCCTGAAAAGCCAGTTGTTTCTAGGTTAGAAGCCTTTGTACCAAAGGGAGAGAAACAGAATGATAGGTCAAGGTTCTTGAGAGAAAGGGAGGGAGGGACTGGGATCCAGGAAAAGGATGAGGCATGCTGTCTTGGAATTGAAGGAGGGGTTGCCATAATTATTTCTCCTAAAACAGTACGTGCTTTTGGAGTCAATGAAGAGAGTGGCCTTTACCATATATACCTAGACTTTCTGAGTAGTTCAGTAAAATTCTAAATCTGCTCTATACGTAGAGGGATGGGGTTGATCTGGACTTTCTTCCAATTGAAAGAGCATTGGGTTTGGAATTCCCCACACTTGTCTCTCAGTTCACTTTTCTAGTCAGAGATAGTCAGCTGTTCTCTGGGCTTCAAGGGTAATCTGTATCTGCCTTCAATATATCAATCACCATCAAGTTTGATCTTTACAAATTATTTATTTATTTGCATCCTGGCCTTGTATGAATAAAGAGGCAGCTGGATTAAATTTGCCACATTTTGGGTGCCTGGGTGGCTCAGTGGTTTAAGCCTCTGCCTTCGGCTCAGGTCATGATCTCAGGATCCTGGGATTGAGCCCCACATCGGGCTCTCTGCTCAACAGGGAGCCTGCTTCTCCCCTCTCTCTCTGCCTGCCTCTCTGCCTACTTGTGATCTCTGTCAAATAAATAAATAAAATCTTTTAAAAATAAATAAATAAATAAATTTACCACATTTTATTATAAATATTTACTTCTATCTGGCAAATAGTTGACAGAAGAGATCTATATTATATTTTTTCTGTTGGTAAATGTGTTCTAAATATGTGAATTAAATTATTTTTTAAGTTGCAATGCAGTGAACACAATAAGAAATTTGTCACAAATGTAAGTGATTTCTAGAAAACTCAGCATAACTGACTCTGAGTAACCATCATCAGTTGAAACTTAAGCGTTGCTCTTGAGTATAACCCTGTGAAAATGTAAGCAAGATTATAGACTGATTAATCCCCTGAAACTTAATCCAAACTTTTTAGATATGATTTGTATTAATTAATAAAAGTGATAATGATAATAACTACAATCTTAAGTGCTAACCCTGTGTCAAGTGACATGTATGTATGTATTATATATATTTCCCAATCTCTACATATCTATTTATATATATATCATCTCCCTCTGTCTATTTCTCATAATAACTATGCAAGGCAGGCATTATTTTCATTTTTTTAGAGGATAGAAAACGGGTTTCAGGAGAGTGTGTAGCTTGTTTATAGCCACAGAACTTGAAAGTGGCAGAGCAGTAATGGTCGAAAGCCCTGATCTTCCTTGTAGATTCTATTCCCATAACTCCTATGAAACATGCTAAAGGATCAAAGTGTCTTTTTGGATTGGTGCCTGACTCAGAGAAAACTATTGTCATTCTAGGGAAATATTTTTCCTGTCAGTTTTCTAGTACATTCTTATAGAGTTTGAAGAGTCTGAGTCAGTGCACTATTCTCCTTGATTCCTACAAACCCACTTTTCTCAGGACATGTGACATACCTCTTAATATGATTTTTGTCAAGTGGTCCTGTTAAGAGACCCACTCCAATTAAAACATTATCCAAAAACTGTCATAGTTTCTCTTAATATTTGACTCTGCCAAAAATGTGAAGAATCCAAGATTGTATTCTATGCAGAAGCTAACAATTTAGCCAGTTGCAGTTTTGTATAAGCTGGAAGAAGACATGAGACTCCTAGGTCAGAGACAAATTATTCATGGCACACTGAGGAGAGTAAGAGCCCTGGCATATTTGTATCAGTTTTCTTTGTCCCCTTGTTCCACGGGTGCAATGGGCCCAGACAGATTCTTGCATGTGCAGTATGTGTTACAGGACTCAGGAATGAACACTGAGTTTAGGGAAACTGAATCTTTGTAATGACAGTCACACGGGCTCTTTGCTCTGGAGGGAGATACATCTCTATCTTTCAAGACTGTAAGTAACCCTGTCTTTTGCTTTGAAGGGGGACACTATCTTCTAAGGCTGTGTTTTATATAAAAGATGGTCTGGAACAAAGGGTACTTATTGACTCAAAACAAAAGGTAATTAATGCCTCACTTTATAGGTCTTGAAGAAATGTGTGAAACTATTGAGAATTATCTTCCGGCAGGCTCTAAAAATTCATCTACCTTTGCAAACATTGGACAATTTGCTGGGAGCTTTTCCCATTTAACTGCTCATTAAAATGCTCGGTATACTATGCCACTTAGTCAGCATCTTTGCTTAGAAACACACATTTTGATCTTATTATGCTGTGGGTATGATTATCATATGAATCATAAATGATGGTATGATACAAAACCACCTTAAAGTCGGAGAAACTCTTATTTCTCTTCAATTACATATAATTACTCTTGGAAAACAGTATCAAAAGACTAATTTTACATTGGTGTGCCACTTAATTACACATCAGTAATGACATGAAGAATTCAAAATGTTCTGTAAATTTCCTCCAAAAAAAGAAATTAATAAAGTGAAGGCATTTCTTATTTCAGCATTACCGAAATCAAGACTTTGTGGATCATCAGGTTTTTATACATAAATGCAGGTGGCTGTCACTCTAACTGAGTAACCAAGCTTTTCAAAAGCTTCCAATTTCTCACTTGGTGAACTTGTGGGAGCCCAAAGGGTCTGTTGGTCACTCCGCTCCAGGCCCTCCTTAGGTGCATTTCCTGAAGCTCATTTCTTCCTTGAAGGAATGCTCCAGGGTCTTAGCCTGCTTTCTTCCCTTCTTTGTTCCTGTGTGTTCATTTATTCCATCTTCTTGGCTTTTTTTTCTCCCTCCCTCCCTCCTTCTTTCCATCCTTCCTTCCTTCCTTTTCAAGCCTAATTGCAGACTGTAAAGCAATCTCCGTCACTCTCCTCTTCCTAGCTACTTTGGAAAACAAACACAGAGATGCTTTTCTATTGGAGGATTTTAATGATAATCACTGTGAGGAAAGCAATGGACATTAACTAAATAATTCAAAAAAGGAAATTACAAAATTGCAGATATCCAACAAAGTTATATATCCGTAAGAATATCTGTATATCTGTAAGAACTCTTCAAAGGCTCCCCATTTCCTACAGGATAAAGTCCAAACACCTTAGCCCTAAAAGTCAGCCTATCATCCATCTCTACTTCTTGTTCTAGCCTCATATCACTCATCAGTTGTGGTGCCATTGCATTTGCAGCACTGTATCTGGTTAGAGTCTCACCTGTAGTCATGCTTCTCCATCTTTATAAGATGCCCTTTCCTGTTGTGTTTACCTTACTTATTTTTCCTCTCCTCTTAAGACTCTGTATTCAGAAGTTTTCTGAATTGATCTCCAGGAAATTTTCTCTGACTATAAGGGATGCACCCATGATATATCATGTATATCTTTATACTGTGATTACCCTAATTTAAAATATTATAATATATAATTATAAAATATATTCTACAAATAATATTTATACATATAAATTATATGTATATATATCCTGTTCCTAAATAACACATCAGTGAGGACAAGTACAAATATTTCCTTAGGACATATGATAGGTCATTGACAGAATAAGTAAATACTTCTTTCCAATATCACCTCTGCTGGTGCCACTCTCATACCATATATTCTTCTAATCCAAGCAATTCATTCGCCATCCTTCCTTTCTTCCTTTGCTTTCACTCATTCTCCTCCCTTGTCAGAATGGCAGTCTCTAACTCAAGCCCCACTTCCTCCATTAAGCCTTAACTGACAAACTGTCACCTCTACCACTGATAGAATGAAAGCATGCTCTCAATGAATCCTGCATAGATACTTCAATTTTCACACTTAAAATACCTTTTTAACACATTATTTTTATGTCATTGTTTCACTACTAAGTTGTAAGCCCTTGAGGATGAGATAGTTTGGTAATTATTCTTGTCATTCTAGAACCTATCATAAGGACTGCAACTTGATCGTTTGTTGAATGAATAAATTGATTATTCAATAAATGGTGACTCTTTACCTATAACATCTGACTTCCTAGGTGATTAGTAATGAAAGCTCATGGCTGCTGATATCCACTTTCGTAATGCTGTGGGTAGCATTCATCAAAATCAATTTTTATCTTTGACTTTTCTTCTTGGTTGGAACTATAATAAAAACCAGGCTCTCATCTTTTGTTTCAGATGGGACATTTGAATTTCTGAGGACCTCTTAACTAGTTAACTCCTAATTATCCAGGCTTTTATCCAGCCAACAAATTATAATCTCCGGCTAGACAGTTCTTAACAAAACATACTTGTATCTAAAGGTCTTGGATATATATATATATATATATATATGTATATATACATATATATATATATAATTTACATATGTTGGAGAAGAGGATTGAGGAACATTTCCTAGACATTTGGCAAGAACAATTCATCCAGGAATAATTGCACACTTTCCGAATGGCCACTCTGCCTGGCAAGACCTCTTAAGTAGAAATCAAATAGAGAGATAAGATTAGACTGGATAAAAGCAGAGTAGCAATTGTGTTAGTCATTTCTCATGTGATGCTGGGTTTTCTTACTATTTAGGAATGCAGTGGAAGAAAGTATGGTAATATGTATTTATTTAAAAGGCAAAAGCAAATGGTATGTTCTGGTTATGTTTTAGGAAACACAAAGAAAACAATATTAAGTTAATAGCTGCTTTGACAAGATTTCCTCAAAACCGAAAGTTGGAAGAGATACAAAATACAGTACTCATAAATTAGACTTGTAGATCTGGTGGCTAGCTGCCTATATATAGAAAAATCATTCAATACAATCTTATTTTTGTGAAACAAAATTCTAGATATCATAGTGGGCAGAAAACTGCATTGCAGAAACATATTTTTAGGGGGAATGGTGGGAGGAGCTTTCTTTTTTGTTTTAAAGGGATTAATTTAGAGCAGAGACCACGGCTTTTTTTTTTTTTTTTAATAATATGACAGACGTCACATGTGGATAAAGAAGATCCAATCATCACTAAGTGCATTGAGTAATTAGTTGCTTTATAGCCAGTTCTGGCCACCAGACTTGTTTCATGTGAGGGTCAACATGTAATGGTAGGGAAAGGCTGAACTGAGACAAATGGGCACCCAGAGGACTTAGCCAAACAATCTTATTTAAATAATTGTTCAACATTTGTTCACAAGAAATGCTAAAGAAGATGCTAAAGAAATGCATCCCACAGGAAGAAATCTAGAAATAAGATCACTTACAGCAGTATTTAACACTTCCTCTTCTCCAGCAAATCAACTCTAGCTGACTTGTGTCCCCAACCCAATCAACAAGTCAGATTTGTAAGGAAATTAGTGGCTACCATCTATTACTTGAGCATGCTCCCTCTTGGAATAGGCTGTGGAGAAACCATTTTCACTCTGAGGAACTTAGCAAAGTTTTACCTTGCTACAAATTATCATTAAATTATTAAATTATTTTATCCTTGATTCTGTACTTCCAAAAATGTTTTATTCTCCCTTATAAATCTTGACCAGAACAACTGTCTTACTGGAATTGACTCTACTTATTGGTAACCCAATTATAATGTAAGCTTAGGAAGCACAGCATCCCTTGGTTTTGCCCAGTGTCTCTGTTTGGTACAAGTCTTGTTTAGTTGTGTTTCTGCTGTTATATACTTGCATGGGAGGGTGTAATTATCCATAGGGGTATGTTTTAATACAACTTTATTTTGAAGATAAAAAAGTGTCTGAAATCTTAATCTATTAAGCAAGCACAGCAATAGAGTGGAACAACCAAATATTGTTTAGCTAATCACAAGAATTCTTCACTTTATGTCAGCAGCCAATGTTTCAGAACTAAAAGAGGTCTTTATCAGACTTTACGTATTCCATAAGGATAGGTTTTGGGTAAATCTCTATCATTATAGCTATAGCTGTATTCATATCTGCATTGAGTTACTTTAAGAACATAACATGTCCTGGGCTAAATGCTTATAGGTTCTATGTATCAATCTACCAATCATCTATAATATCTCCATTTTATAGTTAAGAAATTTAAATTCAGAAATCGTAATTGAGTGGGATGCCTGGGTGGCTCAGTTGGTTAAGCGTCTGCCTTCAGCTCAGGTCATGATCTCAGCGTCCTGGGATCCAGTCCTGCATCTGGGGCAGGGGGTGGGGGGGGTCATCCCTGCTCAGTGGGGAGTCTGCTTCTTCCTCTTCCTGCTGCTCTTCCCCTGCTTGTGCTCTCTCTCTCTCTGACAAGTAAACAAATAAAATCTTTAAAAAGAAAAAAAAAGAAATAGTAATTGACTGAGTGAGTAGAATAGTCAAAATTAAAATGAATTCTTTCTCTTTTTTAAAGATTTTATTTATTTAGAGAGAGAGAAAGAGAACACAAGCGGGATGGTGGGAGGTAGAGGCAGAGCCAGAAGGAGAGAGAGAAGCAGACTCCCTGCTGAGCAGGGAGCCTACTGCAGAGCATGTCCCAGGACCCTGGGATCATGACCTGAGTTGAAGGCAGCCAGTTAACCAACTGAGCCACCCAGGTGTCCTGAAATGAATTCTTTTGATTAAAAAGCTATAACTCCCCGTTCCCCCATTAGAGAATATGCCACAAAAGCCTAATTGGTAAAAAAGTAACATGAATCTTGAAATTGAAATTTTTGAGGATATAGCTCAATGGTTTATTATAAAATTTTAGGGGAGATGAAATTCTCCGTTAAGACAAGCTTATTACAGGGCACCTGGGTGGCTCAGTGTGTTAAAGCCTCTGCCTTCTGCTCAGGTCATGATCCTGGGGTCCTGAGATCAAGCCCCGCATCGGGCTCTCTGCTTGGCAGGGAGCCTGCTTCCTCCTCTCTCTCTCTGCCTGCCTCTCTGCCTACTTGTGATCTCTGTCTGTCAAATAAATAAATAAAATCTTAAAAACATTAAAAATAAAAAAAAGACAATCTTATTACAACCCTCCTCTCTCGCCATCCTTGATGTCATCATTTGTCATACTCAGTGGCACCATATAGCAAGGACAGGAGAAAAGAAGCCTCCTGTCTTCAAAAAGCACACTGTTAAACTAGAAGGGATTAATGAGGCAGTGGGAAGAATCCTTCCTTGCTTCTTACATGAGCATGGTTGGTTACTTATATTTTACAAGTAAGATAATGTTAAGTGTCATTTTGAAAGTTTCTGCGAATCTAGCCCAGGTAAGAGGCAAAGAAAAGAGAAAGAATTGTGAGGTATGTTTGCTGAAGTACCAACAGTATAAAGAGATCTGGCCTGAGATGAGAGGTAAGTCTCTGGGTTTAAGAAATCTGGAGTGGGTCTTAAATGGAGAAGACATCAGAAAACTTGAAGCCAAAGAATTATACCATGTCTTTTACAGCTGTACTTAGGACTTCCTCGCTGGTAATTAGGAAATATAGAACACTTGGAGACTAAGAGTTTTCAGAATTAAAGACAAATTACCTGAATCAAGTTGGATTATAAAATCAGGTTATAATATCCATTACTAATAAAGACATGAAACTCTTTCATGTAACTTCTTGGAGAGTGGTCTCAGTAGTCAGGTGTAGAGATGCGGCCATCACTTCATCATTTGTTCATTCCACAAATATTTACTGGGTTCCTAGTTGATGTCAAGACACTGTAGTAATACTAGGAGAGTCATCAGTAATGTGACATTTATGACCACTGCCCTCATGGAGCTCCTCCTATGAGATCAGGGTTGGTTTCTTATTTTCTCTGCACTGTTTGAAATTCCCATCCACTAGAACTCTTTTGAGTGTGCATCCCCTCCCTCCAGTCTTTGCCTTTACTCCTATGCATCTACTTTAGTTTGAACCTGTAGGAATATCAGTACTTTCTTTCAAATCTTATTGATTTTAGATGTGAGGAACGCTATACCAACTGCGGGGCCAGGAGGCACAAGGCCAAAATTTCCTGCTGAAAGAAAAACAAAACAAAACAAAACTCTCACACTTTGACATTCTAATGAGTATATCAACAGAATCCAGTTTTCTAGATGAGAAAATGTAGGTGAGAAAATCAGAGCAGGAAGCCAAGGGTTCTCTCTGTACCTACAGATGGACTAGTGGCCTACAGAGTAAGGATTAATCTTTAAAAGAAAAGTAGTCTTAAGAACTAAAAAAAGTTTTTAAAGTACATTGAAGGATGGAAACACAGAAATCTGAACCAGGGTTGTATCACTTGAATATTGACTGGCAACACCAGTAGCCAGGCATTTAAGCAAAAATGGGCCCTAGGCTGAAATAACAAATCAACAGGACGTGGACAAACTAAGGAAGGTAAGAAGATGGCTAAGTTCAGTAGCAACATGTGGACTCTGAAGGGCAAGTGGCATAAATCAGGCTAACAATTGAACTTGTATTTTTAGAGTTTTATTTGGTTTAAAACTGTGAAATTTTAAACAGGTGTCAGCTTCAGTTATTATACTACAGCCCCTTAATACCATAGACTGGGTGTTTAAACAAGAAACATTTATTTCTGTTTGTTCTGGAGGTTGGGCTATCCAAGATCAAGGTGTGGGCCCATTCAGTTCCTCCATGAAGGCTCTCTTCTCTGCATGCAGGTTGCTGCATCTGTATCTTCATACAGATCTTTTACTGAAGATTTTGGGTAGTATTTTAAGGAACACATGCAATAAATGTTAAAACATTAAATTGAACACTAGTCATTCTATTTTTTTTTTTAAGATTTTATTTATTTATTTGACAGAGATCACAAGTAGGCAGAAAGGCAGGCAGTAAGGAAGCAGGCTCCCTGCTGAGCAGAGAGCCTGATGCGGGACTTGATCCCAGGACCCTGAGATCATGACCTGAGCCAAAGGCAGTGGCTTAACCCACTGAGCCACCCAGGGGCCCTACTCATTTTATTCTTAATGTATTCTTTAGCCATTCTGAAGTGGGTTTCCATTGGCTGATTTCTGGCGCTGTCCCCACCTCCACATATCATACCACTGGTTGACCCTTCCTTCACCTTCTCTGTTCTCTCCCGCTTCCTTTCAAGAACAAACCAAAGCCCTCTCCTGGTAACCTACATTTGCCTTTCTTATGTTGCATACTGCAGACATGGTTTCCTGTGCTTCTGGCTTTCACCCTCTGCTTCAGTTGGCTCATGAAATTATTTTTTCAAAAATATTCCCCACCTAAGAAGACTTATTATGCCAACTATTAAGATACATATAATATTTTGGTGAATTACATGTCTTTCTTTTATATAATATGAAAAACTAGGGGAAAACACAATGAATAAAAATCATCTCTGATTTTACCATTTCCAAATAGATTATGACATTTTAACCAGTCTGCATGTTTCATTCTCTTTTTTTGTAATTTATTTTGCACATTTATATATGCAGGTAAACAGAATGGAATAATACTTAGCAAATTTAAATGATAATTTGTTTTACCCACTTAATCTAACAGATGCTTTTCAATGTCAGTAAATGTTTTTCTACATCATTATTTATAATGACTATTTAGTATTTAACTGTAAGAAGATTAACATTTTGGGCGCCTGGGTGGCTCAGTGGGTTAAACCTCTGCCTTTGGCTCAGGTCATGACCTCAGGGTCCTGGGACGAAGGCCCATCTCCGGCTCTCTGCTCAGCAGGGAGCCTGCCCCCCTCCTCCACCTGGCCCCGCCTGTCTCTATGGCTGCTTGTGGTCTCTCTCTGTCAAATAAATAAATAAAATCTTTAAAAAAAGAAGATAACATTCTTCAGTGGTCCTCTACTTTGGCACATGCATGTTTGTTTCTACATTTTTGCTAATATAAACAATACTTTGAAACACATTTCAAATGTATACCTTTGCTCTACATATATCCACAATTATTTTTAAAGATAGATTCCTATAAGGGAGAGAGCTACATCAAAGGATATAATGCTGCTGCCTTGAATAGTGATGCTAAAGACTTTTCAGGCAGCCCAGCCAGAGATAACCCACCTTATGTTTAATGGGGCCATGTCCTCTAAGCAGAATGGGGCTCCAGTGGGTCCCTGGCAGAGTGAATCTGAGTCAAGAGTTATTTATTGTGGTCAAAAGAGGTTAGAGCTTCAAAGTGAATCCTGTTTTTTGATGACCTAGGGACAGGGACAAGGCATTTTTTCATATGTGTCTATTACTCACAATGTATATAAATTCCATTAGAGATGTATATTGCTTCTCCATCCCCATGTCAAAATGCACACACATACACATGCACAGTGTTTCACATTGGTCACTACAGTGCCTACCTAGGATGCTGTTGTTACTTTCAAGCAGTTTGAAGAACTCTTTCAGTTCAAAGTTTAATTTTATTTTAAAATACCCTTTTGCGGGGCGCCTGGGTGGCTCAGTGGGTTAAGCCGCTGCCTTCGGCTCAGGTCATGATCTCAGGGTCCTGGGATCGAGCCCCGCATCGGGCTCTCTGCTCGGCAGGGAGCCTGCTTCCTCCTCTCTCTCTGCCTGCCTCTCTGCCTACTTGTGATCTCTCTGTCAAATAAATAAAAATAAAAATCTTTAAAAAAAAATAAAATACCCTTTTGCTTTGTGAACATTCTGAAGTGTGCAAAAATCACCCTTTCTTCCAATGACAAATTTAAAAGTGAATTTATACATAGAAAAGTAGAGGTGTTTGTGTGAAGTGGTACTAGACAATTGTTATCAGTGCAGTATCTGTAAGTGTCCTCTCAGATGAGTAAATATTCCCTGTTGTGTCAAGTGCCTTGTAGTTGCATTAAATCCTCCCTCCCATTAAAGTACCACTTAGTACAATGGGGTGCAATTAAGCCAATAGAGCATTGGTGATCTGAAAGGTAGCTCACTTCCAAAGTGCTTCATTTACTCCTCTGTGTTTATAATGGATGGTTTCCCCCTGTTATGCTATCATGGGTTACTCAATAGTAAGAAAATATTTCAGGTCCAGACTAAGTAGGGAAGAAATTATTGTTTCATTAACATATTTTCAATTTGACTTTTCTGCAAACATAGCCTTCATTGGTCATAATCTTTTCTAAGCACTAATAATATTATATTATCCTTATGTAGTATATTCTAATATTTTTGGGGAAAAATGATTTCTGGATCTTTCCCTGAATGTATTTTATTCTTCTCTTGTGTTTTGTCTTTCAGCTTGAATCATAAATTCATACAGAAGCAGCTATTGCTACCTAAGTACAGCCCTAATATATTGTTGATGCTCAGACATATTAAATAATGATTATAACAATAAAATTTTAGTCCCATGGAAACATTATTAAATTTTCCTCTCTTTTAGATTACATGTCATCTTCCTGGTAATATGTGATAGCTGGGTGATTTATGTGTTCTCAAAATTTTAAAATATTTCACTAACTTTATAGCTTTTTTTTTTGCTAGTTTTTTTCAGCACTTTCTAACCCTAGAGATTTAATTTAAGTTTTTCTACCTAAAAATTGATATGAAATGCTTTTCAATATCTTAGCCATTTTCTAGTTATAATAAATTTTATGCCTCTCTTGGCATATTAGATCTATTTTTCCTCAATTATCTTTTCTTCAATATAGAGTATTTATAAAGTTTCATCTTGTGGCTTTATTCTTGTAGCTAGCACTTTATCCTGCTTTATCTTTTTTCTTCAAATTTAAATTAATGCTGTGTATTCTTACTTTTAACTTTATTTTCAGGATCTTAAAATCAGTTTTTTGTTTACTTTCCTTGACCTTCTATCCACTGCTCTTATTGCCTCAATATACAACCTGTATACAGTGCTTCCTAAAGTTTTACACCTATCATATAATTCAGGATCCTTTAGTCATTTCCCAGACTTTTGTCTTTAATATACCTGGTTCTGGATTGCCTGATTTCCTGATGCTTCTCCTTTGTATCTACATAGTAGAACATTCTTAAGTTTTGCAAGAGGTGACCTATGTTAAAACAACAACAGCAACAGCAATAGCAACAATAGCAACAACAGGCCCAAAATGGAGCTGCTTATGCTAAGTGCTGTGTAACCAAACTCAGATTTCATTACAGCTTCAGATCTCCCAGAAATGAAGTCTATGGCCATACCACCCTGAACGCACCCGATCTCGTCTGATCTCGGAAGCTAAGCAGGGTCGGGCCTGGTTAGTACTTGGATGGCAGATCTCCCAGAAATGAAATCTTAAACTAGTCAAATCAGGAAATAGCCCAATCAGCATTAGTTAGATAATCTGCTTGATAGAACTTGCCATCCTCTAAAGGAAAGTAACTTTGTAAAAATCAACCCACTTTTTTGCATAACATAACTTCCTTTGTCCTTCTACCTTCTGCTTATAAAAGTCATTCATTTCATGTAGTTCCTCAGCTCCCCTATCTCCTAGATTGGACATGCCTGATTTGAATAATTTTTACTCAAATAAATTCTTAAAATGTTTAATATGCCTCAGCTCATCTTTTAACACCTGATTCCCTCAATTTCCCTTTCGTGGAGTGGACAGAATTAGTTTCCAGGCATTCTGGCTCAGAATGTATAGGGGTTCACCTACACATATGCGTTACCTGTCTGCAGTGATTTTGAGAAGAACTTGCTGCTCCAAGCGTGGGGCCTAAATAGTAGCATTGGCATCCCCTAGAAACTTGTCAGAAAGGCAGGCTCTTGGCTTCCCACCTGGACTGGCTGGATTTGACTCTGCATTTCACAAGATCTCCACGAGATGCTCACACACATTCAAGTTTGAGAAGCCCCTTTTAGGCTTAACTTAGATGTTCTTTGGAGAGCTCACTGGGAAGTTAGTGGGATCCTTTCCTCGTCTGGGGGCTGAATTTTGACCATGTTGAATGACTGGATATTAAAATCAATATTTGCCTGAAGCTAAGGTTGAGGCCAAATGTTATCATTATAGAACGTCTAGGACTCAACATTAAATTGGAAATTTTCCCAACAGTTAAAATACATATACTAATATTAATTACTTACATTTCAAATTTCTGTAATTTGACATAATTCAGGAACTATGTTTTTTCATTACTGCCAGTTTCTAGATTGCTTCTTCAGGCACTCTGCTACATGTTAGTATAGTAAACAAATGCTTCATTCTACTGATGCCACCAAAGAAACAGATATGAATCTTAAAAAAAAAACTTATGACTTAAATTAAATATCTAAAAATCTTAATGAAATTTTTAAGGTTTTCTACTTTAATGATATGAATGATAATGCAGAAAAAATTCTAAAAATTGGAATCATAATCTTATCTGTGTTTTGCTATTCTGCTTTATATTATTTAAATTTTTATAAACACTTTTGATTCAAAAATACATAATATTCTTCTCAGATTTATCTAATTCATTCTCTTAATATCCTGAGTGTTTTCTTAACTACTCTTTCAACTTTTTGAAATTAAAAAAAAAAAAAAGGTTTCACTTAAGGTGAAGAGTTTTTAAAGAGCTCATCAATTATCATGTTCTAGCAACAAAAGCTACACAATTATCTCAACTGATTGATAGAATTTCTATATATAAAGCCTAGATTTTTTTTAAAAAAATATTCATTTGACAGAGAGAGAGAGAGATAACAAGCACAAACATGGGGAGCCACAGGCAGAGGGAGAAGCAGACTCCCCACTGAGCAAGGAGCCCCATGCGATATGGGGCTTGATCAAGAACCCTGGGATCATGACCCGAGCCAAAGGCAGACACTTAACCAGCTGAGCCACCCAGGTGCTCCTAAAGCATAGATTTTCACTAAAGGATATCTTGAGTATTTTCCTATATATACTGAAACTAAGTATTCAGACTGCAATCACGTAGTCACTGATCATGCAAAATTTCTGGGTTATCAGAAATGATGCTGAAGTATACATTTAGTTTAAGATGAAGCTACCTGACCTAGTTTTGGCTAAACAATAGACTAGAGCCAAACTTAACTGCTTCTCCTAGTCATTATAGAAGCGACAGTTTTATGTCATGCCTAGTAGAGCATTTTATCGGGAACAACAATGGTTGTAATTTTTATGACAAAGATATGTACATAATTATATATATTTACATATATTACCATGTGCTTTACTTTTTAATGTATCCAGCTTTATTCATTTTGATTTCAAAAACAGGAAATTGAGGGGCACCTGGGTGGCTCAGTGGGTTAAAGCCTTTGCCTTTGGCTCATGTCGTGATTCCAGGGTCCTGGGATGGAGCCCCATATCAGGCTCTCTGCTCAGCAGGGAGCCTGCCTCCTCCTCTCTCTCTCTCTGCCTGCCTCTCTGCCTGCCGACTTGTGATCTCTATCTGTCAAATAAATAAATAAAATCTTTAAAAAAAGTCTCATTAAAAAACCCAACAACAACAAAAATAGGAAATTGAAAATCTTTTCCTCAATAAACTATACATAACAAAAATTTTTAAAAAATTCCTCTTCTATTTTTGTTACGTAATATAAACTTTTTTCCAAACACACCCATATTACCAGAATTAATCTTTTATTTAGAGAAAAAGGTTTTAAACCACTTTACAAAAAACAGTGAGGTATTTGTTTGTTCAGGTGTATTTTGCATGTTGGCACTGGATGCTTTGTATTTGGTCATTTTTTCATTGCTACTATACTGACCTTTTAAAATTTGAAGTTCTACATTTTGAAACTACATTCATTTTTGCATATAACTTGTTGATCATTAAAAAAGACTGCTTGATTTTTCCAAAATTAAATTTTTTTTCAAATTTTCATGGACCAATTTTAAGTCCTACTTTTGAATTCTAGAAAATGCACATTTGAAAATAAAAATAAAGTTTCTTATATTCCTGGAAAGCTCTACTACTCCTATGAAAAAAATCTGTATTTTGTTGCCATTATGATGACTTCAATGGTCAGTTGGATCACCAATAGGAGACAAAGAACAATGACAGACTTCAAGTTCAATATTTGATAAGCATCCCCATGCCAGCTAATTAACTAAATTTCCAAGGGAAGTTGTTATATAGAGTTCTGTGACAAATGAACATAGTGAAATTATGTGGCTAAGCATTGATTTGACAGAGAATCAAGACAAATTATCATCTATCTATATAAATTGACAAGTATCTAAAAGCAATGTAATCAATACAATCCTGATAAAGAATGTGGAAATGCCAGATGGCTATCAGCTACTGTGCCAGCAGTATTGGCTGTCAAGTGACCAGAAAGGATTAGAATTGCATTCATTTTATTATAAATAGAGATATTTGCATTGGGGTTGAAAATGAATAGACAAGTTAAGACATCTGTAGTAGTGATCATTGCAAAAATGAAATGGAAAGCAAGAAGTAGTAGATGTTAAGCAATGGGAACATTAGATGTTCAAGACTAGCCCAGGAATCAGCTAAAGTCAGCATTTCCTGTATCAAAGATGTAGACAAAAGAATATGGGTTGTACCTCAACCTTGTGCTATATTGATTGTGTATTGAGAATAATAGATGTGTTTATTTTACATTAGCAAGTGAACTTTGACAGTATAAGGGTGATTATAATACCAATCCCTCAATTGGGTTTTACTCATAGAAATAAATATAGAAGTCAATATGTGTACCAAAAAATGATGGCCAGTGTGAGGGGGATGGCGGTGGTAAAACAGAATCAAGAAGTTACCATGTTATCCGAGATATTATCAATAGCTTTTATAATTTATCTACTATACACACACACACACACACACATACACACACACACACATATCTTAATTTTTATTATTTGAGAATAGTTAATGAACAATGTATATTAGTTTCAGGAGTACAGCATAGTGATTTGACAATACTATAAATTACACAATATTCACCATATGTGTAGTAACCATCTTTCATCATACAATGTTATTACAGTATTATTGACTATACTCCTTATGCTATTTTTTAAAATCTCTGTACTTATTTATTTTATAACTGGAAATTTGTACCACTTAATCCCCTTCACCTAATAATTTTTTTAATATACGTAAGGTGACCAAATTGATATTGATCCTTTTTAGTCATAGTGCCATGAACTATATTCCAGTTTATACATAGTTGATTTTGAGTAGATAAGTATTTGTTTGTTCAGAAAAATATGCTATATAGATATATGATTTTCCCAATACATAATTATAATTGTATCTGGTACAAACCTATATAGTGGAACATAGCATTTACTGTCTTCTTGATAAACATTACTTATTTAATTGGGTCAGAGTCATAAATACTGCTTCCAGTACTTTCATTCAGAACAGTTAAAAGGGACCCATAGATGGCCAGAATGTCCTCACAAATCTTTGTATAGAAAAGACCCAGAGACCCCTATCCTCTTAAGCAATGGGCTGTATCACTACATGGTAAGATGACTATAAAATTTATTGTCCAAACGGAGACACTTTTGAAAGTGAAAGGGAGCACTATTAATATTTACAACTGGACAACAGGCATAAACTACAACTGTCCTGGGCAAACCAGGATGTATGGTTATCCTATTGCATGGAGACATACCATGATGTATGGACAGGATTGTTCAAACCTAGAATGCAACTTGGTTTAGAATTTTTTTTTTTCCTAAGCTAAAGTATCTTGTGTTGTCTGTGTAGTTCTGTTTCCTCATAAATAGCTCTTATAAGGCTTTGTAGGGAAACAAACTCTTCTTTCTCCCATTTTGAAAGAAATATAAGCTATCATCTATCTTGGATGCTGTGTTTGGATGCAGAGGATAATTTGAAGATGAAATGTACTATAGTATTGGTCATTATTTTCACTCCATATGCTAGTGCTTTCTTGATCCTGGTTAGAGTTTCTGAAGAACTCTGTTTTTTTCTCAGAATTCATTTTAATAAGTTCTTAATATGAATTTAGTCATTTTATTAGTTTCTAATTTTATTGGGTTATTATAAGAAAAGTAATCTTTAAATGTGTTAAGCTTTATATTGTGGCCAATTGAACATATAAAGGGGATGTATATTTTCAGTTCAAGGGATTTATCTACTAAAATAAATTATTCAGTTCTTCTAGGACTTATTCACTTACATTTTATTTATGAGATCTATCAAATTTGAAGGAGATGTACTAAAGTTTCATACTCTACTCAACAATTTATTGTATTTTCAATAGTTTTTGTTTAATATTTTTAATCTACCATATTTTCGATATATGATATCAACCTATTGATGTATGTGTGGGTATTGAAGGCTGCTTATATACTTGCTCCATAAATTGTGATTTTTATCATTATATGATGTCATTATTTATCCTTTTTGGTGCTTTTAAACTTATAATCTGCCTTATTATATGTCCATTCTAGTTTTCTTCTATTTGCATTTGTCTAGTATCACTTTGTCTATTCTTCTTTTTGTAATCTTTTTTTGATTGCTGAATTTTATGTGTGTTAGTCTACATAGAAAAAAATATATTTCAGTAACAAATTAATCCTGACATTTCAGAGACTTAAAAACGGCAAAGTATATTTTTGGCTTTCTCTACATCCAGTAAAGTTTTTTATTTTTAATTTTTTTTACTTTCCCACTTGGTTGCTTTCTACCTGTCAACTCAATAACCCAGGCTGTTTCAATCTTGTGGTTCTGCCTCTCAACTTGAGGAGTCAGTATTCACTGTGGCAGGAGAAAAAGCTGGTGCCCATGCTTTCCTATTAAATTATTTGGCCCACAGCCCATTAGCTAAAGCTAGTCATGTGACCCCCTGAACTGTAAGAGACCTGGGAATGTAGTCTTCCATGCATCCCCCCAAAAGAGAAAAGAATCCAATAGTTCTGAGTACTTTTAATGTCTATCACAATGTGTTTCTTGCAGATAAAATACAGCTATTAAAGAAATAGTTAAATAGAATATCTTTCATGAATGTTCATTTTCTTCATATTTAGTAAAGTGAATGATATGCTTGGTTTTGTAGACATTTGTGTTCCATTTCCTTTATTTCTCCTTGATCAGGTTGCTATTTTTTACTTCCTTTTTTTCCTTTTCCTTTCTTTTGTTTCTTCACATTTCATAAATCTTTATTTTTTTCCTTTCTCCATTTTTATATATAATCAGAAACATGTATTTCTGCTGATATCTGGAGAAAGATACCAACTTGTTCATCCACGGAGTTGTGCCTGCTGTATTTGTTTGCCAGGGCTGCTGTAAGAAACTGTCACAAACTGGGTGACTTAACAGAAATTTATTTACCCACAGTTCTGGAGGCTAAAAACCTGACATCAAGATGTCAGCACCGTTGCTGTTATGAGGGAGAATCTATTCCATTTCTTAGGTCTAACTTCTGGAGGTTGCCGGCAATCTTTGGCATTCCTTAACTTGTAGATGTATCACTCTAGTGTCTGCCTTCCTCTTCACATAGCCTTCTCCCTGTATACTTACATAAATAATATGTAAATAATTACTTATTGTTACAAATAATAAGTACATAATACATAAATAATAATATATAGTAATATAAACATAATTATAGAGAAAGAGGTCATATGCATCTTGATTTTCTCCTTGGCAGCTTGTATAATTCTCTCTTTATCCTTAGAGTTTGAGACTATTGTCTACTATATGCCTGGGAGATCACCTGTTCTCTTTACTACAATCTAGAAGTTAGTGGGCTGATCAATCTGAAGACTCAAGGACATTCTTCATCTCAGGAAAACTGTCTTCAGAGACTATTTTAAGTTTTTCATTATCTCTTTTTTTAAAAAAAAATCTTTTATTTTTTTCTCTCTGAATTTCTGTTGTTCTAATGTCTGGGCTTTTTTTGTGTGTGTGTGTGTAGGCAGAGGGCACTCTCCTGGGCTCCTACAACTTGTGGGGAGCTCGGAGACAAAGTGGCTGGGCTGCCTTTGTGCTTTTTACTATGATCACATGGTGCACCTCAGCAACAAAGACAAGGGAACTTAGGGGGGAAAAAAGAAAGAGATATATTAGTCAGAGATTCTGGAGGATATACAGCACGCTCAAGGTCTACACAGGAAGGTTTCAGGTAGAGAGAGGATGTGGACGTTGGGGCTGTGCCTTTATTGGGTGGGTCGGGTGCCAAGGGATTTAAAGTTTCACTCTATACTGATGAATTTAAAATATAAGAATGGGAATTGCGGCATGGGCAGGGAGGCTCGCTCAAGGAATCAGTTATTTAGGTCACCCAGGGCTTCCTAAGAGGGGAACTTTGTGGAAGATCAAGGCTTGGCTTCTTATAGAATTGTGTAGCTAGTAGCTCTATGGTACAGTTGGCGATATGTTTATCCAAGATGGATGTCTTTGAAATGGATGCCTCCCCAGTCAAAAAGCTTAATGTCAGTCACTCATATCCCAGGCTTCCCAGATCTATCTTTCAAATCTATTACATTTTCCCTCATGATTTTTATCCTTTTATAACTTTTCTCTGAACATTGGGAAGTTTATCACATGGAGAAGTCATAAATGATCATTTTTTAAATCATTTGTTGAGTTAATTTAAATGATTTTATTACTTTTATTTATATTTTCATTAAATCCTGCATCATTTCTGTTTCACTGGATATGTGTTCTGATTGTTCTTCCTCTCTTCAGTTGTTGGGGCCCCTTAGATGAATGGCTGTTTTTATTTTTTGGCTTACCAATGCTCAAGTTGTATTAACCATGTTTCTAGCTTCTGTAAACTTGATGTTTTAACATCTGCCCTACATGCATGTGCCAGACATGCCTGCTCTGGATAACCCAATAATATGCCTGAGTCACTGTTCCTTGGCCTCTTGCCTCTCTTGTCACCCCTCCTATTTGGGAGGAGTCCCACTCCCAGGCATGCTTTTCCAATACAAACGAACCAGTCCAGAGTTCTCCTTCTTTATTAGGCTCTCATACTTTGGACCACTATACACTTGTTCTAACCACCCCAGACCCTGGCGCCTGACAATTAGGGAAAGCCCCTATGCCCCAAAGCCCACTGAAGTCATTCAAACCATCCAGTCTTGAGCCTGCTTACCCTGCCTCATCCATTCCTTCTCAAGGAAACTATAATAAAGGTGCTTGCCCACAGTACCCTCATCTCTCTGCCTCCTGACTGACCCCAGTGCTTCCCTATGTGATTCTCTCCTCTTGGGGACTTCTCTGGGTATGCCCTTTCCTTTTGGGAACTGTAAGTAATAATCTATCTTCAAGTAACAATAATCTTCTCTGTTGACCTTACTATACCTCAAATTTGCTATTAACACATGGTATTTTAAAATAGGTCTAGCTATTACAGTATACCACACATGGTGGATATGTCTGTGTTGTTGGGAACATTAGCCTTGTTCATCTGTCTCCTGACAAAGCACCTGTTTTGTGTCCCAGTCTCAGAGGAAAGGAAATGTCAGTAATCCATTTAATTCTCAATCAACTTCTGTGATCTTGGTTACTTAGCACAGGGCCTCTGTCACTTTGTTCCAGAGATTCACAGATCTCCAAGAGCCAGACTGTCTCTTGGATCTGTTACTTCCAGAATTGCCTTCCAAATTTTCACACTGCCTGTCTTGTGCTTGTCCAGGTCTCTGCACAGAGAACTGCATCTGGAACTCTCCATGTGCTCCATCAGTGCCCTTAAGGATTCTAGCAGCCCTTGGCTTTGACTGAGGGAGACAACAATTTAGAGTTGTGAGTGGAGAGACAGTCACATATGGGGTGCTATATTTGGACACTAGAGCCACACTGGCTAGGCTCAAATCCTAGCTGTGCTACTTACTAACTGTCTAACTTTAGTCATGTCCCTTAATCCCTCTGTGCCTTGGTTTTCTCATTTGTGAATGGATATGATAATGGTAAGAAAAGTACCTTCTTCAAAAGTTTGTTGTCTGAGTTATTACATCTAAAGCACTATGTAGGCATTAGCTGTTGGTGTTATTTTCTATAATGTGGTTACACCTTTCTTAATGAAGCAAAAGGAATTAACAACCCCCCCCTTTTTTAACCTTATGACAGTTTTTTATTTAAACAGAACTCTACACACCTATTGAGCAGACCTAAGAAAATGAAAGAATCAGGATAACAAGT
Organism: Lutra lutra; assembly: GCF_902655055.1. Classification (NCBI taxonomy): domain Eukaryota; kingdom Metazoa; phylum Chordata; class Mammalia; order Carnivora; family Mustelidae; genus Lutra; species Lutra lutra. The sequence continues at coordinate 57,642,950 of NC_062281.1, read as the reverse complement.
TTCAACCATCACAATGACCATGTACAAAGGATTTGAAAGTACATGGCTGTGGGTGGCTTGAGGATATAAACCTAAATCTCAAATTATTTGTTTGGTTCTGCACTAATAAATTCAATTTTGAAGGCAGATGCTTTATTATCTGAGTGAGAGAGAGAGAGAGAGAGTGCAAGTGAACATGGGGTGGGGTGGGCGTGTTGGTCCAGTAGGAGAGGGAGAGAGAGAATCCCAAGCAGTCTCCTGGCTAAGCAGAGCCCAACCTGGGGCTCAATCTCATGACCCTGAAATCATGACCTGAGCTGAAATCAAGTCTAAGGCTTAACTGACTGAGCCACCAGTCAGCCCTGGAGGCAGATACATTGTTTTTAAATGAACAAAGGGCATGCATAAACATTGTACAGAAGAATAAAAAGGGAAGAATGTAAACAACTAATGAAACAATGTTGAACCTCAATTAAGCTCTGGGGAACTGGGAATCAGGCAAGTTTTGGATTCTTGGTAGAATATATCCATAATATATGCCCAGAAAATATGAAAGACAAGTAAAAGAAGAAAATAAACAGTCACTTATCCCACTGTGTAGAAATAACTATTGTTAGCATTTTAATCAATTACTTTTCTCAGTTTTTTCTATTCGTTTCATACATTTTATATGGTGATGCATATAGTCTTTTGAAATAAATTATTTGCAACTAGTAGTGCACTATGAGCATATTTCATATCATTAAATACTATTCAAAAGTGCATTTGTAAGAAGATTTTATTTATTTATTTGAGAGAAAGACAGAGAGAGAGTACAAGAGGAAAGAGGGGCAGTGGGCACACGCCACTGAGTGTAGAGCCTGATGTAGGGCTCGATTCCTAGACACTGAGATCATGACCTGAGCTGAAATCAAGGGTCAGATGCTTAAGCAACTGAACCACCCCTGAAAATATATTTTTTAAATATAATATTAAATGTTTATAATATATTATTAGATATATTATTTATTTGTATGCATTTAACAAAACACATTTAGTCATTTTCCTATTAATGCATACTTATTGTTTCCAAATTTTCACTATTTAAAATAGCACTGAGATTGATGTCTTTACATTTTTAGCTTCCTTTTTTGAAATTTTGGCTGCAAGTATGAGAAACCAACTTGAGTTTGCCAAAGGCCAAAGTGGGGGGTGGGTGGAGTATGGTAGTAGAAGAATTTCTTGGAAGATTGTGGGGTATCTAATATTCACAAAATTAAAGTTAAAATAATGGCTATCATTTTTTAACTGGTCAAGTTGAAATTGCTTCTTCTCCTAAATTATAACATTTAATGTTGGCAAGGGTGTGATGAAAGAGACAACCTCAGCCAGTGTTGGCGTAGGGGAGAGGTGCTAATAGAATAGGTTTTCTGCAGAGCAAATTGGCATTACTTTGGAAAGATTTCAACAATAACATTCTCTGTCCAAGTAATTTTATGTTACTTATCTACTCTATGAAATGAGGTAGATGGACTCAAATATTTCTGTATAACAAATTATAGCAAATTTTTTGGAAGAGTTGGCTGTCTAACCCAGTCCATTCTGTCTCTCTTCATTTGGTATTGAACATTCATCAACTGCCCATAGTGGAGTTTTCAGCATCCTGAAAATGTCTGCACCACCTTGCCTCTGCTATGTAGCTTAGTTGCCCAAGGTGGGCATCTAGTGAAAACTAGCTCAGAGATTTCCCAAGGATTTGTACCACTGAAAGGAGTGGTGACTGGCACTGTTGGCAGCAGAATTATATTAAAAGCAACACTAAATAGAAAGGTCCTTGGGATCCTTCCACCAAGATCCCAAGGCCTGCCTGGGTTCCCATGGTCACCAAAGCATGGTTCAACATTATTTCGATAGTTGTTTATATTCTTTTTATTCTTTGACACAATGTTTATTCATGTTCTTTGCTCATGTAAACTTAATATGTTTGCCTTTAAACATGTATGTAATTTATAAGAACGGAAGCAAACAAAAATTTGGGATTTAGTTGTATATCTCCTAGTCATCTACAGCCATTACTTTCAAATCCTTTTGAATATGTTGATTATGATAGTAGAAACTTGATGTCCTAATAGTTTCATTTGCTTAGGTCTGCCCAATAGATGTGTAGAGTCCTGTTAGAGTCTAAAATCACGGAACACTGCATCAAAAACTAATGATGTACTATATGATGACTAACATAACACAAAAAATAAAATTGCCACAAGACAAAAAAAAATGTTCTTTTTGTTAATTCCTTTTGATTCATCAAAAAAGGTGTGACTATCTTATAGAAAATAACAGCAATAGCTAACATCTGTATAGTGTTTTAGATGTAATAACTCATGCAACAAACTTATGAAGTAGATAGTATTCTTATTGTTATCCTATCTATTTTACAAATGAGAAAACTGAGGCACAGAGTGATTAAGGGACATGACCAAAATTTCACAGTTAATAAATAGCACAGCTAGGATTTAAGCCTAGTATGGTTCCAAGTCCAAAGTCTTAATCCATATGCTATGTGTTTTTCACAATAGAATACATTTATGTAAAGAAGTTTTATGTTTTTCATATACCTAATATCTGTTAGCATAGTTTAGCATATTGAAAATCAAAGAGAAGATCAGTGTGTTTGCTCTTTGAAAATATAAAATTAAGATTATTTTACAATAAAAATCCAGAAGTTATCATCTGCTGTGGAGTTTCATTTTCCAGGCTAAAGATAACTATGAGGCAGTGTCATAGGGAAAAAGTCCAGGTTGTTCTCAGCTATGTGGTTTTTGACAAGTAGCATAAACCTTAAAGTCAGACTTATACCCACAAGATAAATGTATCTGCTGTATTTACCTTCATAAGTTATTGAGGCTATCAGATGAGATAGTTCATGAAAAGTTTTGTAAATTGTGATACAATTTAAAATGTAAGCTTGTATTATAAATGTATTTTGTGCCCATTAGGGAGGAAATTACGTATCCCTGTTGATTTGGGAAAAAGTTTTTAAAATTGATTTTAGGATAAGCACTATCACTTCTATTAGGAAGTGGCACAAAAATCTCATGTCAGGACTTAGGAGAAAACAGCGTGGGGGGTCAACACAGAATTGGAAAATAAAAATATGGTTCTTATTTATTTCTCTCATCAGGAACCCTGCTTAAAAGTCAATGAATGTGAAACAAACAAAGATGCTGGAAAAGTTTCTTTTTGTATTTCAAAAGATGTTCTATGGCTTATCTATATTTTCAGGACCCCTTTGAAATCTATATGTTTAAATGATGACAAAAGATCTCACAGTAGACTCTTTCATGACTCATAAAGCCTTGCTCTGCTTAAGAATAAATTAAGAAAAAATATTTCTTTTGGCAGTTGTGAATATTTTAATAGAGTAAAAATATATGTTAATTACCTATTCTGTTTCATTATCTGTGGCCTATTTTAATTTTAAGCAGTTTTTTTCCTCCTACTCTCAAATTTCCATCAATGGCTTTTTTGTGGGGGAGGGATGTAAATTAATTGAATGGTCTTTAGTTTTTTTTTTTTCCTCTTCACTGTTTCGGCAACACTGGACACTCTTGATCATTACCTGTTTGAACTTCTCTGCTTCCTTGAATTCTACTTCCTTCTGAGATTCCTTCTGTTTTTCTCACTGGCTTTTCTTCCACACATGGCTTAAAAATTGAGGTGCTGCTTGGTTAAGTAATCAACCTTTTGGATACTTGCTCTCTGTGATCTCATAGACTACCATCGGTTCCACTCATGTAAGATGTCCTGGACGTATGTAGTTCTAGCTCAACTATCCAATATTCCTACCTGCTTTCTTGATATTTCTCTCTGCATATTCCACGGGCATCTTAAACTTAACATACTTCAGATGAAACTCATTACCAGTTTAACACTGTTCTTTGGCTTTTATATTTCCTATTGTTGATAATGGTACCACATAATCATGTAAATTCAAAAGCTTGACATTATCTCAGCTCCTTCTGTATTCCTCCTATGCCTTATCCACCATACCCCAACTCTATTCTCTGTTAAGTTTATCTCAAAGTCTCTCTTCAGCCCTAGGCCAGTGTGTTAATTTGGGTCTACATCCTCTCTCATAGAAACAAGTAACTTCCCAACTGGTCTCTGCTACAGTCTCCACCACACTGTGAGAGTAATTTTCCTAAAACACAGTTTTCATTCTATAGTTTCTTTACTCCAAAAACTTCCAGTGATTTTCAGCTTGATAGAGTATGCAATCAATATGAGGGTCTTTGTATAGATGTCCTTTTCCATGTTTACCATCTCCCACTCTCCCTAACTTAGACTTCACACACTGTACATCCATCACAACATTGATTTACTTCTCCCACCCTAAACTTGCCTGTGGCCTTTATATCTGGTCTTTCCCAGCCTGTGATTTATCTATCCCTATTCCCTGTCTGGTTGAGTCATGCCTTATCATAAAGACCTAGTTCAAATGTCGTTTTCTTGGCGATTTTCCTAAGCAGTCAAGTACTTTCTCAAGTAAAATAATATAGTAAGGCTGCCTTTCTAATCTCCCATTATTTACTTATGTCTTTCTCCCTCCTCTAGCATGCCAGATTTTTGAGGGTCTCAAACCCTCTCTTCTTTTTCTACATTGCCTCTTCCCTTTTATTCATTACTGTTCACTAGTAGATGCTCAGTAAGTGCTGGTTTGATATGAATAAATAAAGAAAAGTGGAAAGAAATAGTAAATTGCAAGAAGACTATCCAGTTGTAGGTAAATATATTTGTGATATATGGTACATTCCTCCCTGCAAAGAAAAGATCAATTTATCTTACCCAATTTTGTGTCAGTTTTTTCTTTTCTTATTGGATAGAATTACATTAATCTGTTTCTGTGTATGAAAATTTTCATTAAAATTTCAACATTAAAACTATAGAATAAACATATCAAAACATTGAGACTAGTATGTAATTTGGGCATAGTTTACAATAAACAATTTTTTTTCCATTTTAATTTTTTTTTATTTTTTCAGCATAACAGTATTCATTATTTTTGCACCACACCCAGTGCTCCATGCAATCCGTGCCCTCTACAATACCCACCACCTGGTGCCCCCAACCTCCCACCCCCCGCCCCTTCGAAATTCTCAGATCGTTTTTCAGAGTCCATAGTCTCTCATGGTTCACCTCCCCTTCCAATTTCCCTCAACTCCCTTCTCCTCTCCATCTCCCCTTGTCCTCCATGCTATTTGTTATGCTCCACAAATAAGTGAAACCATATGATAATTGACTCTCTCTGCTTGACTTATTTCACTCAGCATAATCTCTTCCAGTCCCGTCCATGTTGCTACAAAACTTGGGTATTCATCCTTTCTTTTTTTTTTTTTTTTACAGCTTTATAAACATATATTTATATCCCCAGGGGTACAGGTCTGCGAATCGCCAGGTTTATACACTTCACAGCACTCACCATAGCACATACCCTCCCCAATGTCCATAACCCCACCCCCCTCTCCCAACCCCCTCCCCTCATCAACCCTCAGTTTGTTTTGTGAGATTAAGAGTCACTTATGGTTTGTCTCCCTCCCAATCCCATCTTGTTTCATTTACTCTTCTCCTACCCCCTCAACCCCCCATGTTGCATCTCCTCTCCCTCATATCAGGGAGATCATATGATAGTTGTCTTTCTCCGATTGACTTATTTCGCTAAGCATGATACCCTCTAGTTCCATCCACGTTGTCGCAAATGGCAAGATTTCATTTCTTTTGATGGCTGCATAGTATTCCATTGTGTATATATACCACATCTTCTTTATCCATTCGTCTGTAGATGGACATCTAGGTTCTTTCCATAGTTTGGCTATTGTAGACATTGCTGCTATAAACATTAGGGTGCATGTGCCCCTTCGGATCACTACGTTTGTATCTTTAGGGTAAATACCCAGCAGTGCAATTGCAGGGTCATAGGGTAGTTCTATTTTCAACATTTTGAAGAACCTCCATGCTGTTTTCCAGAGTGGTTGCACCAGCTTGCATTCCCACCAACAGTGTAGGAGGGTTCCCCTTTCTCCGCATCCTCGCCAGCATCTGTCATTTCCTGACTTGTTCATTTTAGCCATTCTGACTGGTGTGAGGTGATATCTCATGGTGGTTTTGATTTGTATTTCCCTGATGCCGAGTGATATGGAGCACTTTTTCATGTGTCTGTTGGCCATCTGGATGTCTTCTTTGCAGAAATGTCTGTTCATGTCCTCTGCCCATTTCTTGATTGGATTATTTGTTCTTTGGGTGTTGAGTTTGCTAAGTTCTTTATAGATTTTGGACACTAGCCCTTTATCTGATATGTCATTTGCAAATATCTTCTCCCATTCTGTCAGTTGTCTTTTGGTTTTGTTCACTGTTTCCTTTGCTGTGCAAAAGCTTTTGATCTTGATAAAATCCCAAAAGTTCATTTTTGCCCTTGCTTCCCTTGCCTTTGGTGATGTTCCTAGGAAGATGTTGCTGTGGCTGAGGTCGAAGAGGTTGCTGCCTGTGTTCTCCTCGAGGATTTTGATGGATTCCTTTCTCACATTGAGATCCTTCATCCATTTTGAGTCTATTTTCGTGTGTGGTGTAAGGAAATGATCCAATTTCATTTTTCTGCATGTGGCTGTCCAATTTTCCCAACACCATTTATTGAAGAGGCTGTCTTTGTTCCATTGGACATTCTTTCCTGCTTTGTCGAAGATGAGTTGACCATAGAGTTGAGGGTCCATTTCTGGGCTCTCTATTCTGTTCCATTGATCTATGTGTCTGTTTTTGTGCCAGTACCATGCTGTCTTGATGATAAAGCTTTGTAATAGAGCTTGAAGTCCGGAATTGTGATGCCACCAACTTTGGCTTTCTTTTTCAATATTCCTTTGGCTATTCGAGGTCTTTTCTGGTTCCATATAAATTTTAGGATTATTTGTTCCATTTCTTTGAAAAAAATGGATGGTACTTTGATAGGAATTGCATTAAATGTGTAGATTGCTTTAGGTAGCATAGACATTTTCACAATATCTATTCTTCCAATCCAGGAGCATGGAACATTTTTCCATTTCTTTGTGTCTTCCTCAATTTCTTTCATGAGTACTTTATAGTTTTCTGAGTATAGATTCTTAGTCTCTTTGGTTAGGTTTATTCCTAGGTATCTTATAGTTTTGGGTGCAATTGTAAATGGGATGGACTCCTTAATTTCTCTTTCTTCTGTCTTGTTGTTGGTGTAGAGAAATGCAACTGATTTCTGTGCATTGATTTTATATCCTGACACTTTACTGAATTCCTGTACAAGTTCTAGCAGTTTTGGAGGGGAGTCTTTTGGGTTTTCCACATATAGTATCATATCATCTGCAAAGAGTGATAGTTTGACTTCTTCTTTGCCGATTTGGATGCCTTTAATTTCCTTTTGTTGTCTGATTGCTGAGGCTAGGACTTCTAGTACCATGTTGAATAGCAGTGGTGATAACGTACTTCCCTGCCGTGTTCCTGACCTTAGCGGAAAAGCTTTCAGTTTTTCTCCATTGAGAATGATATTTGCGGTGGGTTTCTCATAGATGGCTTTGATAATATTGAGGTATGTGCCGTCTATCCCTACACTTTGAAGAGTTTTGATCAGGAAGGGATGCTGTACTTTGTCAAATGCTTTTTCAGCATCTATGGAGAGTATCATATGGTTCTTGTTCTTTCTTTTATTAATGTGTTGTATCACATGGATTGATTTGCGGATGTTGAACCAACCTTGCAGCCCTGGAATAAATCCCACTTGGTTGTGGTGAATAATCCTTTTAATGTACTGTTGAATCCTATTGGCTAGTATTTTGGCGAGAATTTTTGCATCTGTGTTCATCAAGGATATTGGTCTGTAGTTCTCTTTTTTGTTGGGATCCTTTTCTGGTTTTGGGATCAAGGTGATGCTGGCCTCATAAAATGAGTTTGGAAGTTTTCCTTCTATTTCTATTTTTTGGAACAGTTTCAGGAGAATAGGAATTAGTTCTTCTTTAAATGTTTGGTAGAATTCCCCCGGGAAGCCGTCTGGCCCTGGGCTTTTGTTTGTTTGGAGATTTTTGATGACTGTTTCAATCTCCTTACTGGTTATGGGTCTGTTCAGGCTTTCTATTTCTTCCTGGTTCAGTTGTGGTAGTTTATATGTCTCTAGGAATGCATCCATTTCTTCCAGATTGTCAAATTTGTTGGCGTAGAGTTGCTCATAGTATGTTCTTATAATTGTCTGTATTTCTTTGGTGTTCGTTGTGATCTCTCCTCTTTCATTCATGATTTTATTTATTTGGGTCCTTTCTCTTTTCTTTTTGCTAAGTCTGGCCAGGGGTTTATCAATCTTATTAATTCTTTCAAAGAACCAGCTCCTAGTTTCGTTGATTTGTTCTATTGTTTTTTTGGTTTCTATTTCATTGATTTCTGCTCTGATCTTTATGATTTCTCTTCTCCTGCTGGGTTTAGGGTTTCTTTCTTGTTCTTTCTCCAGCTCCTTTAGGTGTAGGGTTAGGTTGTGTACCTGAGACCTTTCTTGTTTCTTGAGAAAGGCTTGTACTGCTATATATTTTCCTCTCAGGACTGCCTTTGTTGTGTCCCACAGATTCTGAACCGTTGTGTTTTCATTATCATTTGTTTCCATAAATTTTTTCAATTCTTCTTTAATTTCCTGGTGACCCATTCATTCTTTAGAAGGATGCTGTTTAGTCTCCATGTATTTGAGTTCTTTCCAAATTTCCTCTTGTTATTGAGTTCTAGCTTTAGAGCATTGTGGTCTGAACATATGCAGGGAATGATCCCAATCTTTTGATACCGGTTGAGACTTGATTTAGGACCAAGAATGTGATCTATTCTGGAGAATGTTCCATGTGCACTAGAGAAGAATGTGTATTCTGTTGCTTTGGGATGAAATGTTCTGAATATATCTGTGATGTCCATCTGGTCCAGTGTGTCATTTAAGGCCTTGATTTCCTTGTTGATCTTTTGCTTGGATGATCTGTCCATTTCAGTGAGGGGAGTGTTAAAATCCCCTACTATTATTGTATTCTTGTCGATGTGTTTCTTTGATTTTGTTATTAATTGGTTTATATAGTTGGCTGCTCCCACGTTAGGGGCATAGATATTTACAATTGTTAGATCTTCTTGTTGGACAGTTCCTTTGAGTATGATATAGTGTCCTTCCTCATCTCTTATTATAGTCTTTGGCTTAAAATCTAATTGATCTGTTATAAGGATTGCCACTCCTGCTTTCTTCTGATGTCCATTAGCATGGTAAATTCTTTTCCACCCCCTCACTTTAAACCTGGAGATATCTTCGGGTTTAAGATGAGTTTCTTGTAGGCAACATATAGATGGGTTTTGTTTTTTTATCCATTCTGATACCCTGTGTCTTTTGATTGGGGCATTTAGCCCATTAACATTCAGGGTAAGTATTGAGAGATATGAATTTAGTGCCATTGTATTGCCTGTAAGGTGACTGTTATTGTATATTGTCTCTGTTTCTTTCTGATCTACTACTTTTAGGGTCTCTCTTTGCTTAGAGGACCCCTCTCAATATTTCCTGTAAAGCTGGTTTGGTGTTTGCAAATTCTTTCAGTTTTTGTTTGTCCTGGAAGCTTTTAATCTCTCCTTCTATTTTCAATGATAGCCTAGCTGGATATAGTATTCTTGGCTGCATGTTTTTCTCATTTAGTACTCTGAATATATCATGCCAGCTCTTTCTGGCCTGCCAGGTCTCTGTGGATAAGTCTGCTGTCAATCTAATATTTTTACCATTGTACGTTACAGACTTCTTTTCCCGGGCTGCTTTCAGGATCTTTTCTTTGTCACTAAGACTTGTAAATTTTACTATTAGGTGACAGGGTGTGGACCTATTCTTATTGATTTTGAGGGGGTTTCTCTGAACCTCTTGAATTTTGATGCTTGTTCCCTTTGCCATATTGGGGAAATTCTCTCCAATAATTCTCTCCAATATACCTTCTGCTCCCCTCTCTGTTTCCTCTTCTTCTGGAATCCCAATTATTCTAATGTTGTTTCGTCTTATGGTGTCACTTATCTCTCGAATTCTCCCCTAGTGGTCCAGTAGCTGTTTGTCCCTCTTTTGCTCAGCTTCTTTATTCTCTGTCATTTGGTCTTCTATATCGCTAATTCTTTCTTCTGCCTCATTTATCCTAGCAGTGAGAGCCTCCATTTTTGATTGCACCTCATTAATAGCTTTTTTGATTTCAACTTGGTTAGATTTTAGTTCTTTTATTTCTCCAGAAAGGGCTTTTATATCTCCCGAGAGGGTTTCTCTAATATCTTCCATGCCTTTTTCGAGCCCGGCTAGAACCTTGAGAATCGTCATTCTGAACTCTGGATCTGACATATTACCAATGTCTGTATTGATTAGGTCCCTAGCCTTTGGTACTGCCTCTTGTTCTTTTTTTTGTTGTGAATTTTTCTGCCTTGTCATTTTGTCCAGATAAGAGTTTATGAAGGAGCAAGTAAAATACTAAAAGGGTGGCAACAACCCCAGGAAAATATGCTTTAACCAAATCAGAAGAGATCCCAAATTGTGAGGGGGGAGAAAGGGGATAAAAAGGGGTTCAAAAAGAAAAAAAAAAAAGAAACTATTTAAAAAAAGAAAGGATAAAGAAAAAATATAAAAAGAGGAAAAAAATATATATATATTAGATAAACTATTTAAAAAACGTTAAAAAAGAAAACGGTAAAAGTTAAAAAAAATTTAGCAGAAGAAGAGAAAAAGAAAAAAAATTGAAAAAGAAAAAAAAAATTAAATTAACTGCAAGGCTAAAAAATCATGGGGAGAAAGCCATGAGTTCCGTGCTTTGCTTTCTTCTCCTCTGGAATTCCGCCGCTCTCCTTGGTATTGAAACTGCACTCCTTGGTAGGTGAACTTGGTCCTGGCTGGGTTTCCCATTGATCTTCTGGGGGAGGGGCCGGTTGTAGTGATTCTCAAGCGTCTTTGCCCCAGGCGGAGTTGCACCGCCCTTACCCGGGGCTGCGCTGAGTAATCCGCTCAGGTTTGCTTTCGGGAGCTTTTGTTCCCTGAGCGCTTTCCGTAGAGTTCCGGAGGACGGGAATGAAGATGGTGGCCTCCCGGTCTCCGGCCTGGAGGAGCCGAGAGCCCGGGGCCCCACTCCTCAGTGCGCCCTCAGAGAACAGCGCCCAATGACTCCCTTCACCCTGGCCTCTGGCCGCGCTCCGAGCTGACCGAGCCTGCGACTGGTTCAAGGCAACCCCGAGCTGAGAGTCACTCCTCGGCTCTGTCTCTGTAGCCGGCTTCCCTGTTCTAATACTGGTAAGCTCTGTGACACTCAGACACCCCCGATCCTTCTGCGACCCTGCGGGACCTGAGGCTGCGCTGACCCCACCTGGGCTTCACCCCAGTTAAGCCTCTGGAGCGATGTCCCTCAGCGGAACAGACTTTTAAAAGTCCTGATTTTGCTCCGTTGCTCCGCCGCTCGCCGGGAGCAGGCCCCTCCCCCCGTGATCTATCTTCCCGTCGCTTTGGATTCACTTCTCCGCCAGTCCTACCTTTCAGATAGTGGTTGATTTTCTGTTTCTAGAATTGCTGTTCTTCTTCTCTTCAATCTCCCGTTGGATTTGTAGGTGTTTGCAATCTTTAGATAAGCTATTTAGCTGATCTCCTGCTACCGGAAGTAGTCTCAGCCTGCTACTTCTCCGCCATCTTGACTCCTCCCCCTATAATAAACACTTTTAATTAATTTATCATATACTTAAGTGCCCTGGGAATGAGATGTTATTGTACTGATGGAAACTACTCAGATGGTAAACTAGGTGAGGCATTGTTTTAAATGATTCAGAATGTGTTCTGTTTACTTGATAATTTTTTTTCTTCTTAAAACTTTTAATCAAGTAGATGATCTATGTTTTTTGTTGAAGGAAAAAAAGAAAGACCTAAATTTCCCTCGTCTGTTCTCTGTATAGTCCACAGTGAATTCATGGGCATAATCTAAACGTCCTGACGACATGATAATTGCATTCCCAAAATAGTTTCTACAATTGAGAACTTTAGTTCTAAAGATCAAACAATATCTTGAAGGGTGGCTTATTATTTTTTAAGGCATTTTTAAAAATGATTCTTTTATTTTTCTGAATTGGCCCCATTTTATTCTTATTGACTTTTTGTCAGCAGGATTCTTCCTGGTCCTTTTAATTTGCACTGCACAGCAGACATCACCTTCAGTGACCCTTGTTCTCCCACTCTAGCATAAAAGTTCAACAAATGCAAAATCTGAGACATGACAGGTAACTGATAGATAATTTGCAGTTAAAGAAGTTTCTTAATTACAAAACTATTTCTAGGCAGTCACAGTGTTGAATAATGAGAATTTGACATCAAATGAACTAGACTTAAGAATCAACTTGACAGATTCTAATGCACATTTAATCTCTCCGAACCTCAGTTTTTTCATCTGTCAAATAGACATTTCATAGTTTATTTAAATATGATGTTTTCAACAGTGAAGTACTATGCAATTTTATCTATTTTTATTTTTATCGGGCCCATTACAGTATTATTACCAAATTGTAGCTTGTTGTCCCTAATGAATTCATAGGTACACATTTGTTGTTCCTCTAATGCACATTTTTAAAAAAAGAAATGGAGAATTTATAGACTTGATGACATATAGTTCAAATCTTACAGTAAGTTCCATTAAAAAGTGACTCATTGGGGAAAACAATGAGAGAAGGAGCTTTGCAGTATTTTATCTACTTCAGCACATACTCAGCAAACATTTATTGAACACTTAACCATTTTGCCTAAAATATTCTGTACTGAGTGATGTGTAGAATATAAGATATTCTGAAACAGGTGGTTTCTCATCTTCTGGAAATACGCAATCCCATAAATTACTCATCATTTGTTAGTTGTTTGAATCATTAAATACCAGTCACCTTTTCTCATTCAGCATTTGTCTGTCATGCCCTTGAGGGCCTAAGCTCAGTACTTTTATCTGAAATATGCTTTTCACCACAGGTAAGCAATTATAAAACAGTAATTATGGAAATGTGAGCATTAAGATAAAATGCAATAAATGCCTTTCTGGTAAATTTGTTGTAGAGACATTCCACTTAGACAATTGGTAACAGTTGTTTCTGAACTCTTTCTTTTTTTTTCCCACAGTATAAGACAAAATTATGTACATTTTTCAAAAACATTTCTGTTGGGGTTTAAGGGTGATAAAACTCACCCTTTACTTTTGAATGAGTTGTCATATAATTGAAAAATAAGACATAAGAATCATATAGATGAGAATCAGTATTTAAGGTTTATTTTTTAAAAGTTGTTGGGAGAATATGGCTTAAATTTGCAGTCAGTTAGGTTTTCTAACATTTCTGCATTTGCAAGTAGTCACCTAGAACCTTTGGTCCCTCTGGTTCCATTATTCTGATTGTAGACCTACGACAATGAAGAAACAGATATGAGAGCTTCCTGAGGACAGGTTCTTAGGGAAAAACATAGAAGGGACAGAATCTGGCAAGTGTGTTCCTTCTAAATCCACTAATTAGTGAAGTAGCCCCTGCTTTGTTAGAAATGAAGTAAAATAGCTCTATCTTCTGAAAGAAACTTAAGGGGGAAAAATAATTCCTCCTAACACCATCTCATAGGATATCCATTCACAGTCTGCATGTCCTTGAAGTAAGGTATAATGGATTTTTATTTGAAAATGTGGGTATTTTTAAACACTTCTAATTTGGGGGTATCTAGAGTTGTGTTGCTGGGTTTGGAGTCCATGGTTCAAATGTCATTTCATATTTTTATTAAAAAATTGTATGATTGAGGTGCCTGGTTGGACCCTTGATTTTTGCTCTGGTCATGATCTCAGGGTTGTGAGATTTGAGCCCACTTGGTCTCTGATCTGGGCATAAAGCCTCCTTGAAATTCTTTCTCTCCCCTTCCCTCTACCTCTTCCCACCTGCCCCCTACCCAGATTGTATGATTTAAGCAGTCTCTCCTCTGCTGTCCTGCCTGCTGCTCCCTTGTAATTTATTCAATAAACTTCTATATCCTTTTTTTTTTTTAAAGATTATTTATTTATTTATTTGACAGAGAGAGAGATCACAAGCAGGCAGAGAGGCAGGCAGAGAGAGAGGAGGAAGCAGGCTCTCCGCTGAGCAGAGAGCCCGATGCGGGGCTCGATCCCAGGACCCTGAGATCATGACCTGAGCCGAAGGCAGCGGCTTAACCCGCTGAGCCACCCAGGCGCCCCAACTTCTATATCCTTTTAAAAAATTGTATGATTTTGAAGGTGGGAAGAGTATAAAATATAACTAAATACTTTTATAGATGAGGAATTTAACTTTCATAAAATTTAGGAGGCTTGGCTGAAGACATGCGTAATGACTTTTCTCCTAACCGGAGTCTTACTCATCTTCAGAGTCCTAGTGGCCGGTACAGTGGCTGGCACTATTTATTAAATGAATGAATAAATGAATGAAGAGGCATGGTTCTAATACTGATTTTGTTATTAATCTAAGTCTTTTTTTTTTTTTAAGATTTATTTATTTATTTATTTATTTGACAGGCAGAGATCACAAGTAGGCAGAGAGGCAGGCAGGGAAAGAAAGGAGGAAGCAGGCTCCCTGCTGAGCAGAGAGCCCAATGCAGGGCTCCATCCCAGGACCCTGGGATCATGACCTGAGTCGAAGGCAGAGGCTTTAACCCACTGAGCCACCCAGGTGCCCCTAATGTAAGTCTTTTGCTATTATGTCACTGTTCCTGTGGGCAAGAAAGAAGAAAGCCAGAAGTTTCTCTGTACATTTGAAGAAACAAAACAGAATTCACACAAACATTTATCCCCTGAATCATAGCCTTTGAGATATATTATGATATGGTTAAAATATTAACCAGCTATACTGACTAATTAATTATAATTAAAATTTTGTTTTCCAAGTTTTACTAAATTATGATTTACCAGTGATAGCATGTAAGTTCATAAGGTCTTTTAAAATAAATATTATGCAGACCTTTTTGGACAGTAAATTTCTTCACTAGAGATAAATACATGTGAATCAAAAATTTCATTTTTTTTTAAATTTTGAATTTCCACTTTAGAAATAACTTATTGATTACTCATGGAAACCAATGGAAACTTGTTTTTATGACTTTGGCTGTTTTTGTCAAGAATTATGAAAAGTCTGAGATCTTATCCTACTTGCAAGCAAAATAAGTTGCATGCCAACATTGCTAGGATGCTGGCAGAAGATCCCAGATTCCTCCAATGGAGACAAAAAAACTTTATTACTTATAGCTAGCAAGTAGCATGAGCCTATTTGTGTGAGTTCTCCTTATCCCCGGGACCCACAAAGGGCCTAGATGGATGTTTGCATAAGCAGTGCATTGTATTACAGGAGAGGAACCTGGTTTTATAATGGACAGAACACATAACCTGTTCTTTTCTCTGGAGCAGACACTACCTCTGACCTCTAGGGCTGAAAGCACATTGTACTTTAGTCTAGAGAAAGATCCTGTCTTTGTCTTTCAAGGCTTTTGGCTACACAAACACTTACAAGAAGAGAGTCCAGAATAAGTAGTAGTCAGTATTTCTTAAAGAAGTGCAGAAACATGAACCACCCAGAGTGAATTGCCTCTAGATGGCTTTCATTTGAATTTAGGCAGACATAAGGCCATGCCTCAACTCTTTATTGAGAACCTATATTATAAAACTTAGTATTAGATACTGTGTGGTACACAGTGATGAGAAAGCTATGGTCCATATACTCAAAGGGTAAAGCATGTGGTCACACACACATACTATATAACACAGTCATGTAAGTGCTCCGTCTGTAGCAATTCACATAGAACTTAAAAAGTAGGAGCTTGATGTTAGAAATGCTGGAATCACTACAGGACAGTAGGTGAGGGTTGAGGCTGAACTGCTTGAGTTTAAATCCAAGTCCTACTCTTGTCGTCTTGCATGCAGCATTTACCTACCCTGCTCTTCAGTCTCTTTGTTGGTGAAATTTATATTAGTACCTACCTCATAGGGTAGTTGGGGAGATAAAATAACTTACTATGGGGAAGAGCCTAGAATAGTTTCTAAAACATGTTGCCTGTTCAAAAAAAATGCTAGCTCTGTAAAACCTAACTTCTGTCATTTTTTTAGCATTGTAACCCCCCCAAAAGTTACTTAACTTGATTTCTGAGTCATGTTTTTCTCACTTATAAAACAGGAGTGATCATATCTCATTAGTGGACTCTTGAGTCATAAATTAAAAATGCAATGAATATGCTTAACAAAGACTTAAAACTGGTAGCTGCTGTTAATAAAGGGACATTACTATATACAATTCAAGGGATAGATTTGCCTTTTTTCTTTCTACCCTTAATTTCTTCTGATTCACAGCTGGGAGAATAAAGCAGCAGGTAGAGTGGGGTGGGAAGGAGGAAAAGCAGCATTATAGGAGGAATTGAGACCTGGTTCTATTCTTGATTTCATTATTAACTTATTCATAAAATATATTGACTGACCAATGTTTGGCAATAAATATGACCAAGGGCCTTGTTTTTAAAAAAACTCACAGTAATAGTGGATTGAGCCACTTGTATTCTTTCATGTAGCCTGGAGGAAGCAGAGGTGATCAGGAGGTCACATTTGACCTGAGCCAGGGAAGAGGAGTCAAGATAATGTGAACAAAGGTACAGAGACAAAAAAAACCAAATGCAGTGTGTTCTGAGAGAACTCTTAAAAAGTTCAGTGTAGCCCACTTAGAGTCTGAGGGACAGGTTGGATTGATCGGTGGAAGCCATGTGGAGAAGGATCTGAATGTGTTTAAGGGGGTTAGCCTAATTCCACAGGCCTTGTGAAGCTATTAATGATTTTGTTGCTGCTGCTGCTGCTGCTGCAGAGCAAAACTGGGGCAAGAACAGGACACTTAGAGAAGAATCACAAGCTCAGCCTTATGTTCCTGGAGACAACCCACCCAATCGTTTTGTATTGTATTGGATTAGCAAGTACTCTCAGCTTAATAAGCACTAGCACACCAAGCCCCTTCATCATCTTCAGTGGGCATGGACTAGAAGTACCTGAATAAGGCTCTCAAGCATAAATGCTGACCATTGAGTTGGGAGAAGACAGTACTCTGGGTTAAACCCATACTTTATCCTTCAGTAGTTCAGTGGTGAGCATATAGGGTGTGGCCAAGAATCAGAAGACAACTGCTTTGATTTATGGGAAATCCTACCCATCCACCCACCCACCCCTCACGAGGTCATGAGGACCTGCACTGGTGTTGGTTAATGTTAAAAATACTGCTCTGTGGGAGCTTATTTCTTAACACATCGGATTTTTTTTTTCAAATGTTTACATGACTTTACAATGTTCAGCAGAGCTAAGTATCGAATTGCCAAATACGTAGATTTTATTGTAATGTTGTTACACCAGTCCCCAAACTCTAGCAAAAAATATTCTCATTAACTGCTATTACCTTCATCAAACATATAACCTCTCGGCAGGGCTCTAGCTCCCTAGGCAAGCCCATTATCAGCCCCCACACTTCAAGCAAGTGCATAAGCACCAGCTGTCAACGGTGCTTTCAATCCAGCTGTCAAACCAGGTGTGGTAGGCTCAGTGCTGTGCTCTGATGTTAATGATGGATTAATTAAGGCGGTGTGTGTATGTGCATGCAATGGAATCTGGTGAGCAGTTCGTGCACTGCTTTTGGCTGGGTTCTATGGTAGTCTTCAGTGTATTCCTTGGGGGCTTCCTCTCTCTTCACTAACAGGTCTGTACACTCCGCTTCAAAGGCAAACAATCAGCTTATTTGAATTAAAAATAAAGAACCCCATGACTAATTCACCAAAGCTCATGATCTTGACAGAGAAAGAACAGCGCTGATTTGACAGATCACAGAAGGAGGTGGAGGTGTTCTTTTCCTCCTTACTTTTGCAGAGTAGACTAAACACTAGGAGCATTGCTCATGCTTCATAAACCAGTGACCCGATATGATATTCTTAGCTCATAAGATAATAGGATTTTGCAGTATTCATATGTTTCCTATAAACTTTTTTGGGGGCGTGTGTTTTTGCAGGATGAGTTTGTTGATAACACTGTTGGCCTTTAGAATTGGTCCCCCAACACACACACGAGTTGCCTCTTTATTATCAGCTACAGAGTTTTAAGCTGTTGCCCTGTGTTGCTCACTAGTAGCGTCCTATCTGTTAACACATTGTTCAGGTCTTGGGGACCTATTACCCAGGGACTCAAATGTTTTGTCTAGAGTATACTCCATTGTAGTTTGGATGAAAATTTCAGGCTTCCTTTTTTTTTTTTTTGGAATAATACCAACGTTAACAACAACTACAATAATAACTACAATTAATCGAGCACCTATTATCTGCAGGATTTTAAATACATTATGTGCATAATCTCATAATCTCTTTATTAATCCAATTCATAGAAGTTAAAGTTTAGAAAGAGTAAATATCTTGCCCAAGGTTATGTAGCTCGTCACGAAGAATGTAATGCATTTGGAGAAAATGAACATTGAAGACACATTAGGGATTTATTAGGGAGGAAAAGGAGAAGCTGTGAGGAAACAAACCAAAAATGTGGACAACCCAGAGCCTTATAGGAACACTGGCTGTAAAGAAACAATAAAGCCTTGTAGCCGCAGCACATGTGTCTTGAGCAGCGAGGTGAGATGTGGGAGTATTGAGACTGGCATGATAAGGAGTGTGAACTTGACTTTATTCTCCCTACAGACTGGAAATTGTGAAAAGACACGATCAATTTAGTTTTTAGATGATAATGGCAGTAAGGAGGATGCGTTCAAGTGAGAGTCTGGTAAGAGAATACCATTAAGAAGTTGTATCATTGAGGCTTACTTCTTAGTGGGTGCAGAAAGCAAAACACAGGGTGAACAATGTACACTCATTGCCCGAGGATCTGCTCTGGGAAACTGCTCGACTTGGCAAATGTCAGACATCTGGACATTCAATATTATTTTTGCCTCGTAATGATAATAATAGCTAGCATCTGAGTGACTAGTGCATGCAGACATTACTTCGAGTTCTTTATAAGTGTTCATTCACGTAGTGAATGTGAGGTAGACACAATGAAGCAGGGATACAGGTGAGGACTTTGTAGAGGGTGGCTTCTAAATTGGCTATTTTGATGACAGAAGAAGACAGTATTTTAGATAGGTATTTTATTTTATTTCTCTTTATTTATTAGCTACTTCAGTTTACCACCCAATAACATAATGCAAATTTAGATTTTATGTCTATCATTGTCAACAAGGTGTCATATTTTGTCTGGGAACTCTCTGAAGAGGTATAGAATCCTGTAAACTGAAGAACTTTAACGTTTGACGAATGACAATTAGATCATATTATATCTGGATATCAAGGAAATATTTTACACACTACCTTACAACTTCTCACCAGAAAAATAAATTCTGAATGGCTTGAATGTGCACTACTGTCAAGTGGATTTAAAACAGAGTGAAGGGACCCTAAGCAAAGGGTAATGATAGCAATAATAATGATAGATGGCAATGCATTGGGTTAGGATCAGGGTGCACAGTTGGCTGCTTTTATTTAAGATGTCTTGGTAATGTTAAAGCTGCAAAAAACATTAATAAATGAGTGTGTAGTGCTGTAATCTGAAATCTTTTTGCAGATATCTTGGTTCTTGCACATGTAATCATATATAGCTATTATTATTTAATTAAAGATAAAGAATCACATCAATTAACTGATATGATATCTCAAGTATCACAAATATCTCAAAAACTGTCATTGGTTGTCTGTTTATTGTTATACAAGCCAGGCCCATTTAACTGCCAAAGTGAACAAATTCTTGGTTTTCAAGTTGAAGAGAGAAGAGAAATTCAAATGAACTTGACTTTCAGCCAACGACAGTAATTTTTTGCAATATTTTTGTTATTGGAACTCTCTAGAGTCTGAAGTATTTAAACCTCCAACCTATGTTAACCAGCTTGTGTGTAGTTTAAAACAGTAATAATAGATACATGAAAGTGAATTTTAAAGCAAAGATGTATTCATTTTTGAAAAGAAGATTGACTATAAAATAATATTAATGTGTATATGCAAATTGTCTTAGCTATGACTTCATAATTTGTAATGGTATTCAGCTTGACAATGTTTACACTTGTTAATGACTTCCTTTATGAGTGATAATTGATCTACTTCATTATCATATTAAATCCTTGATCATATGCCATTAAGTTTGATGTAATAAATGATCTGTGTGATTTTTAGTGTAATGAACTAATTAGACTAATTAAAATCAATATGTGTGCCAATATTACACTTTGAATCCAAACGCTCTTTCTTACTGTGCTGGCTTAAAATCAGCAACTCAGTAAAAAGGATCTAATGCTGATTTATGAGCACTTGAAGAACATGAGGCAGAATAAATTGCTTGTGGTAGTAGGGACAGCATTAGTGAAATATAAAGATACTAAGTGCATTGTAAGGTCAGCAGTAAGGATGTACTTACACATGTAGTTATATGGCACCTTAAACCTCCTCTTAATATATCAGAACATTTCAGCAAAATTATTTAGTTTAAATGCCAGTACAATTACTCTGCGCTTGTTCATAAATAACATTGCAAAAGTACAAGCATCCTGATTAGGTAATTGGTCAAATACCTAGCAAAAATATACATATTTAGTTTGAAATATGTTTTTCAAGAATTGATTTATTTCCTGTTAGAGTGAAGGAAATGCATTCTAAAGCAGAGGTTAAATAAAAATCAATGTGTAACTCTACAACCTTATATCATCTATTATTCATTCAGAAATCCATAGAAATTATAATGATAACTTTAGAGAACCTATAGATAAATTCTTCAAAATTAAGCCCCTATGTCATTTCTTTGAGGAATTCTTTCCTGATTCTCAACATTATAATATGTCCTCACTTAAATACTAACCCAAATGCTTTTCTCTTCTTTTTATTTACCCAGATTTTTAATTTTATGATTGATTTATTAATGATAATTAAATTTCTATACTATAAACTTCATAAGGATGGGGCCATATTTCTGAACCTTCTCTAAGTTGGTTTAACACTGTGGCTTACTTCTGGAAAGCAAAATCTGTTTCTTTAATTTTCTTATAAAAATCCATAAGTTTATTTGCTGCTACTAAATTTGGGTAAATTTTAGATTATTCTAATGGAAACTAAATATCATACCCCATTATTCAGTAGGTACTTGTTATTTTTGTTTTTTAGATCAGATAGCCATTTTCTCCCCAGAACCTGGCACATGCCTTCCATGTTTGTTTCCTTTGAGGGCTGGTAGAAGTTGAAAATATAAAAGGAAGCTGAATTGGAATGTGAAATTTTGGGCTTATTCATTCTATACCAGATCAACAGTTACTCACTTTTTCCCTTTTACTTGATATAAGGGTTTATAGCTATCACCAGTAAAGGGAACCAGTATGTAATATCTTTGGATATTTTCTTTAAAGACTTTCTTGCTATGTTTGTTTTACCGGTGTCTCTGATGATCTAAATATATGTAGGCATTTAATATGAAAGTTTCACATTGGGAATAATTTTTAGTGATTTGATTGTGAGGAAACATAAAAGAGACTCTCAAAGAATTTTCCCCAACCCATTCAGAACCTGTTTCTCCTATTTCTCTTTTCTTCACATTTCCCATGGCTTTCAGTCATCATTTGTTCATTCATTCATTCATTCAAAATGCATTTATTGAGACTTCATGCAAGGTACTATCTGGTTCTCTGATAAAGAATACAGGGGCTGCCGGGGCACCTGGGTGGCTCAGTTGTTAAGCCTCTACCTTCAGCTCAGGTCATGATCCCAGGATCCTAGGATCGCCCTGCATTGGGCTCCCTGCTTGGCATGAAGACTGCTTCTCCCTCTCCCACTCCCCCTGCTTGTGTTCCCTCTCTCACTGTCTCTCTCTCTGTCAAATAAATAAAATCTAAAGAAGAAAAAAAGAAGAAGAAGATATAGGGCTGCTAGTCTGAAACTATTTCTCATGTAGGAAGAAAGATATGTACATACATAGTTCTAATCTAAAATATGTAATAAGTCTTTGAGAGTCTCAAATAAATTGCAAGTAAAACTCAAAGAGGGGCCAATGACTTCTAGCAGGGTAATTTGGGAAGGCATTGTAATGGAGGTAGCATTCAGACTGAACTTTGGTGACTGGAAAGAATTTTGTCAGATTGGTATGGGAAGCGACCATGCTAGAGAGAATGAAAACCATAACAATCTGCCTATTCTAAAATGAGGTGAGCTGTTAGAATCCAGACTAACTAGATGGGGCAGTAGTTTAAATTAGCACAAATATGAATTATAAAGTATTCCTTCTGTTGCTTTTGAATATCTGAAATAATTGTGAATTTCATAAATTGATATCTAATAGAGATGCTAAGTAATTTTTTAAAAATGAAGTGTAAGTAATATTATAGATTGTGGAGAACTTCTAACATCTAAATGATAATCTTAAAGAACACTGATTTCAAGTCATGGATTCTGATAATATTTTATCACATAAGGAAAGTGCAGTTCACTAGATTTCCTTGGTGGTGGAGGGTAGGGATAAATGGTATCGACAGATACATTAGAAAGAGACTTGTAAGGAATGCTCTTAGATTTTAGGCAAAACCTCAATACCTAACGTAGAGAAGCATGGATCTCCTCTCATTGAAACTAGGCTCAATCCATTCCTTTGTCTTGCTTCTCATTTCTAGAAACAGATTCTAAATACTACTTACTCTTGCTCAACAAAGGAAGACAAAATGTGTACAGGTTGTATTATTTAGTGATATGATGTATGGAATTAGTTCAGTGCACTGGCAGCTCCACGTGCCCCCTTAAAAAAATATTTATTATTGTTGTTGTTGCTGTTATCTTTACATGGGGGTCTAGGAGAAGACTTTGAATAATCAGTAGTGACATTGTTGGATTTTGCGAAATAAGCAAATAACTTCAACTTTCAGAGTCTCAGCAACATGTTTAAAATGGAGGTTTTGAGCTAAGCAATAGCTGAGAGATTTTCTCCCCCAGTTATATTGTTCTATGATTCTACTAGTGATAATAGTATTTTAACTCTTATGGAGATGATCAGATTTTTAAAAAACACCATATTTTTAGAGAATAATCCTCTAGTGGAATTAAAAGAATGTGATATATTAAATCAATGTATTCATAAAATAAAATATAAATGAAATTTGGATATTTTGGGGGGATAATGTTTTGGGTAGGGAGACTGCTACATAGACAAGGTCTACCTGGAATCTTTCTTCTTACTGTCAGAACTAATGTTCTTACAGTATTCTTGATTTCTTAATGTTAATTAATAACCTGTGCCAGTTCCCTAAATTGCCTCTCCTCTGTCCCTGTGTGTCTATATCTCTTTATCTGTATCTGTTTGTCTCTTGCCCTTCTCCTGCCTCTCAACAGATCCCTAGACTGGAAATCAGAGATTGTGTAAGCAAGATGCTTTACTTCATCTGACAATACTTTAAAAAATTTTTCTAAATAGGCATACCTTTCTTTTCTTTCTTTTTTTAAAAATTATGTTATGTTAGTCACCATACAGGACATCATTAGTTTTTGATACAGTGTTTCATGATTCATTGCATATAACACCCAATGCTCCATGTAATACGTGCCCTCCTTAATACCCATCACTGGGCTAACCCATTCCCCCACCTCCCTCCCCTCTGAAACCCTCAGTTTGATTGCCAGAGTCCATAGTCTCTCATGGTTCATTTCCCCCTCTGTTCCCCCCTCCTTCATTTTTCCCTTCCTTCTTCCAATGTCCTCCATGCTATTCCTCATGTTCCACAAATAAGTAAAACCATATGATAATTGATTTTCTCTGCTTAACTTATTTCACTTAGCATAATCTCCTCCAGTCCCATCCATGTTGATGCAAAAGTTGGGTATTCATCCTTTCTGATGGCTGGGTAATATTCCATTGTGTATATAGACCACATCTTTTTTATCCATTCGTCTGTTGAAGGGCATCTAGTTTGGCTATTGTGGACATTGCTGCTATGAACATTGGGGCCCTTCTTTTCACTACATCTGTATCTTTGGGGTAAATAACCAGTAGTTCAATTGCTGGGTCACAGGGTAGCTCTATTTTTAACTTTCTGAGGAACCTCCGTACTGTTTTCCAAAGATGCTATACCAACTATCATTCCCACCAACAGTGTAAGTGGGTTTCCCTTTCTCCACAGCTTCTTCAACATTTGTTGTTTCTTGCCTTGTCAATTTTTGAGTAGGCATACCTTTCAATTTAAATGTATTTATTTCTGACAGACAATTTATCACTTATTTGCACTATTAAGTCTTCAGGGAACAGAAACTACATTTTTCTGTGATATGATTTTTTTCATAATTGCTTACTAAATGTCCCTGGTTTGTTTTTCCAGGCTATCCAGAGGTCTTTGACATTTAATTGTGGTTGCTGAGAAAAATAGAGTGACTGGATATTTTGGTTCAGGACCAGTCTCTGTCATTTGATTCCAATAAATGAAAATAGGCTTAATTAACAAAAGAGCAGTAATACTGTCACTGTATGCTGATGGACTTTTGCATCCATTCCTTGTCCTGTGGTGGGCCAGAGGCAGGCTGTGTGTAGACGTTAAACTGGAAAGACCATTGCACTTAGGTCATGATCTTGGGTTGGTCTCGGTTCTGCTAACTATTAGTTGTGTGATCCAGAGCAGCTTATTGAAAAGTGAGGATGATAACAACTTCCATGCTGTAGCATTTTTGGGATGACGTAAAATGCTATATGTAAAAGCAACACATAAACTCCAGAACACTATAAAAAATAAAGATTTTGATTTTATTAATTCTTGAAACTAATAAATTTCACTTGCATATTTAAACATTGAACAAAATACATATTTTATATTGGTAGAATATAGAACATGAAAGTTGGGAATTATAGTCTGTGCACCAATGAATGTAGATAATGAGAGTAAACTCTTGGGGCACCTGGGTGGCTCAGATAGTTGAGTTTCTGCCTTTGGCTCCGGTCACGACCTCCAGGTTCTCGGATTGAGCTCCACATCGGGCTCCCTGCTCAGTGGGGAGTCTGCTTCTCCCTTTCCCTCTGCCTATTCCCCTGTTCATGCTTGCTTTCTCTCTCTCTCTCTCTCTCTCTGTCTCAAATGAAGAATAAAATCTTAAAAAAAATAAGAATGAACTCTTTTCTGTGAAAGAGGATTGAATAATGAAAAAGCAATGAAAATAGGGGTTCCAGAAATAATATATTTTATCGTATTTTGGATTGAGGTTGAATGATATGACTTGAATTTGCTACATGTTTATGAGTTTAAAAATGTTCAACCCTCTAATATCTAATGACTTCTATGTTCAAAGTAACATTAATTAACTATTTTAAATCAATGGCATAAAACAGACAACATTTTTCTAGAATATCAAATATATAGAAAGAGGGAAAGAGAGAATATGATTAACTTTATTCAATAATTTAATACAGATGGTAAAATTATGCAATTTTATATATACCTACATAAACTTTAATTCTGAATGGGCAAGTGTTGTTTTTACTTTTTGTCCAACAAAAATATTCAAAAGGATTTTGGCCATACCCATAATTTCAATTTAATATATCTCACTTTTCAGTATCAGAACTTCTATGGAAGTCAAGAAAAACTTTAATATTATATATTCTAGATGCCATTCTAAACTCAAAATGTAGCTGAAATTGAGACATTTTCCAGTTGAATACCTACACTGAATTTAGTAATATCTTAATTTTAATATGTTACTTTCAAAGAGACATTTTACAAAAAGAATTCAAACCACAAATATTTTATTATTTTGTTAAATGTATGGTTTGTGCTTTTTAGGAGCAGATTTTATTTATTTGGGTTTTTTTTTGTTGTTGTTTGTTTATTTATTTAATAAAATAATTTATTTATTTGTTCCAGAGAGACAGAGAGAGAGAGAGAGAGCATGTGTGTGATAGTGCAGGGGCGGGGGCAGAGGGAGAGGGACAAGCAGACTCCATGCTGAGCACAGAGCCTGATGCAGGGCTCCATCTCAGGACCCTGAGATCATGACCTGAGCCAAAACCAAGAGTCAGTTGTTTAACTGACTGAGCCACGCAGGTATTCTGGGAACAGATTTATTTTTGATGAGGTTTTGTATTTATTTTAATTCATAGATATCTTTCTTGTCTTCTTCATATGCTAAGTAGTATTTTGTGAATTTTTGAGACATACTGATTTTCTTTCTTTTTTTTTTTCTTTTTTTTTTATTTATTTATTTGACAGACAGAGATCACAAGTATGCAGAGAGGCAGACAGAGAGAGATAAGGGGAAGCAGGCTCCCCGCTGAGCAGAGAGCCCAATGCGGGGCTCGATCCCAGGACCCTGGGATCATGACCTAAGCCGAAGTCAAAGGCTTAACCCACTGAGCCACCCAGGCGCCCCGAGACATACTGATTTTCAAATATATCAATGGTTATATCACTTCCAAGAGCTTTTCTTGATGATCCCCATGTAGGACCCGACCCTTATCTTTCTGTGTCCACAAAGTGGAAATCCCCACATGTGAGGAAGTATCATCCCATCTCTGTTCTAATAGTTATGAATAATTTCTACACTTGTGTACATGATTGTATCTTCATAGTATATTCCAAGTTTCTCGAGGGCAGGGCTGTATCTCATTTTCCTCATGATTCCTGGTATCTAGTTTTGGGCCTGACATTTAATAGTTGCTCAAACCACGTTTTCAGAATTAAATAATGAAATAGGGAATGCTATTTAAATGATTTCATTTATTGCTGTTAGAAAAACATTACCAGAAAAGAAAGAATTCTAGCTTTCCAAAAACCTGTGTCTGACAAATATCAAATTCTTCACGTATGTTAGCAACAAAGTCTTTTCATATATTTTTTTTTTTTTTTTTTTTTTTTTTTTTTTAAAGATTTTATTTATTTGACAGAGAGAAATCACAAGTAAGCAGAGAGGCAGGCAGAGAGAGAGGAGGAAGCAGGCTCCCCGCTGAGCAGAAAGCCCGATGTGGGGCTCGAACCCAGGACCTGGGATCATGACCTGAGCCGAAGGCAGCGGCTTAACCCACTGAGCCACCCAGGCGCCCCAAGTCTTTTCATATATTGACTCTATAATATAACATGCCACCTGACTTTTTATATATAAAAGTCACTGAATATGTGTAACATATATTTCCCAGGATTATTATAAGAATTGAAGAAAAGTTTAGCTGAGAAAGAATTTCATAAACTGTAAAATGTTACAGACATGTAGTACATAGTAGAAGAAATTAGTAGAAGTAATAGCAGTGAGTTATCACTGTCATTATTATTACTGGTTTATTCTAGTGAGATGTTCAATGTTCAAATCAGCCATGCTTTTTATCACCAAGTGCAAAATCATATTTATTCTCAGCTTCATATCTGCAATACCTACTCATTCCCTTGCTTATACTGATCTTTGTAGTTTTAATGAAGTTTGCGTAAAATCCCTTTATGGAATTTTTTAGCATGGACTTCACAGGGTATTGGTCATGTTTGTCACTATTGTGTTTGACCCATAGAATCCATGTCTTCCTTTTTCCTGATAGTAACTACTTAAACATTTGTTTTAGTGTTGTTGGAATTATTAAGTTGCACTGCACATAGCTAGGCTGGACATGTGAACCAAAGTAGGCCCTTTCTTCTTAAAGAAATGATTTGAGCTGATTCATCTTAGTATCTTAGATTGGCCATTGTTCCTGCCACCTAGTTCGCTAAACTATGTACTTTCTTTCTTTTTTTTTTTTAACTAAGTAGTTTCTAATTCAGTTCTTTATTTTTATTTTTTTATTTATTTTTTATTTTTATTTTTTATTTTTTTTAAAGATTTTATTTATTTATTTGACAGAGAGAGATCACAAGTAAGCAGAGAGGCAAGCAGGGAGAGAGAGGAGGAAGCAGGCTCCCCACTGAGCAGAGAACCCGATGTGGGGCTCGATCCCAGGACCCTGAGGTCATGACCTGAGCCGAAGGCAGAGGCTTTAACCCACTGAGCCACCCAGGCGCCCCTAGTTCTTTAGTTTTTTTAAAAAATCTTTTTAAGGGGCGCCTGGGTGGCTCAGTGGGTTAAGCCGCTGCCTTCGGCTCAGGTCATGATCTCAGGGTCCTGGGATCAAGTCCCGCATCGGGCTCTCTGCTCAGCAGGGAGCCTGCTTCCCTCTCTCTCTCTCTCTCTCTCTGCCTGCCTCTCCATCTACTTGTGATCTCTCTCTGTCAAATAAATAAATAAAATCTTAAAAAAAAAAATCTTTTTAATGTACTGGGAACCACTCCATAACTTTTCTGATAAATCTCCTCTTGGTATAAGTTAATTATGGTTATACATGAGGGAAAACTGTAACTGATACTAGGTCCATGTATCTATCTGTTAGTATTATGATTATTTTTCCCTAATTAGAGGGAATGGTTGGCAGGAGTGTAATTTTTAACTCCTTTTAAATACTCAAAAGGCTTTCCCATTGTGTTTCCTTTTGTATGTATGTGTACTTATGTAATGCTGAATGAATAATTTATCAATAAATGATGACTGATTGAAGTAGAAATAGCAGCAACATGAACTTTAGGTTTTATGGCATATTTCCTGTGGCATTTAAATTATAATATCCACCTGCATTCATGCTGTTAAAGAGAATGACTCAAAGTAGCATAATTGAGAGGAAATTACTTTCACACTTCCACACTTTCCATGTTTAATAACAATCAGACACAAAATTGTTGTTTCCCAAAGTCAAAATAAGTATTAGAGTTTTATGATCCAGTCCTCCTGAGTTTAGAAATAACTTAAATTTCCAACTAATAACATCACTAATTTTTTATAGGCCCCCAAATTAACATAATTTTTAGGTCAGAATTCTGAAGCTGTCTTCTGATCAAAATGGTATTCAGTTGTGATTTCATCATCTAGTAAGATTGTATTTTAGTTTTTGATATTTTTCATGGGTAATGTTCTATTATCTTTTTTAAGGGCTATTATGTATGTGTATATGAGAATAAAGGGAAACATAAATTATCATCTCATAAATTATGTTAATAAATTATGAACAGAAAAGAAACCAGGAGAAAAAAAAGGAATGACTTCATCCCTATGTATGAATTCCGAAAGTGATGTGAAATTTTGCCTGAAAATTCAGCTGCATTAGAAGGCCTTTTAAATTACCTGATTTGGGAGTGTTAAAAGATTTTTCTTTTTTTTCTTTTTTATCTTTGAAAACATGGGTTAAAATAGGCCGCTCAACTTAAGGAGAACTTCGTGGGCAGTTCAGTGACTTTGTTTGTTGCATGTGCCATTTTCATACGTCTATTGAATTATAGCCATATTGTGTTTATTTATGTTATGATTATTAGTATCATTATTTTAAATTTGTGTCTCACTGCTTGCAGACTTCCTCTTGATGGGTACAGCATGACAACAGGTAATAGACACAATAGCAGTAAAACAGTCATCATCACTGCTGGGATGAGAAACCCCTCCTCTTTGCTTTTTTTAACCTTCCTCAGCTGGAAAGTTTTGACATCTGCTGGTTTGGGACGTGGCTGAGCAGCTGTCAGCAGTGGGGTAGCTGCTTTCAGCAGCAGTTGGCGGGATGGCAGGGTGCCAGCTTGTACCATCTGTGCGCCTGACATTTCATTCTAATTAACAGTAGGGTTAATTGTTCTGGCAGGCTCAAATGTAGTGTCTAACATTACCCCAGGGAAACATGTACAAGTGCAGGAGTGGCAGGGAGCTGGGGACGGCATCGCTAACAAACCCATCGAGGGAGAGTGGTTAACAACTACCAGTGATTTTACTAGCTGGCCACATGCAATAAGGTTGAGGTATTTTTTATTCTGATGAATTATGCCAAGCCTGTAATGATGTAGAAGGAATCAAGCTTAGAAAGGCTGAGACTGCTGCCTTAGGGCAATTGCGAGGGAACAATTTGCATGTTATTACTGCATATTCATACCTAATTGTGTTAGGCTTTGCTAATAGAGCAGAATGACAGTATGAAAAATCGAGCAACTGCTTTCGAGGCAACAAAGCCAATGTTTTTTTCTTCCTACACTATGAGTGCTGAATGATCATTTAGACATTTAGTTGCTCAATATGACAAGTCTACCATTTGTTAGCTTGACATATTATAATTTATAAAGCGGTATTCTAATTTTACTTTTAGTTTATTCTTCTCATTTTATACAATATTCATGATAGCAATTTGAATGGGGATATTCATAGCTATTGTGAGTAGTTGTGATTCAAATAAAACTATATTTTGTATGAAGCATTACCATTGTTTTATGATGTATTAATTTTAATGTTTAAATAGCTTTTTCATATGTTAATACAACATAAACCAAGAGTTGATGAGAAATCCTTATTATAGCGGTGCTCATTCACATAGCTATAGTTAATGTCTCAACATTTCCATTTTATAAAGACCTATTTTTAGTGTGGCTTGGACAAAGAAATTGTCAGGTGGTACAGAGCCAAAAGTCTGCTGTTTTAGAAAAGTGACTATGTACAGATTCACTGAACTTAGTATCTGATTCTATCTTCTAAGCAGATAATATTCTTAAGAAATCTCAAGCACAGTAGTACACTTTTTATGTTAGCTCACAATGCCTTTTGAAATCTTTTTATGGAAACTCAGAGAAGACAAAGAGTTGGAAAATGTAGCTTTAGAAATCTACATTTAAAAACTGGTAAGATCTATCTTCCTTCTAATTTTATTTCTTTTAGATTTGTAAGGCCATACTTGTATCCACAAGTTGCCCCAGTCTGATATTCGAATATCCATTCATTTCAAATTATAAACCAGCTCTCATATTTTATTGCCTGCTCCAAGAGTTCAAAAAAGTTTTAAGGATCAAGTTAGTGAATTGAGAAAAAAGATTCAGTAGCTTTTCTGACTACCTTATAGTACAATAAAAGGTTTACATTTATTTCTTGCAATTTCTATTTTTTTAATTTCTAATATAATTAGTTCAAATTTTTTCTAAACTTGTATTATATGGCATGTACAAATTAAGTGAAAACTGCCACATGTTAGTTTGCTTTGTGTGTGTGTGTGTTTCCTGAAAACACAACTATTTTCCAGAGTGTATGTGGTTAGTTAAATAATATATAGTATAAAATCTGTCCTAACTTGTATTTAAATTTCAAACCATGGAATTATGTAAATACTACATATTTGCAGCTTAATTATGTAGTAAAATATTAGAGGACTATAATTCAAACAGTATATGATATGGCTCAGTTAATCTAGGAGACCCCAAATTTTGACTATTGGCTGGTGATTTTATGGCTTTGGACATAGAAATTTAGTCCCCCACATAAGATGTGTTCTATATTTGTACATTTCTGAGTTGGAGGGTAAGTAGAGACTTTTGTTAAATATATGAGTCATCTCTCAGCCAAGAATATACTCTTTACCCTCAGTGTGTTTTTGTCAGTTTTATGCATTTTTTTAAAAGTGAAGGCTAATGTATCATTTTGGAATCTTATTCTAATATATCATCTAAATTTGAACAATTATAGAACATTTCAGTTGAAATCTAAGCCTAATAAGATTTCATAGAATATAAATCTGTTGCCTCAAAGACATCATGTTGCATCAGGCTGTTTTTTTTTTTCCTGCCTAGCTTTTGAAGGGTGAAAAGCAGAACATTATCAAATAAAACAAAAACTGAAACTACAACTCTCCCCGAAGCCCCCCCAAGTTTGACTTGTATGAAACAGGGGTTCTATACTATAGCAGATCATGTTTCATGATCACAGAAATAGAAGTAACCTTGTAGTATTTTAGCATATTTCTTCTGCTCCATTCTTACCTAAGGGACTAGAGGCTTACACCTTCCAAATTAGACTATTTCATATTTGGACATCCTTAACTATAAGGGAATGAGATATTTAATATATTTTACTCTAAAATCAAAAGGAAGATACTTGAGTTAGAATTATTTTTCTTTTCTTTCTTTTTTTTTTTTTAAAGATTTTATTTATTTATTTGACAGAGAGAAATCACAAGTAAGCAGAGAGGCAGGCAGAGAGAGAGGAGGAAGCAGGCTCCCTGCTGAGCAGAAAGCCCTATGTGGGGCTCGAACCCAGGACCTGGGATCATGACCTGAGCCGAAGGCAGCGGCTTAACCCACTGAGCCACCCCGGCGCCCCTAGAATTATTTTTCATTCCATAAATTAGTAAACTTCAAACGCAACCTACATAGTTAAATTTTCAAATCAACAGTATAACATAGCCAGTAATTTTTGAGGAGTATTATTTGTGAGGCAAAGTCTTTACTTTGTATATTTTTATCTGTTTTTTTAAAAGATTTTATTTATTTATTTGAGAGAGAGGAGAGGGAGAGGAAGAAGCAGGCTCACCGCTGA
This sequence comes from Lutra lutra, assembly GCF_902655055.1. Taxonomy (NCBI): domain Eukaryota; kingdom Metazoa; phylum Chordata; class Mammalia; order Carnivora; family Mustelidae; genus Lutra; species Lutra lutra. Next base: position 57,610,543 of record NC_062281.1, on the reverse strand, counting down.
GGAGAGAGCCTTACGTGGGGCTCAATACCAGGCCCCTGAGATCATGATCTGAAAGGCAGATGCTTAACTGACTGAGCCACCCATGCGCCCTCTTTATCTCTGTTTTAAAATTAGATTTTCTAAGTGAAAAATGCATGGAGTCATTTAACTGAAGAAAGAAAACTGCCACCCTAAAACCAATAAATGTGCCTTATTTTGCTTTTTGAACCATAGTTTTGATTCAGTTTCTAAAGTTTATCTCATTGTCATATTTATCATTATTATCAATGTCCAGAAGCTTTAGTTACTTGTTTCTGTTCCCATTTTTTTTGGTGGCTACTGTATAATCAAAATCTCAATGTATGCTGCCCCCTTCTCTCTAGCAAGTCACAATAGAATAAAAGCAACATTAACTGAATGACTACCATGTGCCAGAAGTGATTCTAAAATTTTGTGTTTCTTCAGTTAAGCCTGACAACAACACAATAATGTAGATACCTTTACCTTCACCACTTTTCAGAGGGTGGAAGCAAGCTTAGAGAGTGGTAATGACTTGCCCAGAATTAGACAAGTAGTTAGTGAGTAGTCAGAATTACATCTGGAACAAGTTTTCTTAATCACTGCAATAGACACACTATCTAAACAGGTAGGTAAGACACAGAAAGAGGAAAGTGTAAATACATGAGAAACACTTTAAGAAATGTATATAGTCTATCTAAAATGTTAAAAGCAGGGGCGCCTCGGGTGGCTCAGTGGGTTAAAGCCTCTGCCTTTGGCTCAGGTCATGATCCCAGGGTCCTGGGATGGAGCCCCACATTGGGCTCTCTGCTCAGCAGGGAATTTGCTTCCTCCTCTCTCTCTGCCTGCTTCTCTGCCTACGTGTGATCTCTGTCTGTCAAATAAATAAATAAAATCTTTAAAAAAAAAGTTAAAAGCAGGTTTTGTTTACTGTAGAGAGAATAGAAATTCAGAAATTGTTCAGAAACTGAGAGACGACATAAACCAAAGCTTTATACTTTATAGCATGTCCAGATTGGGGAATTTCACAGAGGAGATAACTGGGTGTGCTTTCAGTGGAGGAATAGGCATTGCCTAACCATACCTATGGGGATTATTTTATTGTAAAAGAGTGTGCACATTTGATGAACTTTCTATCGACTAAGCTATTTTACAACTGTAAAAAACCAATAGTGATATACATGATTTTTGTCCATAGTAATGCAAAATTTTTCCAGTAGAGAGACAGTTGTTTTATGCCCCACAAACTATAACTCCAGATGTTATATTTTATTGTCAAACATTAGAAACATCACATTTTTCTCATTTTATATTAACAAGTTTTGTATCCATTAGCAAATTCATTTCAGTATTCCAAAATGTGCATGTATTATACACACACACAATATACACACACACACACACACACACACACACGTGTTATTGTATATGTAGCCTCTTTATATACATATTATATATATGCATATGCATATCCATATATACTTTGGTAAGCATTATGAGGTTAACAAACAGAAAAACAGAAGTTGAGGTGACGAAATTGTACTAAGGGCCCATTATAAGCCCAGGATTGGCTAACCCCTTTTCATATATTAGCCATTTTAATCTTTACCATAATTCTACGTGGTAACTATCAATTTCCCCATTTTAAATGATGAGGTGAAAAGGGGAATGAGTCAATGATAGCTCTGATGTCTTGTGTTCCAGATGGTAAGGAAAGGAATCAGGGTCTGAATCTAAGTCTGTCTGATTCTACAACCCTTGTTTCTAAGATCAGGACACTATGTAAAAGACAAGTAAAACACCTTAAATCAATGTAGTATATGATTGCTATCTAACCCAGGGTAGAAATGCTCTTATACAGTGAAAGGTAAATAACTGACAAAATAGCTGGTATGTTCATTGATAAAGGTCACTGATAATGATAGTGCTTTTATAAAGAAATCGTTAGAAGGCAACATGGATCTTCTGGGAAACCAAACACCATTTTATCATCATTGTCTTGACTGCTGCTTCATTTCCGTAACAAGTATCGTCTTTGTCTTCAACAATTTTCCAGCTAAATTTATGTGGGATTAACGCCTATAAATTCTATCTAAAAATTTGATAGGACAGCCTCTGATAGGTAAAAGTAACCTGAAATTTTATTTATTGATTGATTTTTCTTTTTTTAATTTTAAAAATCAAATTTTATTAGGAAGTACATCATGATAGATGTGTAACATAGAAGAAAGAGTGGTTTATTTATTATTTTTTAAAGATTTTATCTATTTGAGAGAACGAGAGAGAGTGAGGCAGAGGGAGAAGGAGAAGCAGACTCCCCAATGAGCAGGGAGCCTGATGCGGAGCTCCATCCCAGGACCCTGGGATCATGACCTGAGCCAAAGGCAGACACTTAACTGATTGAGCCACCCAAGTGTCCCAAGAGTGGGTTATTCTTTCATAAACCTGCCTTGGAATTCCAGTTCTAACACTTGTGGCCTGTGTGAACATGGACATGTTATTTAAAGATAAGACCTTAATTACTCTATCCAAAAAATTGTAATGGAAAGTCCTATTTGGATTTGAGATAAGCTGGATTAAAAAAAACACTCAGAAATATAAATAGAGCATTCAATAAATGGCACATGTGTCAGTTTGGAGTGATATCTGGCCTTCAGAAAGGGCATCATTGTGTGATTATTTCCTTTTATTCTTCTGAAATGTCAAGAGTTAAGCAAAATATATGAACAAAGTTTATTTTATGTACATATATACACACAACACATATGATCATTCTTATTTGTATATTAGTCAAACATTTCTGTTTTCTTTGAGAAACTATGCTTAAATTTCTAGTTTCTATGTATGGAAATTTAAGCCTGTATTATTCTATAAGGAGACATTTATATGTATTTGGAATGAAAAATTAGAGCATATGCCTCTCAGTTCTCAAATATTTTCTGAATTTTAGCAATTTTTTTTCTGTCAAGTTAATTTAACAGATAATATCTAATGCTCACTGAATGTGTTTCTTATTTTAAGTATTTTAGTTCTAGGAAAAAGGAACTGTTATTGAGAATTTATGATTACTTTTATGTATGTGTTAGTTATGTTTATAATGATACTTTCAGCTGGTAATAAACATACATATAGGTGAGTCTTATTGTGAGTGCATATTTTACTTATTTTCATTTTTTGAGTAATTGCATGCTTTTCTTTTCTTGTGGCTTCACTTGAGCTTTCTTGTGACTATCTAATGACATTCTAAGAAAACAAAATTCTTGCTATCAAACAAGTGCATTAATTCATGTTTGGTACATGGGAAGGCAAATTTAAGCAGATGTGAATTGTGCCTGTGGTTTGGAAGTATGGAAGGAAATGCATTTCACAAGACTCATGACAATACTAAAATGCTATTTGTTAATTTTAAGCACTCTGTGCTCTACAAACAAGGAAAGAGAGTACCAGAGTAAGTTCTTCCTGTACCAACTAAATGTTAATTCACAAAAATATTTCTTACAATGCCAAAAATAGGATTAAATTCAGTGACCGCATGCATGAAGATATTTGGCACATTATTAATATCTTTGGTTAACTTTTACATGGTATAATATAAACAACATTTTTGTTGCTGTGGTTTTCAATCTAAGGTAATCCCTAGTTCTCGAGGCCTAATCAACCGGAAGGAACATGGAAGTGACAAACATAATCGCAAATTAATCATTTTTAAGCCCCAACAGGCTGAAACATTGAGATTCCAGGCCCTCCAAGTCTCTCTTGTTTCCTGACAGAATCCCAGGAGATTCACAGAGACTCCTGGTGGATGTGAAAATTACCTTGATGTTGCTTTTTGCTTTGTAACCTGGTCACTGTAATCTGCAATCTTGTTGTCCCTGTCACTTACACTGCAGCGTACCACTGCAGTGCTGCCCTCAGGGCTGACCTCTTGCTGTCACTGTCCAAGTTATTCACTTTGAATTCCTAGTTCCTCCTGCAGTTAGCTCTTCTGCCCCTCCTCCTCCTCCTCTTCCTCCTTTTCCTTCTTATCTTTCTTTCTCTTCCTCTTCCCTCTCCTCCTCTTTTTTTACTCCTCTACTTCCTCCTCCTCCTCCTTCCTTTCCCTCACACCCTCCCTCTTCCCCGCTGGCTGTCTTTCCTCCTACTCATTTCCTTTTTCTCCTCCTTTGCCTCCTCCTCTTTCTCTCCCTCTTAATCTCCCTCCTTACCCTTCCTGCTTCCTCCACCTGCCCCACCACCTCCTTACCCTGCGATCCCTCCCCCCGCCGATTACTTTATTCTTCTCTTCCTTCTACTCACTTTTCATTCCTCTTTTTGAAAACTGGTCTTAATGAGTGAAAGAGAAGGGATACAATCAGGAAGTCATGTCAACCGTAAAAAATTAATGTATTGAAAAAGACAAAGTGATTTTATATTTTTTGAGGTATAAGGACAGTGGCACTAATGTTTATGACACAGTTGCTTTCGGCAAAGGCCCAGGGGACAAAATTAAGATCTGTCACACAGCTTTCAGAACTTTTTCATGAAAGCCATTGACTATAAAGGAGAGTATGCACTGAATGAGTAAGTTTGATCAGAACCTCCACGAGGATTGGTTTCCAGCCACCCAAGATTTTAAAGCTCAAAACTAGGAACAGGTAAGTGAGTGCTCAGTTTGGTCTGGTTTGAGGTCACAAGTTTGATAATGAAGTTTGAACCTCTCCCAGATGCTGACCATGTTAATGGCAGGATGAAGCCCCACTGCTCCGACAGTCTTCATCAGGATCTCTAGACTTTCTGGTTATCTGAAGCTCATTCTCTTTGCATTCCCTTCAAAGACTCTGGGAACAATATCCCACAAATCTTTGCATTTCATAACAGGTCATCTGAGGTTTTTATGTTTAAAGATGGGTTTGGCTTGAAAATAAAATTTGTGGGTCCTATTTTCTTTTCTTCAGTATTTAAAATGTGTTACTCCATTGACTTCTAGCATAAAGTATTACTTTAAAAAAAAAGTCTAATAGCAGTCCGATTTCCTTTCCTTTTAAGTGATGATCTTTTTGCTGGGAAACAAAAAAGATCGTTTTTTTTTCTTTTTTCTTTTTTTTTTTAAGATTTTATTTATTTGAGAGAGAGAGATCACAAGCAGGCAGAGAGAGACAGAGAGAGAGAGAGAGAGAGAGGGAGGAGGAAGCAGGCTCCCTGCTAGCAGAGAGCCTGATGCAGGACTTGATCCCAGGACCCTGAGATCATGACCTGAGCTGAAGACAGAGGCTCAACCCACTGAGCCACACAGGCGGCCCCAAAAAAGATCTTTGAAGTCTGATAGTTTTATGAGAATATATTTTGGTGTTGGGCTTTTTAGGTCAATTTTCAGGTGAGTAGTTTCAGGTCTTTTCATTTCTGGGAATTTTTCTTGAGTTCTGGTTTTCAACATTTTTTATATTCCATTGCTGTAGGTTTTCTCTTTGGGGATCATTATATGTCTACTGAATATTCATAACTTATCCTCCATATTTATCATTATATCTCAAATCCCTAATTTTTTTTTAGATTTATTTATTTCAGCAAGAGAGCATGCCAGAGTATGAGTGGAGGGAGAGGCAAAGGGAGAGAATCTTTAGGCAGACTGCCTGCTGAGAGTGGGGTCTGACACTGGGCTCCATCCCACAACCCATGAGATCATGACCTGCGCCGAAACCAAGAGCTAGATGCTAAATCAACTGAGCCACCCAGGTGCCACTCTCAAATACTTATTGTTACATCTTCATTTCTTTTGCTTTTGAACATTTTTCTCCATTCTTTCTTTTACTTTTCTGAAGGCATCATCTGTTGTGCTTATTTACCATTCTATTTTATTTCATTTCATTTTTTTTTTTTTTTAAATCTCTGAGGTACTATATTCTTTTACTTTCAGCTTTGGCCTAAGTGCTATCATCTACATTTTCACATCTTCCTATTTTACAAACATTTTATTTCTGAGATTTTCTAGCTAATTATGTGTATTTATTATTTATACTTTTCTTATTTTTTTTAAGCTTGCTTTGGAATGTTAAATTATAGCTTTTATTTCCTGTGTAGACATGATTTACTGGCTGGCTTTCGGTATTTATAGGTAGGGACATTATAATTATTTTATAATTTACAAATGAAAAGATGGGAATCTATGCAATGATTTTATCTTGTCACTTTTTAAATAAAATGAGTAGATGAATGTACTTTCAGAAGGAAGAGTTAAGTCATGATCTCTTTTCTAGCTCATGGCTCTAGAGCTTCCTTTTCACAAAGTGATGAAAATACATGGCCTTTTATTTCTCCACTTTGTTTAAAGTAAGGCTGCGGACCTTCTTGTAGACTTTTCTCTTCTGTATTTCCTTGCGATACATTGAAATATTTAGTATTTACTATTTCTAGTTATGTTCTAAACGTGCATAAATATGGTTTTATTTATTCCTTATAGTGGCCTATGTTTTTGAACTAAGTATAAAATCCACGTATTTCTGCATAAATGTGCTCTAGCAAAATTTATAGGATCACCAAAAAAAAAGATGACCGTATCTCTGTGTTTTTGAACTAAATTTACTATAGCATTCATAATAATATTACATGTTTAAACTACAAGATAATGAACTTCTAACATCTGTGGTATTATTCCCTAAAGTGGTTGACAAAAATCAAAACAATTTTGGAAGTCATCTGTAGTTTTATTTGAAGCAGTTAATAACACATATACAAACAGGAACATAAACTATGAAGTTACCTTAATACTGGATCCAACATGTTAACAGCTATTGCTTATATTTTCAGTTGAGCTTAAGGAAGCTTGCATTTGAAAATGAGTGGACTTAATTTAGAAGGACAATTATTTGATCTAAATCAAAAGTCATGCTTCAAAGGGAAGCATGAAAGTGCACTTTTTTTTTTAAAGATTTTATTTATTTATTTGACAGAGAGAGAGATCACAAGTAGGCAGAGAGAGAGGGAGAGAGGAACGCAGGCTCCCTGCTGAGCAGAGAGCCCGATGCGGGCTTGATCCCAGGACCCTGGGATCGTGACCTGAGCTAAAGGCAGAGGCTTTAACCTACTGACCCACCCAGGCACCCCGAAAATGCACTTCCTATGACTTCTTTGTTAAACTGTTGTCTTCAGCATGGTCTTCTTAAAATAACTTCCAACTAGGAGCAAGGTGCTAATGGTTCTTTGGTAAATTTGTGTGTTGGTTTTTATGCAGTCATGATAACCGTAGGACTCTATAGTGAATAGCATGTATACATAATCATTTCGTGAAAGTTATATGCCTATCATCAACATTTTGAGACACATAAATTCTGTATTTAACTTTTCATTAAGCTTAAGTATTCATATTTTTTTGTTTCATTGTCAAAAGGGTTTATTTGCAAAAAATAAAAGTTATGCATTTCTACCCTAAAATAAATGACAGAATTATTGAAGTAGGTGCATTCCAACTAATGTCTATAAAGTCTATAGTATAATATATATATATATATATATATATATATATATATATATATGGAGAGAGAGAGAGCGAGAGAGAGTGTTTGTGTGTGTGTGTGTGTGTAATACTCTGTCTCTATATCTTATAAACACATCCCATTATTTCCCTCAGTATCCAAGGACCACATCAACTGGCAGCTTTGCACAAGTTTCAGGCCCATGCATGGTCCACCAACTGATGGCCTGACAGTGTGCTATATCTTATTAGATCAAAACATGACACAAGGCAAAACTGGCTGGTATGTAATGTAAAAGCACCCAGCACCAAATACTTCTCTCTTCACCCCTGGACCCTGGAAAGATCTTTCAACTACTTCCCTCAGAGCATATTTATCAGAAAATACCCTGCATGTTTTCCTAGAAGGGGTATTATTAGTTACATCGAATCTGGGAAGGATCAGGCAAAGTCAATATAACTAAATTAATTAATTGCACACGCATCTCACCTAACATTGGACAGACCATGGAAGTTTCTGGAAGTACAAGAGATATTTTACTTAATTTAATGCAACTTGATAATCACTGAAAAACATGAAAGAAACAAACAAGATACTTCCTAAATCAGACAAACACCAGGACAATAGGTGTAAGCTGGGATATTCATTCCTGACCAAACTTGCATGTGCGATCAACGACATCATATATTGAGTTCCTCCTATATGCATGGTCTTCCATGTTTCTAGTCTTCCCATTCCCTTCTGGACTGTTGCCAGAGTTGATGGCCCAAACAAGCTGCCACTGTGTTTGTTCAGCCCAGGAGCCCAGCTGCCAGGGGCTTCTGTCCTGGTTCCTGTTGCGACTCTGATTTTATACTCATATCTATATTGGTTTTGATCCCAGGTGAATTTTGGGTTTTCTCCTTTTATATTTTATCAATCACTATTATGTATTTAGGGCAGTTAGTGCTAGTGTCAAAATATATTTATTTGCCATGTTGAGTAGAACACTCAGAGATTTTTTTTCAGTAAAAATCCTTATTTTTTTACATTCTGTAATATCAAAAATGCCAAAGAATAAAACATCGCCTTTATAAATTGATATAAGCTCATCACCAAATTACTTACCAAATCAAAAATTGACTTTGAGGTTCTAATGTCTTTAAAAAATGAAATAAAATTTTTAGAAAAACATTATTAATTTGAAAGAATTATACTAAAATGGAAATAAATTTCGCTTTCACCATTTTAATTCATATATTTAGTTTGCATTGTAAAATAATTTTTTTGGAATAGCAATAATTCTTGTCATTGAAAAGCTAAACTATAAATTTTATTAGCGGTATAAAACTAGAAATTTAACTTCTCTTACTTCACATCAATCTTGCCTTTTTGCATTTCTTCTATGATCATATTAAACATATTAAATATGAAAGTATGTGGACTAATGAACATAGAGTCACCTGAACAAAATAATAATGAGAAATCTAATTGTTAACAAATTGTGCTTTACCCTTTGCTATACTTGGAGAATTTTGTTATGAAATACTTTAGAGTAAAGTGATTATGAATTTGAATAATTTATGTTATACAAAGATCATATTAGTTTTTACTAATAAAACCAACATTCATGCTTTTCTCCTATTAATAATGGAAATATAACATTTTCAAGTAATTATTCAATTTGTGAATTTTTATTTATTTTTTAAAGATTTTTTATTTATTTATTTGACAGAGAGAGATCACAAGTAGGCAGAGAAGCAGGCAGAGAGAGAGAGGGAGGCAGGCTCCTTGCCAAGCAGAGAGCCCCATGTGGGCCTCGATCCCAGGACCCTGAGACCATGATCTGAGCTGAAGGCAGAGGCTTAATCCACTGAGCCACCCAGGTGCCCCTCAATTTGTGGATTTTAAAAAATATTATATTTCTGATATATATTAGAGCTATATAGGTTTTGAAGGATTTGGAATTATATCATTTGGTTGCCATAACCTGAGTCAGTCCCTCATTTCATACAGTTAAATAAAAATAGTAATTATGACGACTGAATAACAGAATTTGGATATGATATGAAGTCATTCTTATAAGAAATAGTGTGATAAATGTCCTGAATTTGGAATGTTCGAGTTAACAGCAGTTATTTTAGTTCGAAAATAGTGTTCTTAGTATGATGAGAAATAGGAAGATAGGAAACACAGAACGGAGACTGATTATGGAAGACCTTGAATGTTAGACAAAGGGCTTTGGCCTTTATTCCATGGATCAAGGGGAGGATAAAAAGTTTTTTTGTTTAAGAGGATATCATGATCAGATTTGTTATTCAATGAGATAAATATATTGAAAAAGGAAGTTAAGAGACCATTTAGAAAGCCAGCATTCTATGAGAGGTAAAGAGAGGGGTATTTGTGGAAATAAAGAAGAGAAAATAGATAGAAAAATGTTATGGAGTTAAAATGAGGAAGTGAATGAGAAGCCTCATAAAGGGAATGTTTAAAAAGGAAAAAGATTGATTTTTGAGCCTGGGTGATGGGAAGGTGATGGTGTCAACAAGAGAAATCAGTAGCGTACAAAAAGTATAGTTAGAGAATGAAGATGATGGGCTCAGCATTGAACAAGTTTAATTTGTGATATTGGCAGGGCATACAGGTGATTGCCCTTAGGCTGTTGAAAACATGATTGTATATTTGTTTCTTCAAATGAACACTTGCAAAAGCAATCCAAAGCTTCCCTTAAAATCCAAGAATAAATTATCTTAGCATTGTTGTTGGGAAACCTAATCAAAATGTCATTTATAAAATATGTATTTTACAGTACACCTTACATTCTTCTTTAAATTCTAAGATAAGGGACTCACTGTATATTCAGTAAGCATTTGGGCAAGCTTGAGAGACTCGTTGGGATTCAGCATACATACCACCACAGCTTAGTTCCATTGCCCAGCCTGGGGACTACTTAAATCCTGAACCAACCACCATGCCTGGAATATGGTAGATCCTTGTGGATGAGTATGAAAGGATCGATGGATCAATGAGCACTTTTTTGGTTTTTTAAAACTTTAGAAGTCATTTGTGTTTCCCTCTTGGTGTAGTGTTAGAAGGGAATCTCACAGAAATGAATGATGAAAGTTTGAAAAAAATTTACATTACTTGAATATAACTAGAATATCCTTGGTTGGGCAGATTGAAGCACAGAGGCAATTAAGGTTGATCCACAGATTTATGATGCTGCAGTGTTTTTTTATTTCCTTATTTATATGACTATATAAAATATAAAGGGAATGAATGGTAAAGGTTATATATTCTTTAGTAAAATATGAAGCCATCATTATTATTAGCATTAAGTATTTCCCTAGAATAATTGTCAATGACATTTATGTCCATCCATGTAGGTAATTACTTAGTTCCCAATGACACCTGGAAAAAAAAAGTTAATTTTTTAAGATTATATGATTTATATAAATTTCTGCCTGATTTCAGGAAGAAGTCAGAAGAGACTCCAATGAGTCCTTTATATTCTTTGGGTCTCTAGTCCATCCTGCTTTACAGTCATTGGAGTCCATTTTCAATGCTTGAGTATGGCATCATAGAGCTGATATTAGATCTCATGATCTCCTACAAGGCAGTTCCAAGTCAGGAGATAGAATGGCAGTAATTTATAAGGTCTGATACTATACCAAATACTATCTACAAGAGAACAAGAGAACTGTTACAATTGTGAAAGTGTTATGGTTTGAATTGTGTCCTTCCTCCCCCTACACAAAAGGTTATGCTGAATTCCCAACCCCCAGTATGTCAGAATGTGGCCTTACTGGGAAGTAGGGTCATTGCAGATGTAATTAGTTGAAATGAGGATACACTGGAATAAGGAGGGCTCCTCATCCAGTATGACTGGTGTCCTTATAAGAAGAAGGTGATGTGAAGACAGAGGCACACAGGAAGAATGTCATGTGATGATGAAAGCAGAGATTGGAGATGTGCAGCTGAAAGCCAAGCAATGCCAAAGATTGCTGGCAAACCATCAGAGGCTAGCATGTGGCAAGAAAAGTTTCCCTTGCAGGTTTCAGAGAGAGCAGAGAGCGTGGCTTTGCTCATACCTTAATCTTGGCCTTCTAGCCTCCAGAACTAGAAGACAATGCAAGTCTGTGTTTTAAGACACCTAGTTTATGGTGCTTCATTATGGAAGCCCCAGAAGACTAATATAAAGAGTAAAATACATTGTGGGGTATATCACACCATTGTTTTTAGTGACTTGAATGTCTATATTACCTTTTCATAGAAGTGACAGCAGCCTATGGGCGGCCACAAACTTGTACTTTCAGAATTTCCTGTATTTTGGGAAACTATGACCCAAATACCAAGTTAGTATTCTAACAATGTCCCTTGACATTTATTTCCAGATATTTCTTGTCAACTCCATCGTCTATTTGTTTTTAAAAGGTGCAGCTACTGTTAAGAATTACATACCAATTTATGTTCCTATGAATCATTTAATGCCTTTGGAGATTAGGCCTAAGGAGATGGCTTATCAAATTCACTTTAGGTTTAAGCAGTTCAGCAATAGTTTTTGAAAGGAATGATTGGGTGGAGTTTCTGCGATATTGAGAATCCATCATATATTATGAAAAATGACATATTTATTACCTTTCATTCTCATTAGTTATTATGCAAAATCTTTTGACATGAAAAATTTGGTCAATACTTCCCTTGAATTTTGAAATATATTAATTAATTTTGATTTCCTTGGGCTATGCAAGTTAAATAATTATTTTGGGGAATTTTTTTTTGTATGATATTCTTACAGACAATTCCAATGTCCATTGAACATTTCCCTTCATTTTATTTTTCTATGTGGACATGAACCTTAATTTCACAGATTTCCTATTGGAGAATATTATTAAGGACTCCTCAATAGTCAACAACTAGTTAGTAAATAATAAATGTCATTTATCCTTTTAACATCTTTTAATACCTGCTCCAAACTGCTTTATGTAGAAGATTTCTATTTCCTCCATGATTCTCTTTTCCTGTCCATTGCTAGCTTTAGAAGAAAAATAACTATTTCAACATTTTCTCAGACTAAACTGGAAATTTCATATATCCTGGTTCTTCTGAAGACATGTTCTTGCCTACAATTATTTCTAGCTTGATGTTTGATGCTGTTACAGAGATGATAAATATCCAGCTAGTTTCTTCAATTCCTCTATCTTTGTAGATAGAGAATTTTACAGAATTTGGAAACACATAAGTTGTAGAAACTATGACATCATGTATTGTTAACCCATTGATCTCTCTTCTGTACATAAATAAGAAAAATGTACTGAATAATGGTTCCTTTCCGTGTGTGTGTGTGTGTATGTGTGTGTGTGTGTGAATAACTGATATGCATAGCTCTCACTCACACAAAAGTACTGAATGAAATATCTCTTTTTTTAAGAAAGGAAAGTACCAATGATTTTGATACATTTTGAAGGTCAGTAATGTTCAGCATAGAGCAATATGCGGAGAACAATAGCTCCTTAGAGAGTGGAAAACATGGTACTCTCATTATCCATAATCTCAGCTGGTCACCATAGTAACAGCATTTTATTTTCCAAGATGTAAGCCTTTATAGTTCTGTAGAATTCACTTCCTAGGCCCAGACACATCAGCGGCATCTAGTGGCTGAGACCTCAGCTGAAATGCTTGCGCTTTCCCGCTTGCTCTGTTACTTTGAAACACTGATGGCTTGCGCATGTGGCTAACTATGTTTATATTTCTCAGTCGTCATGATGGGTGACTAGAATTTTTCAGAGAAATATTTGTGGGGTGTCTACAAAGCAGATTGAAAGTGTAAGCAAGAGGAAATTATTTTGACTAATAATCCTATTGTAAAGAATTTTGTGGGGATTGGGGAGTGTAAAAGCATTGTGTATTCTCCATCCAAATAGAGAAGGAAGTAGGAAAGGTGCAGTTTCCTGAGATAATGAAATCATTGCTCAAAGAATATACAGGACTGCTCTCTGAGACCCTTCGATTCATTAAAGATTCAAAGAGTTTATTAATGAATTTTGAGAATAACTAAACCATGTTTACCCACTTTGATTTTCTGATCATGTATTTGTCCTTTGTGATTTTTAGTTACTTTTCTAATAGTGGTAATATATACATTATGTGAAATATATTTCAGAGTCAAACCTAATTTGGATAGTGAATGGGGCAATTCAGAAATTTTACTTAGCGTCCAGGGAGGTAGTATGGGTTGAGACCCAGCTATAGTCCTGCTTCTACCTCATCCTAGATAATAAGTATTCTTCAGCAAAAGCTACAGCTGTGGTTTGCAACTTTGGCTGCATGTTAGGAGAAAATATCAGTATCCAGATTCAATTCTGGACGAATTAAAACAGAATCTCCAGGAGAAGAGCTTGAGCATGACTTGAAAAAAAAAAAAAAAAATCTGAGTAACAACATCTCAAAATTACCTGAGGAGTTTTGTAACAATATACCATCACTGGTCTAACTTGAACCTTATTCCTAGTCGTGTGAGGCACTGACCATCAGCATCACTGGAGAACTTGTTAGGAATTAATACACATTTAAGTTTGAGGGGTAATGAAAACCCACAGAGGTTCTAATTCAGAAAGTCTGAGTTGAGTCTGGGTATTTTTTTTTTTTTTTAAAGTTGGATGCTTCCATATCTGTTTAGCTCCCTGCTGTAACTGAGCCCATTACCTGAAATTTACCAACAGGGTTAAAGACAGACACTTAGGTAGACTGCAATGCATTCTATAAATGTTACTCCTTTACTCATTAGGTTAACCAATATTTACTGAGTACCTATTATGTTCCAACTGCGGTAAGGGGTACACAAAGGAGATGACGTGGGTGATGTGCTGGGCTGAAATCAGTCTGAGAAGTAGGTACTTCTCAGTTCATAAACACTTTTCTAAAATTATTCATTTGCTTATCTTAGGGATAGCACAGAAATTTTAACATAAAAGAACCTGAAAAAAATGGTTTTCTAAAATTCATAAAATGAGAGCTAAATTTTATTGTTTTATTTATTGTTTACCCAAATCTGTTTATATCTTAGTGAAGTTATTTTTTAAGGAAGTATGCACCATTTCCTGCCTTAAAGAAATGTACATTTTAGATGGATTGTTAAAGCATATTAAAAAGTAACCAAAGGATAACACTGGGATAAAATTATATGGAACTAATTATACATTTTTTAGTGATGATATAAATTTTTGAGAAAAGTGATCAGGTTTTTTTGATACGGAGAATTGTGTGCAGATTTATTGAGAAGCTCTTTTGGGAACAACATCTGTGAGGGAATGAGAAAAGCAGGACAGAGCAGAGGGAGTTACCATAATGAGATGCATTCGTACCGGATAACTCATCTCACTCCACAGGGAACTCTGATGTTAAGACAGTACTTCAGTGATGTCCTCAATTGAGCCCATGACAAGCCTTTGTTCCCCTGCATCAGCCAGTACTGGATGTGAGCTGCCTCCAAGAAGAGGGTGTAAACTTGGGTAAAATAACCCCCTTTGGCTAAGGGCAACTCTCAAGGGGGTTCTCAGCTTTGCGGCCCCAGCAGCCAATACTCAAGGCAGCTATCAGAGTGAATTCGTCATCTCTGAAGGGTGGATTCTGAACAGTGAATCACATCTATTCCAAAAGCACAGACCAGTTTAAAAATACTAGATGTTTCCCTTAATCTCACTTTCAGATCATCTCTCACATAGACCCATTCCACATTTCAAGACTTACCTTTTGGTGCTCTCTGAATAAAATCTTTTGCCCTAGCAAAATGGGCAAGCTAAAATCTTTCTGGAGCATGTCTCTCACCCTCTCATGCTCTGCTTTTTTTTTTTTTTTTTTTAAAGATTTTATTTATTTTTTGAGAGAGAGCATGAGCGAGGAGAAGGTCAGAGAGAGAAGCAGACTCCCCGCGTAGCCAGGAGCCTGATGCAGGACTCGATCCTGGGACTCCAGGATCATGACCTGAGGCAAAGGCAGTCGTCCAACCAACTGAGCCACCCAGGCGTCCCTCATGCTCTGCTTTTGTTCTCTTCTGACTGCTTGCCTGAAATTTCCTGGACTGTTTTTCTTCACCTTTCTTGGACAATTCATTAGTTTAACAATTGATTTAAGTATCATTTTGCTTATGAAAACACCTAACATAGGCTTCTCAAACTTGAATGTGCTTATAAATCACAAGTTCTGGGCATCTGCTAAAACGCAGATTCCCATTTAGTAGGTCTGGAGTGGAGCCTGGGGGTCTGCTTTTCTAACAAAATAACCATGCTGGTAGTCATTGAAGAAATCTACCTTGTCTGTACGTTGGTAGTACTTTTATCTATAGCATCTTTTATTGCATATAACTTACCCTTTTGTAGAGTGTTTTTATTTTGCATTAGTGTAAGTTAATCGACGTCGTAGCAGTTGCATCTAATATATATGTATTTCTCACAGCATTTAGCATAGTGCTAGTATCTATTAAGGACTCTATATATCTGTTGATTGATTTTGAAAGAAAGGACTAACAGGTAGTTAATGATTTTTCAAGCTGAGCATGTGAGCTTTCAGGGTTTTATAATGTTACGCCTGCTGAATGAGAACTACTGGCAGTGACTTTTTCTGAGGTCCTGTAAAGCTGTCCTAGTTCTGCTCCTCCCAACCCTGAGCTGATCATCACATCAGATCAGGAAAAAAAAAAAAAAATGCCACGTCTTTACAAATGCTCAAGGGCACAGAAAGTTAAAAAAAAAAAAAAAAGGCAACTAAAGACTCAGATGTTCTTAATTTCCTTTATTGTAAACCTAGCTTCTCTATTTCCTCTAGCTTCAAAGAACAGTGAAATAATACACCCAGTGATACCTGCCAATGGCCCATTCCTGTTTTTGGTGAGAAGCAAACACATCGTGTCGACAGAGCATCAACCAAAGAATAGTTTCAAACCCATTTCTAGGTAATATTTGGCATTAACATTTGATCAATAGTTCTTACTAAATGACTATTCCAATTTTTTTATCCTTTTTATTCTTTCTCCATTTAAATCCTTATTCACCATTTATATACTCTCATTATTTTATTGTTTTACTCTTGGTAAAAATGAACAGTAGGAACTATAGCTCTTTCCTTGACTGATTTTAAATAAATTAATTAGAAGGGTATTTGCATAATCTAGAAATCATATGTGTTGGGGATAAGCATGTTGAAACTTCTCATTAGTTGATCGTAAGTCATAAGTTTGCTGCTGAATCCGTGTCCATTAATGAGGTAATACTTCACAACTGACTGACTTGGGCCCTTGGTCCAGGTGGATGTTTTGCTTTTGTGATCATTATAATTTTAAATGTATTGGTATAAAGTTATTGGTATTCAAACTATGAAAGAATTCTAAAGATGTTTCTCAGTATGCTTCAAATTCTTTGGGAAGCCAGGAGAGTTAATACTAAATATTTGATGAGATACAATAATTTGAAAGAACTCTAATAAGCCCTTTTAGTCAAAGAGTACAGAATTGTGATGAGTATTTCTTGTTACTGGTTGACAGCATATGTATACTCATAAATTGGTTATTTTGTTGGAAACTTGAGCAGCAAGCATAGCTGTGCATATTGATGCTATTATACAAATCAAATATGTTTAAAGAGACTGGGTTAACAGAGTCTCAATATTAAAAGGCTATGGTTGACTCTTTCTCTTGGTCTTAATTTCTGTGTCTCTTTATAATTGATTAATGTTCATTGGTAGACTAAGTATGAATAATTTATGATTCACATAGCTGCTGGCTTATTAATTGTTTAATTTCAGAGAAAGTAACTATATATTAGGGAAATTCAAGTTGTCACTCTGAGTAGCCAAGTGAATTTATACACTTTGTTACTGTATAGTCCAGAAATAGTGTATCAGACATACACTCTGTATTTTCTACAGTGCTTAAAAAGAATACTAATAAAATGTTGAAGAAATTTTTTAAAATAAAAAGGAGCAAATGACTTGGCATGTCTGAAGACTGCAAGCTCTGAGTTTTTTCCCTCCTCTCTATACATTTTCTTCTGCTTAAATGATTCCACGTAATATGCCAACCATAAAATAAGTTAATTGACAAATTATGCTTATTCTTTAGAGAAAACATAATTAAATATAGAAAAGAAAATTCACTTTCGATATATTACAGTTTCTTTGGAGTTTGAGCAAATGATTTTAATTCTGAGAAATTAAAAGACATAAATTTGCAACATGCATGGAAAAACATCACTGACTTAAAAACATACAGTAGTCTCATAATGATAATTTTTTCATTTGTCTCTACATTTATTGCTGAAAACCAAAGGCTAGAATAAATTACATTAAAATGAATGTTGATAGCCTTTTCTTGTTTGGTACATATTTTCAAATAAACCCAAAAGATGAAAATCTTAGTCCGTATCAGAGTGATCTTCAATGAAGCTCAAGAATATAAATTTGAAACTTTCACTTTCCTGAAATGTAACTTTTAATATTCAAGGAGAGAATTTTGAGAAATGGTCAATAAGATTGATTTTTGTCTATCTTTAAAATATTTTGACTGTGTAACAAAAGTCAATTTCATATTAGAAAGTGCGGATAATGCTTTTCCTAAGGTGAAGTCTATTTGGGTATGGGAGGAGAAGAAATAGAATAATTTTAATGACTTCTCCTACTCCTCATCTCTTTCATGCATTTAGTACAAATCATTCCAGAGCTCTGGATGAGTTTCCATAGAGACCACAGTGCTAAGCTGTGGAAGGAAGCCTGAGCTTAATGTTGGCACTATAGTAAACATTTCCCCTTTCATGTATCCCTTTAGAGAATTGGGAAGAAAGAGGAACACAGAATGCTATGTGATCTTATAAAATGAAAGAGAAAAGAACAAAATAATATGTATATATTGAGAAAGGAGGAATGAATGGCATTTTAGTTACCTTGGTTATGTTTGAACAGGTCTCACTTTTCCTGGTAGACTGAGCTCCTTAGGGGCACAATGGCCCATGTTTAATTTAGCTTTGTATAATATATTTTTTTCATGAATAAAATATGGTTGTAGGCTGACATCTGCTTAGATCTCTACAATGTCATATCTAAATCATTTCTACTTCACCTAATGTTAGACTCACTTCCTCTTACTTTTCTCTCTTATATTACTGAATATCCTCAACTTCATGCAGGCCCATCTCCTATAAACATCAATTTAAAAATTGAAGCATTCTTTTTTACTCTTTTGCTCAAGGCTAAACTTTGCATTGGTGCAATTGATTGCTTTCTCCAGAGAATTGCTCTATCATTTATTTTCTCTTTTACTTTCAGGACTTTTCCCTCTCTTGTGGCTACTTCTGAGCTTAATAATAAGCTCGTAGTCCAGCCATAATAAAATAATCAAGTAAAAAATTAATAAATCAGCCTACTTTGAGCATGTCCTCAGCTATTACTACATCTCTTCTCTTCCTAGATCATCTAGTTTTTTAAAAAGGATTTTCTTTATTAGTTTGAGAGAGAGGGAAAGTGAGCATGAGTTGGGGGAGGGACAGAGAGAAGGACAGAGAGAGGGGCAGAGGGAGAAGGAGAAGCAAATTGCCCCCTGAGCACAGAGGGAGAGGAAAAAGCAGATTCCCCACTGAGCAGAGCTCCACCCCAGGACTCCAGGAGTCCAGGACCCCAGGATCACAACCTGAGCCAAAGGCAGATGCTTAAGCAACAGAGCCACCCAGGTGCCCCTGGATCATCTAACTTTTTAAAGAAAGTCATTATTCTGTTTCCATTTCCTTTCTTCACATTTGTTTCTCAATGTATTGCAAATTGATTTTACTCTTGTTGTTGCCCTGATAAGATCACTCTCGACTTCTAGATTCTCAGATCAGCCCTGTCTTACCTGGATCTCTTTGCTGAATGTGGCATTTTGATCTCTTATTTTTAGAATTTCTTTTTAAGTTCTAAATGAGGCTCAAACAAATTTTTCTTCTCCTTCTTCTTCTTCTTCTTCTTCTTCTTCTTCTTCTTCTCAGCCACGTGTGTATTTTGTTAGTTGTTCTAGATTTCTTCTTTGTGATTTGTCTCTACATATGCTTTATTAATTTTCTTATTGGTTTACAATATGTTTAGAATATATTTCAGATTCTGATTTGTTGCTCTTGATATGAATTGCAAATACTTCTTCTAGATAAATATGGGATTTTTCCTTAAAGAACTGACCATAGATTTTAACTTTTGTTTTTTTCTTTTCATTTCATCAGTGTTTATGTCTTATATTTTTATTTCTTTCACTTTCTTTGACTTACCTTTCTTTGTTGTTGTTTGGTGTAAAATTGTATACAACATTATAATTGTTTAAGGTGCAAAACATAATAGTTTTATATTTGTATACACTGCAAAGCAAATGCCACAATAAGTCTAGTTACCATCTGTCACCATATAATTGACCCCCTTCACACATTTTGTTCACCCCAACTCCCTTGCCCTCTAATAGCCACTGATCTGTTCTCTGTATCTATAGGTTTTGCTTTGTTTGTGGATTTTTTTTTTAAGTTTTTTTTATTTATTTATTTGACAGAGAGAGATCACAAGGAGTCAGAAAGGCAGGCAGAGAGAGAGGAGGAAGCAGGCTCCCCACCGAGCAGAGAGCCCGATGCGGGGCTCGATCCCAGGACCCTGAGACCATGACCTGAGCCTAAGGCAGCGGCCTAACCCACTGAGCCACCCAGGCGCCACTGTTTGTGGATTTTTTTAATTTTTTTTTTTAGATTCCAAATATAAGTGAAATCATACAGAATTTGTTTCTCTGTCTGACTTAGTGTGGTACCCTCAAGGTCATTCATGTCACAAATAGCAAGATTTTCTTCCTTTTTATGATTGAGTAGCATTTGAGGAACTTCTATATTATTTTCCATAGTGACTGCATCAGTTAACATTCCCATTAGCAGTGAGCAAATATTCCCTTTTCTCCATATCCTTTCCAGTACTTGCTATTTTTTGTCTTTTTGATAATGACCAACCTAACAGGTGTGCAGTGATGTATCATTGTGGTTTTGATTTGCATTTCCCTAATAATTAGTGATGTTGAGCATTCTTTCATGTACCTTATGGCCATCTGTACGTCCTCTTTGAAAAAATGTCTATTTAGATTGTCTGCCTATTTTTAATCAGATGATGATCATGATCATGATTGTTGTTGAGTTGAGTTCTTTATGTATTTTGGGTATTAACCCCTTATCAAATATATGATATGTAAATATTTTCTTCCGTTTAGTAGATTGCCCTTTTAGTTTGTTGATGATTTCCTCTGCTGTGCAGATGCTTTTTAGTTTGCTATAGTCACACTTGTTTATTTTTCTTTTGGAGTTAGATGCAAAAATTCAATGCTTTCATTCTTTATTACTTTAATATGCTTCTTTCCAATTTCTTTTTTCTTTTATACTGAAACTCATAGTAAAGATATGTTAGAGCTCATAATTCTATTCTCTAGGCCTTTTAACTTCACTCTTCTCTTTTTAAAAATTTCTTTTGCTATCTTTGTTCATTCCAGGTAATTTTCACAGATTTTTTTCCAAGTAAGTAATTTTCACTCTAGTTGCTTCTAATCGGCTGTAATTTTAAAAATGAAAACAGCTTCATGTTTCAGTGTTTAAAAAACAGTACATTTGTGTTTCATTCTTTTTCAAATATACTTATTCTTTTATATGATGTCATACAATGTTTAATTTTTATGCTTTAATCACTTTAAAGTTTTTCATTTTATAAAATCTCTATCATACTGTTTTATTTTCTGTAATTCTTAGAGTCTAATCCAACTGTTGATTGTGTCTGTTTTTTATTATTTCCTATCGTGCTTTGTTATTTTAGCTTCCTTAGCTTCAGCGAGACTGTGTGTGTGTGAGAGAGAGAGAGAGAGAGAGCATATATTTTTGTGGTATGGGCTGGTTTTGTTGCTGTCATATGTCCCAGAACTAGCAATAGCCTGAGTGAGAATTCCCATGCCATGCCATTCACATGAATTTAAATCCCAAAGTCATTTAAGTTGTAAGCCTGTGACTAGAATTATTGAGATTAAGTTTCTTTGTTATATTCTTGTGTTATTAGGTAATTTTTTTCTAGATTACTTCTTCAGTGGAGATGTGGTATGCTCAGAGTCCAGGCTTAATATATCCCAACTCCATATTTGTTGGGATCCTAAGTTTTCTTCCCTTTCACTATGTGGTCACTATATATAAATGCCAAACTTATTTTTTACTGACAAGGCCTCTGCCCCTGTAACCTAGCATAGATGGAGTAGGAAGTCATGTACTAAGTGACCTCTTTTTGTTTTATTTTTTTCCAGCCAAATATGTTGGCATGTTTATTATTCATCTATTGAATGTCTTTTTTTATAATTTAAAAAACTTGAAGTATGGGCGCCTGGGTGGCTCAGTGGGTTAAGCCGCTGCCTTCGGCTCAGGTCATGATCTCAGGGTCCTGGGATCGAGTCCCGCATCGGGCTCTCTGCTCGGCAGGGAGCCTGCTTCCCTCCCTCTCTCTGCCTGCCTCTCTGTCTACTTGTGATCTCTCTCTGTCAAATAAATAAATAAAATCTTTAAAAAAAAAAAAACTTGAAGTATAATTGACATACATTATATTAATTAATTAAAATTAAGTCTAATTAACATCTCTCACCGTAGTAAGCAAAAGAAAAATTTTATCGTAGGGACACCTCGGTGGCTCAGTGGTTTAAGCATCTGCCTTCGGCTCAGGTCATGATCCCAGGGTCCTGGGATTGAGCCCTGCATCAGATTCCCTACTCAGCCAGAAGTCTGCTTCTCTCTCTCCCTCTGCTCCTTCCCCCACTCACACACTCTTAAAATAAATAAATAAAATATTAAAAAATTTTTATTGTGATGAGAACTTTTAAGATCTACTCTTTTAGCAATTTTCAAATATGTGTGTAGTATTATTAACTGTGATCAACGTGCTATGTATTACATCTCCATGACTTATTTATTTTATAACTGGAAGTTTATACCTTTTGATTCCTTTCACCTGTTTTGCCCAACCCTCCACTCCCCACCTCTGGCAACAACCAATCTGTTCTCTGTATCTATGAACTTGTGTTTCTGTTTTGTTTTGCTTTGCTTTTTAGATTCTACACAGAAGTGAGAACATACACTATTTGTGTTTCTCTGATTTATTTCATGAAGTATAAAGGTCTCAGTTCTACCCATATTGTTGATAAAGGCAGTAAGTGGCCTGTTTTATATGGCACAATTTTACCTATAAGTATTACTCTTTACTTATATAGTACCATGGAAAAAGTGATTACTGTTCTATTTGGCCACCCAAATGGACATGTTATTGTACTGAGCTTCAGGTCTACTTATAGGAGATAAGAATGCAGATGTAGAAGACATGGGAAAAACTGCTGAAGGAACACTGACCTTATAAAAATTCTTCAGACTTTTTCTTACTTGAAAAATGTCTTGATATTTTGTCTTTCAGCCACATATTTCTCTCACACAGGTGGCATGGCATTTATAGATGGGTAGTATAGTAGGCTAAATAATGGCCCCAAAGATATCAAGTCCTAATCCCTGAAACCTGTAAATGCTATCCTATATGGCAAAGATCTTGAGATAGGAAGGTTATCCTGAATTACTGGCTGGGTCCTGAATTTAATCCCAAGTATCTTGGTAAGAGAGAAGCAGAGGGAGATTTGACAGAGATAGAGAAGCTGATGTGAAGATAGACCAGAGAGAGATTTGAAGATGCTGGCCTTGAAGATTGAAGTGATGCAGCTGCAAGCCAAGAAATGCTGGAAACCACCAGAAACTGGAGGAGGTGAAGAATAGACTCTTCACCTAGAATCTCCAGAAGGAGCATGGCCTTGGTGACACTGTGATTTCAGACCAGTGATGCCAATTTTGGATTTCCAAGCCTCCACAACTATGAGGTAATAAATGTCTTCTTTTAAGACACCAAGTCTGTGGTAATTTGTTCCAGCAGCCACAAAAACAAAACAAAACAAAAAACAAAAACAAACAAACAAAAAACCCCAAAAACAAAACAAAACAAAACAAAACCTAATGGAGGGAGTTAACCTGACTGCCTTTCTTCAAATTTAGATAGCAAATAGAGATTAAGCCTTCATTTCATGCCTGGTATCTTTGGATGCAGCCATATAATTAAAAGCACATACAGGATAGGGCAGCCAACGGAGCATGGTTGTTAAGGGCAATGGCTCTGCATTCAGCATATCTAGGAGTTTTGTCACTTTGGGCAGGCTATTTAACTCCTTCTGTCTTACTGTATTCATATGTAAAATGGAGATAATAACAAGTACACCCATGCAATACAGAAATAGTTGCAATAACACCTCTTGTAGGAGGTGTCATGAGGATTAAAGTTGAGATAATCCGCATAAAATGAGTGCATTGTGGGTGCATGGCAAACATTAGCTAATATCAATATTTAGTCCCAATGTGTAGAGTCTGAATATTGTTTTCTCAGATTGCACTTACTCAACCACATTCCTTCATTTGCGTTCAGTTTGTTAATAGCTTGTTAAAAGGAATATCACTCAGTACTTAAATATTTTGTACTATGGTGTTGAGAGTCACTTTTTTCTAAACTTGAATTCTTCAACAAATGATAATGATAACACAAAGATGACATCAGGCCTCAATTTGTCTAAATTTATAATCTTTAACTTGAAGCATTTTGATATAAAAATACCATATTTCCTTCCTTATCTAGAGATAAATTCAGATCAAAACCTGTGATGGGCCTTTTTTAATTCTTTTTTTAAGATTTTATTTATTTATTTGACAAAGAGAGAGAGAGAGAGAGCAAGAGCACAAGCAGGGAGAGTGGCAGGCAAAAGCAGAGGGAGAAGCAGCCTCCCTGCTGAGCAAGGAGCCTGATATGGGACTTGAGCCCAGGACTTTGGGATCATGACCTGACCTGAATGAAGGTGGACGCTTAACCAGCTCAGCTACCCAGATGCTCTAGTGATTGGCTAACTTTTAAGGAAAATCTCTAAAATATTTAATTTTCAAATAATATCCTCTCACTACATTGAATGTCTAACATTTTAGGGAACAGAAAAATGCTAAATAAATATTCTAAAAAAAATCTTTCTTGAGGAAGCTCTATAATATTAAGCAAAAGAATAGCTTTTCCATTTTTAGAGAGGTCTGTGATTCTAAGATGATTTTTAGGACAGTTGCAGGAAACAATGAAAGTATTATCAAGAATTAAATTTTGTTTTCTCACTTAAGTTTAACTGGCCCATTGTAATAAGAAATCTGGGATGTTTTAAAAAATCTTTTTTAATTAAAGTATAATCAACATACAGTGTTATAATACTATCAGGTATACAATATAGTGATTCAGCTTTTCTATACATTTCTCAGTGCTCATGGTGATAAACAAATCTTAATCCTCTCTCTATTTTGCCCATCCCCTCCCACCTCCCCTCTGGCAACCATCAGTTTGTTCTCTGTATTTAAGTCTGTTGTTTGTTTGTCTCTTGCCTTGGTTCATTTTGTTTCTTAAATTTCACACATGAATGGCAAGTTTTTAAAGCTTTAGCATGATGGCATTTTCTAGTCACAAATGCTATTCTTTGAAGGCTAGCAACTTTAACTGAGGGGCCCCTAGTGTAGTCCTGGGCTCTGAGTTATACAGCCAATAAACCATTCTTGTTGGATCATAGGACTTACGTAAAGGCATCTTAGGAGATAAATTTAGAGTAGTTTCTGGCATGTTGAAAAAGTGTTGTAATGATGATTAAATACATGGTCATTGGAGTCTGCTAGTCTTGTCTAGGAATCCTTTCTCCCTCTTACTGGCTCTGTGACTTTAGGCAAATTATTTATATTCTCCTATAAAGTAGAGATAATACTAGTATAATCTGCAGTTGTTATAAAGATTAAAGAAATATATAGTCAAAATAATAAGCATGATGCCTAGCATTTGGTAAACAGGCAATGGCAATGGGGAGTCAGTAAATGACATTGAGGCAAGGAAGAAGAGGACCAGAAGTATACCTTAGAAGGATACATTTGGCTGCAATGTTTTTGGCTAGCAGTAGGTGGGAAAGGATTGGAGGAAGAAATTTATGACCTGACACAGTGCTTTCCAGGAAGGCTTCATTGCACAAACAAAATACACCTGTGGGGTGTACTGTAATGGGTACCAATGACGGCATTCTTAATAAATGTTTGGTAAAGATGAGTTCATTCTCCTAGTCATGTACAAGATCTATTAAAATATAATGAAATAATAGAAGTTATTTAAATAAACAGTAAACAAACAGAAGGTAGCTACCAAAAAATCCAAGAGTTTTGTTCATCAGGATAACAAAATCTGAGTACTAGTAAATAATTCTGCTAAAAGTAAGGCAAAGATATCTTTATTTTTCTTACCTGTTAGCAAATATCTGGACATTTCATAGCCCTTTTTTCCTTTTGGTTACTTGTGACCAAATTCTCAATTTATTCTTTGTACCCATTGTTCAATATCTGAGTTTTATAGCCAAGATGAATGAATACACATTTTTAAAGATACATTCTGAGAAAAATATGTAAATCAGTTTGACAAACATTAAAAAAAATTGATTTCCACAGGCAAATATTAGCTTATCAATGCACTTTACATTTTTTCAAATAATCATTGACTACAATAAAAATATCATTTGTTTTATAAACTCCATCTCCAGAAGTTCTCAATTATCATACTGTAAACAGGGATTTGATGGAGATGTGAAAGAAATCTGAGCTTTCCTCTTTCTCTTCTACAACTTTCCTCTTTCTCTTCTACAACTTCTACAACAATCTCCATTGGAATAGCCAGTGTCCAGGGTCTGACATATCCTGGACACTGGCTAGAATCCAGGTGGTATCTGGAGAGAAGCAATGACAGCAATATACAGATTTGTGCTGTCAGGACTGGGCAGCTCCCCACAGCGTTCTCCATCACTCTGGCTGTGTGGTTTATATAGCCTTTCCATTCCTTTTAAGTCAGAATTTCTCAGTTGTTTATGCCATCCGTTGTACGTTGTATTTGTGCTTCAAGGAATTATATGCTTTACTTTCAGCTAAATGTAGAGAAAAATATGTAAATTAGTTGGGCTAACATTTAAAGACATTTATTCCTACAATTAGATATTTTTCTTAGGTGATTTCTGCCCTCAATTTTCCCTTCCTACAAACAATACAAATTAATTTTATAATGAGATGGAAAGGTCATATGTCTTTTTTTGCAAAGGTTTGCTATGCTTTTTGAAGTGCTCAAAAAAAATCCAACAATGTGCAAACTATTTTGCTATACACATTATTTTTGTATTTTTTAAGGAAAAATGAGCTAACAGTATAAACACTTTTTTACTGTATCACAATCCTTTCATTTTTTCCATTTTTTTCTTATAATAGCAATGAGGAAAAGGAGTATCCATTATTTCAACCAAAACCCAAGTCAGTTGGGAGAGTCCAGCAGAGTCACACTGTAATACAGAACTTTAGAGACCTCTTCAGATTGTCATGGAAAAAGGGAGGGGTCTAAAACTTACATTGCAAAAGAATTCTACAATTCTTTTAAAATTTCAAAAGATTAAATACACACTGTTGGTGGGAATGCAAGTTGGTGCAGGCACTTTGGAAAACAGTGTAGAGATTCCTTAAGAAATTAAAAATAGAGCTACCCTATGACCCTGCAATTGCACTACTGGGTATTTACCCCAAAGATACTGATGTAGTGAAAAGAAGGGCCATCTGTACCCCAATGCCCCAATGTTTGTAGCAGTAATGCCACAGTCGCCAAACTGTGGAAAGAGCCAAGACGCCCTTCAATAGATGAATGGATAAAAAAGATATCGTCCAGGGGCACCTGGGTGGCTCAGTGTGTTAAGGCTCTGCCTTCAGCTCAGGTCATGATCTCAGGGCCCTGGGATCGAGCCCCGCATAGGGCTCTCTGCTCAGCAGGGAGCCTGCTTCCTCCTCTCTCTCTGCCTGCCTCTCAGCACACTTGTGATTTCTCTCTCTGTTAAATAAATAAATAAAATCTTAAAAAAAAAAAAAAGAAGATATGGTCCATATATACAACGGAGTATTATGCCTCCATCAGAAAGGATGAATACCCAACTTTTGTATCAACATCGATGGGACTGGAGAGATTATGCTGAGTAAAATAAGTCAAGGAGAGAGAGTCAGTTATCATATGGTTTCACTTACTTGTGGAGCATAAGGAATAACATGGAGGACATTGGGTGAAGGAGAGGAAAAGTGATTTGGGGGAAATCGGAGGGGGAAACGAACCATGAGAGACTGTGGACTCTGAGAAACAAACTGAGGGTTTTGGAGGGGAGGGTTTGGGGTGTTGGGAGATCCTGGTGATGGGTATTAAGGAGGGTACATAATGCATGGAGTGCTGGGTGTGGCGCATAAACAATGAATCTTGGAACACTTAAAAAATAAAATAAAATAAAAAGATTAAATATACAATTTGGAGGTCATTGATTTAGTAGGCTGTATACCTAGGAGATGAATAGACTAGAGTACAGGCACACCTTGTTTTACAATGCCAAATATGTGTGAATTTCTGAAATTAGTGAAGTAAAGTTTTTCAAATTAAATCATACTTTCCTTCCATGTATTTCAAGGAAGTCTTTGATAGTCTTTTTTTTTAAAATCGAAGAATAGATTATTTCATAAAAACTTTTTATGGTTTTTCAAGTAATTAAGTTTTGTAAATCAGTGAACTTCTACTGACTAATGTTGAACCATTTTCTGAGAATAAATTGATTTCCTCATTGAGATGCTATTTTTAGATCTTCTTCAGTATTTTTAAATCCTTATTTGGAGGTACTGCTATCTTGTTGGATGATTATGCTACATCAAACTATTTTTCAAAAAATCTTCCTAAAATTGGCTAATAATATGTTATAAGGAACAATTTTAATATGAAAGCAAATCTGTAACTGTCTGTAAAGTCAAATTTTAATCATTTGATGAGACTCTTCTAAGGACTCTGGAAATTGCATCAATGTTTTTAAAGATCATTATAGAATTTTAAGCAGTGCAGCATAAAATCTGTACAAGAAATTAATGGGCTTCCCTTACATTACTTTCTGCTGCCATGGGCATCTTCTGTCACTCTTCTCATCAATATTCTCCTAACATGAGGTGCAAGGAGGTGAATGACCCGGAGGGAAAGAGGCGACCTGGTGAGCTCTTCAGTCCTTGGAGCACCTGTTATCCATGGATTTCAAAGCACTTAATCCAGTTTGATGGTCCTGTGAGTTAAGAAGTGCTTTACTACTCGGCTTTGAGGTTGTCATAGGTCTCCAGTACATTATTGGAAAATACAACCCCTGGGCTATTTTCCTGACTCCTGGGTCAATGTTCACATCAAGAGATGACACTCAAGCCTTGGCTGACAGGGGGATTGGGTGGTGATGGTTAACACTACTAGTAATTGATCTCCTTGCTTCCTGTTTATTCATATGTACCAACCTGAAAAATTAAATATCCCCACACTGCATGATTCCAGTATCTGGATAATTATGATCTTCTCCCATGGAAATATGAATAATTTAAGGAACATGTGATTGTGCCATGAACAATTGAAGTCAAAGAAAAGAATAGAATAACTTAAAAAAAGCCTGGTGATAAAATATAATTTTGGGGAACTATGCTAAGGCATAAACCAGTTATGAGATATTTATAGACTTTGACTTTTTAAAGCAACTTTGCATTTGGCTGTGTTTATTAGTGAATGGGAATTTATTTCCCTATATTGAATGAGCATTTCTTGGCAGGCAAACTGTGCACAAGCTACAATGAGCTTCAATGAAGTGCTTTCACATTCCCTTCCCACCGAGTTGAAAGCCTTCTTATATTCTCTCAAGTGTGTTTCTTTTCTCATGGAGGATGGCTTTGTTGAAAATTGCTTCCTCTTCTCTTGATTATTGAATCAGATATTATATTCAGTTCTTCAATACTTTATAGAATGTTGGTGAAAAATGAAATATAATGAGTGTGATTCTTCCCTATATTTTGAAGGCGATGTAGATTCAGCTCTAAAGAATTCAGTGGGGTGAAGCCAGTATTGGAAGAGGGATAATATTTAACCAACATTCCTCCTTCTCTATAACTGCTCCCCTCATATCCCTTCTCCACCATTATGATGCTCTTCATTTCCAGTATTTTCTTTGTATTTCAATAGCCAGAGTCAGCCCTTAGTATACCCATTTTGAGTAGACTCATTTACTCCAATCCAGAGGACTCATGTGACCCAAAGTAGTTTGCTGTTATTCCCAAACAGACCAGTGTTCTATATTGTAGATTTTTATTTTTTATTCCATTTTTAGTCACTGTTCCTATTAGCTTGACCTTAGAATGTTGTTAATTTACAAAGATACATATGAAAACATTTTCCATACACTTTAATTTTGATGTCAAAGGATTGGAAAAATCCTGAACTTGTACTTCAACTTTGCCACTTCATAGTTACACTGCATATCATAAAAATATGGACTAAATCACATCACAGTTATATTATTTTTGCCTTATT
The DNA here is from genome assembly GCF_902655055.1 of Lutra lutra. NCBI lineage: Eukaryota > Metazoa > Chordata > Mammalia > Carnivora > Mustelidae > Lutra > Lutra lutra. The sequence goes on along the minus strand of NC_062281.1, from coordinate 57,580,580 downwards.
GCATAAGCATACTGTAATAATTTTATTTCATTCATTCATGAGCAGTTGAGTAAGTTGTTAAGTCATAAACTCTGGAGCCAAACTCTTCTGTGTCTATCAAGTCCTGCATGTACCAGAGGTTTCTCATTCATAACATGAAGATAGGGTTGCTGTATTAAATGAGTTTATAAATATAGTGCTTGGCACATAGTACATGCTATGTCAGTGTTTTTTTCTATTGTTATTCATTCATTATGAAATATTTATAAATAAATATTTATGCACCTTAATGGTGATCTTGTAATGCTAAAAAATATTGAAGGGCAAATATTAATTCAGTGATCACTTAAATAGAATTTCAAATTGTGATAAAAATGTCAGTTAAAATACAGGAAAGTAGGAAATACAGTTGATGGGAAATAAGATTGAACAACAGGGAATCTGATTTATTTTGGAGGGGATGGTAAGTCTTCAGTGAAGGAGAAACATTTGAATAGATATCTAAAGGATTATGAGAGTTCATTGATTTAGGAGTGGGAAGAGTATTCTAGAAAGAAAGCTTGACAAAATTAGAGAGGGGATCATTGATACTGAAGTATGAGAATGGAAGGGAAGTGGGTCTAACAGCAGAGAAAGAAAAGCACCTATTTAAACAAGAAAATAATAAGACACTGGGACAAAAGTAGGCAAGTTCATAGGTTTGAGGGCAGGGAGTTTTCTTCTCATTGCATCTATTTACTCTGTGTAGTAGAAGGTGACACTCTGCTGAGAATGAGGTTTCTTTGAGAGCACTGGTGGTTTTAGGATAATGCAGAAGGTCTGAAATCTTTGTGTGGAGAACAGGAAAGTGGCTTGATCAATGAATGTGGTAGAGTCACCAGGAAGTGTTGAGTGTTCAGTTAAGTTTAATTTATACAGAGGAGTCAACATTCCCTGTTGTTTTTCTCTAGCAGGGCTCACATGCCTGAGGTTAGACCTGAAGAAAACACTATTGGGATCACCAAAATTTGAGGTCTTTTAAATAAGTAAAGTGCAGAGACAGAGAAATAGAGGAATTAAGTATTATGAATGTAATGGTTAGAATCATGTTCCACAAGATTTTAGCTTAGTATGGTGGTAGGTGATGTCATAAAGGGACTATTTATAGGGAGATATGAGAGGTATCAACAAATTGAAGTTTTCAGTCATAGTGAGTCTTAGGGTCGTAATTAGTGTAGTTAAATAATAATTAAAGGGGCACCTGGGTGGCTCAGCGGGTTAAGACCCTGCGTTCCGCTCAGGTAATGACCCCAGGGTTCTGGGATCAAGCCCCGCATTGGGCTCTCTGCTCAGTGGGGAGCCTGCTTCCCCCTGTCTTTCTGCCTGCCTCTTTGCCTACTTGTGATCTCTCTGTCAGATAAATACATAAAATCTTTAAAAATAATAATAATAATTAAAAAAATAAAACAAAAACTGGTAGTGTGGAAGAGAATTCTTAAAATACCAATATTTAAGTTAGAACAGTTTTAGGGATGACAGGTTCTAATATCTGTGCAGGAGAGTGGATGACCAAAGAGAGTCATTGGTGATAAGGATTTGAAGGAACTAAGAGGCCAGGATATGGAATAAGTTGTCCATGTGACTTTTAAAATCTCCCAGGGTGATAGCAGAAATTATTATGAGTAGAGAAACTGTGAGTTAAATGCCAAGATTTCAACAAATGGGGGGACTGGATGGGGTGGGGCTGGGATCTTGACAGATGTGATTATGAGAGCAATATAATAGATTGGATGTGCTTCAAAAGAGCAGAGTTCTGTTATGAAAGCATAAGGGAATGATTGTCTAGAGATGTGAATCTGAACAGTTCATAAAGAAAAAAACAATTTTGTAACTCTCTTTTTAAAGAAATCATAGTTTTCATGATTTTTCTCATAATTAGTTGTTAAAATACTTTTTTTTTTTTTTTTTTTTTTTTTTACTTTCACGTAATTAAAAGTAGAATGTCAGATTTGGCTTAGGGCCTAAACTGTCCTTTTGAAACTTGTCTGCTTTTGGAAACTTCAGTATTATTTAAAGAGCTTTGTTTTATTTATAAACATAAATACATATACACACATTCTTTCTATAGATAGAAACACCACCATATAGCCATATAACTTATCAGATGATACCAGATATTTGATAGTGTGTGTGTATGTATGTATATATATATATATATATATAAAATGATAGACTGCATGTATTGAAAATTAAAGGTTAAGAAACTATACTAGGGTAAAATATATCTACCAGAATATTTTTTAAAAAACAGAGAAAACATTAAGATGAATTTAAGAGTGTGTTAAAATGTTGCATACAACTTTATCCATGCTCATACATTAGAAAGGTGGTTTAATCACCCATAAGAAATTACTAGCTTCTCTGTTCGTGAAGCATGACATTTCAATTGCACAGCCAATAAAAGAATTACATGAAGAGACTGAAATTATTTACTGTATGGAAAGCATCAAGACTAAGGTTACCATGGTGAACTACCTTTCTGCACACTCAAGGTCAAGTGAGAGTGACCCATCAATGGGCAACCTTCAGTTGAAACCTGGTATGGAATTGCTCTTACAATTGTTAGCTGATTTCCTTCTTAAGTAATAAAGATGACTGTAACAAACCTGTTACCATTATTTACCTATGCTAAATTTAAATTTGTAATTTAAAAACTGACATTATTAAGAAATTGTTAGAAGAGCAAGGGTGTTTTTCAGAATCCCATCAATTGCAGCTGTGCACTATGATCATGTCCTGAAAATGTGGATAGATTAGGAAATGTTTACACGTTTTTAATGTAAGTTGAAAAAGATTCCAGTTGTATTGTAGTTTTTAATGTTTAACCAGAATCATCTTTATTGTAAATCCTATCTTTATTCCACTGGGAGAGAGAGAAAGAGTATAAATAGTGTATACATATTATAAAATATTGCTATGTATAATTGATACCTTAAAATATGTCCAAAATTCTGGGAAGTTCATATATTGCTTTTTTTCAGATATGTTTTGTTGATGCATAAAAAGAGGACTGTACTAATAAATGTCTTTTGAATTACACATGGTGCAAGAAAATGAAAGCCTTTGGGTTATGAATCTTGGATTTAAAGAGGCAATCATCAAATATTTAAGATGAAAATGCAGTAACACATGCTTGCTGTCATGTGTAAGTTTGGTGAATGTTATGACAAGGTTTTTAAAACATTCATAGTTAGAGTATTTTTATGAAAATATTCATTAATTCAAACAGACATTCATATCTGGCAACCTGCATTTTAATAGTGATTTCTGGCTGCATGAGAAAATCGGTAAAGCCATGAAAGAATGGGTGAAATATATAGCAATCATGTTTAAATTATACATTATAAGGCATACATATCTGTACGCTGTCATATTATGCATTAAATTTAATGCATAAATCAGATTGTTATAATTCTGATGTCGCCAAAAGGCACAAAATATGACAAACAGGAGTAGGCATGTAGATATTATCATATTCAATAATTCAATGAGCATTTGTTTTATGTAAATTAACTTTCTGTTAATAAAGATTATACTCATTTATTATACCACTTCTATATGATAATTAAAAAATGTCCTTTTTTTCTCTAGAAAATCATTACAAAATGTGAATAATGCATTTGTTTAATATCTATATAAACAAGATCTTACCATCAGATTAGTTCTGGAAATGAAAGCAATATTGATTTCTGTAATAATTTTTATAATATGGCTACACTGCAATACTGAAGCTGCTAATCTCATTTTTGTGGAGAACTCTATGCATTTAATGCAGTATTTAAACTTTTTGAAAGCTAATAATCTTAGTTTTTGTGGGACATGTTAATGCACAGTTTATAGAAAACAGTACTTTTGTAAGTAACTTAGCAAAGTTACAAAATTACTAAGGAGAACTTAGCAAAAAGGTTGAATTCCTCCTCTCAGTTCTGTATTGTAATGTCAATTAAAATGACATTGAAAGCTAATCCAATCAACTTTTAAGTTGTATTTGTTAGTCTCTTAAAACCAGTGAAGAGTTCCATTGAGAAGAAAGGATTTAATGAACTCCCAATGGCTGAATTAAAATGATAATAAGTTATAAAATACCACTTTAAATGACAGTAAATGATAATATCCCCAAAAGTCACCACACATATATCTTTTGCAAAAACAAACAAACAAACAAACAAAAACAAAAAAAACCAAAAACCAAAAAAAAAGCCCCCAAAAGATGATGTAGCATTTTCTAATGGGAGGTATATTTTTTTCTCAGTGGTTACATCTTCATATTTTAACGGCTTATTTAGGTCACATGTAACTTTATCATCTGAAGCATGCTACAGTTTTTGATTGATCTCTGTAGGTATTCATTTAAGAAAGTGAGTATGGGGGTGCCTGAGTGGCTGAGTCAGTTAAGCGTCTGCCTTCAGCTCAGGTCATGATCCCAGAGTCCTGGGATAGAGCCCCGAGATGGGCTCCAGGCTCAGTGGGGAGTCTGCTTCTCCCCACTGAGCCTGGAGCCCATCTCGCCCTGCTCATGCTCTCTCTTTCTCTTAAATAAATAAATAAAATCTAAAGAAAAAAAAAAGCATGCATTTTAGATGTTTAGAGTTTTACAACATTGTCATCGTTGGGTTTGTTTATAAACTTTTCAAACTAGTTTAAACAAACTAGAATGTCTCCTTGAAAGAAGGCTGATAAAGGTAACTTATGGAAAATGTGGGAAATTTCACTTTAAACTTCAGGTAGCAAACGTAAGAATCGAAATAAAGAGCATTTAATGATACTAATTAGATATGTTTGCTCTATATAAGCAGTGGAATTCAAAAAAATTGATAGGGTGAACCACTTGAAATTTCCAATATTTGAATTTTTTAAAAAATATTTTATTTATTTATTTGAGAGAAAGAGAGAGAGAGAGAGTGATGGGGGAGGAGAGGAGGGGCAGAATAAGAGGGAGAAGCAAGCTCCTGGATGAGCAGGGAGGCAGAGCAGGGAGCCTGAGGTGGGGCTCCATCCAGGACCCAGAGATCATGATGTGAACCCAGACACTTAACCCACTGAGTGACCCAGGCGCCCCTCCAATATTTGAACATTTTTGATGCATAAGAATGTTTTTTTCATATAATTCAACACAAGATAACATGCATATGTGCTCATTATTGCATAAAATACGTTATACATTACACTTTTATATACTACATTGTTAATCAACGGTTTATGCAAGTAACCAGTTCTTAAGAAAGACACTTGACAATGTACTCAAAAGAGGACCGGACTAGAAATTTATATCCTAGCTGGGCCTCTATTGTTCACTCACTGAACCATTATAGGCCATCCATATAATTTCTCTGGTCTTGGTTTCTTTATTTGTTTTATGGAGATGTCATAGACTGCTTCAGATCTTGCATAGCAGAAACATAACCAAGTGGCTCAAACACAAAGGGCTGTTTACTTAAGATAACAAGAAGTCCAGACAAGTCCCACGGGTGCTTCAGAAGTCCAACAATGTCATCAAAAGCCCAGATCTCTTTGTCTTTCCTCTCTGATTCTTTGAGAGTTTTGAACTCAGAATCTCTTATTCCTGGTTGCCAGATGGTTGTAGTATCATGACTCCTTCACATAGCAACGTGCAAAGGACACATCTGTATTCTGACATTTTATAAAGAGCAAAGAAAACCTTCCCTAGAAGTCTTTACTAATATCACCTCAAATCTTATTGTCCAGAATTATACCAGTCACAGGCAAAGAAGAAAAAAATAATATCTCTGTCTTGGGTTAACTAAAGGGCCTCTTGCCTGAGTTCATGGATGCAAAGATAGTGGGCAACCTTGACAAAACGAGGCCCTGATAATCAGGAGAAAGGAGAAAACTTATGTGGGCATCACATAAGTTGGGCTACACTAATTAATGTGATAGTGCAATGATAAGACACGAAAATTTGGAAAGTAAAGAAGTTGAATTTAAATATTTTTTTTAACAATCTATGACAGTCCTGACCCAATTTGGTACGTAAAGGTGAAATGATACAGAAGCAATTCATGTGTAAGCATGTGCAATAAAAGTAGTTATTTTAAAATATGTTTCTTTGTCATGGTAAATAGTTATATGACTTGTATGTAATGACATGGGAGTGTGGGAAGAATTTAAATTCATGGGTAAGATATTTAGAAGAATAGTAATATTTTTAAGAACATTTGGCTAGTTTGCTCGATTTTCTGTAACTTTAAGAATGCTTTAAAAACATTTTTGGATAATATTTTAGTTGACCTAAAGGTCTAATAGTAAATATAAAACTCACTGGATTTACTGATTTTCATTTTAAGAGAGTAACCACTGTAGAAGTCCTAACATGCAGTTAAGGAAACCGCAACTATCTTGAAAATGATACAATAAGAATATGACAACTGGGCCTTCAATATTAATTTCTAATAGATGTCAGAGATAAGAAACTGCCATCAACTCTGGGCAAATGTTTTCTGGATTATATAAAATATTTGACATATAAATAGAAATATATAAAATATTTAGTAGTGACATATTTAATATTTTACGTTGTGCCAGTGCAAATGAAAAGTATGAGGAACAAAAAATATTAAAAGCTCATCAGTATTGAGATTAAAGCTATAGTGTAGTATAAATTTACTTTAAAAATGGAATGACTTTATTCTTAAGAGGTGAGTTCATACAAAACTGGTACATTTTCAGGTGGTGATACTTGAAATACAGATGGTAAGGGAGTAAAATAAACAGCAGGGGTATGGTTAGTCATTAACTCCTTTTTTTAGATGCAGTAACCAAAGAAAAGGTCAATGATCATAGAGAATATAATCGAAATTACTTTAAGGAGGCAAATTCTTCTGTTAGACGTTGTTGAGCAATCAACTATTCAAGTGATTGAGTTGGTGAGGTTTTTTTTTTTTTTTTTGGTATTAATGCTCTGATTACAGAGGCACATGATATAATTTCTTTCTATCAAAATCTTTTTTTTTTTTGGTAAATGTGCTAAAACCTTTTAGCTCTATTTAGAATATTCTTGAAAAATGAACCTTAATTATTCATCTTAAAGGAGAACAGAATAGACAAAAGTCTAATTGACATAATCCACTATTTGTTTGACTCTTGTTATAAAAATTAAAGATATAAATATGTGTGCTGTTGTTTTATTCATTCATTCCTCAAACTCATTGGGTGCACACTATGAGTGGTTCACTTGACAAGGTGTTGTTGGTAATACAAAGCAGAAGAAAGATGGTAAATAAAATGATTTTTAATAAGTACGCATGCAAGGCAGTGCAGGGTAAATGCTGTATGGAATGGAACAATGAATCCTAATACCATGCCATGGGTAGATTTTACCTGTGACTAACTTTCAAGAGTCTGTAATAGAGTGAGTAAAACTGAGTGTCATGTTGTTTCCATTTTGGTGTAAAATTATAAACTTCCTAGTTTTAATATGAAATTATGTCCTCCTTATATTTTTGGAGTTAAATGTCCTATCTTTAATGAAATGGCAGTTTAAAAAATATTCTTACCTGACAAAATTAAATATTGGCTATCCCAGGCTCTGAATTTATTTTAATAACTTATTATTTCATGTAAGTCGTATCTTAGAACAACTGATGGAGATCAAGAATGAGGAAACTGAACATAGGAAATTCAGTTTGAATGAAATAATGAAATTCCCTTGTATTAAGAGGAATTAGGAAATTTTCTATTTCCATATTCTGCACTCTTTTTTCACATACTCAGTTATTCTCCCATGAAATGCAGGCATAAGGGATGTCCGTGCTTGCTTATATATATGTTTTTTTGGGGGGAATGAGGCAGGTGTGAAAAGAAAGTTGACAACGAAGTGTTTGGATTGAAAAATGCTACTCTTCATGCAAAATAAATAGACCTGATATGGCCATAATTGAGTCTGTATTCTCAACATACTAGAGTTAAAATTTCATAGAAAAATCTCTCTTAATATATATTCTGCTGTCGTTTGATTGAGTTGAGTATATGTTAAAAAATCAAGATAATTTTTTTTTAAGGGAAACATGCTTAGCCAGAATGCTGGTTATGCCATGAAGCATAGGTACAGCAAGCCATTTCTTCTTAAAAACTTCATTGATTTATTAGATGATACAGCAAGCATAAAATAGTATGTGAAATTGCCGCATACTGCCTGAGAATATTTGGCTTTCTTAATTGGTTAATTTATTGTAGATATATTTTTAATCTTAGGGGAAAATATTTGTTGGTGTTATTCGGACAATTCCATTCTGAAAGTGTCTTTTTGTATGTACAAGTGAAAACTATCAGACTGGAGAGAAGAATCCAGGATAATAACTAAGAAATTATTTGTAAAAAAATAATATAATGAACATATATTATATGTTATTATGATTATATAATATAATCATCATTAATTGCTATCAGTTTGATAACAACTTAATTGTGTTTTGCAAACCACAAAATAGATAACCAGCTTGATTCATGCCATACAGATAGATCATGAGTACTGAGCGACGAGTGACTTCAGAAAAAATAAGTCATAGTCTAAATCTCCTATATAAAAAAATTATGATCTGTATTAGGAAATGTCTGAGATTCATTCCGAGGTTACAACATTCTAATTTTTGCTTCAAAGGGGTTTCTTTCTAGTTTCCCTTGAAGATATGACCTTTTGCTAATAATGCAACAAAGTTAATTAAACTCACATTTTACATGCTAATTTGAAGCTCCAATAGTAATTTATTGCATCTGAAGTAGAAGGAACACAACTGGTTAATAGGTTTGATCAAATTTCTGGATTGTTTGCAGAACAGAGTCAAGGGAAATAAACTTTCATAGCCTGTAAGGCAGTACATGTAGAAAATTAATACTTGTAAAATAAGTTATAACAAAAATATTAAATACCATTGTATATGTAGTTAGAAGAACAGAACTCTGCTTTGATTTAGTTGTAGAAAGAAGAAAAATAAATATCCCCCTTCAGATTATAGAAATCAGTGAGTGGAGGGTGACAATACAAAGTAAAAAATTTTTAACCTGCAAGGTGTGCCCAGTTTCTCTTGTGTGTGACTAAATGAAGCCACTGAGCAAATGGTTCTATTATTTGACAAAATTGTTATGGGTTTCATTATTCACATATCAGTGGGTGTTCTACCAGCAGGAGAAACTGAAACCGCTCTTCAAAATCATATAAAGCATTACCTATGATTTGGGGCAAAGGAATTTGGTGAACAATGATGTGTATAGGATTGTATCTTTCTTCCTTAATGTAGATATAGTCTATATTATCTCTAAAAACCGTGGTCTGTTTTTGGAAGTGTGTGGGCATGTGTGCACGTGTGTGTGTGTGTGTGTGTGTGTGCGTGCGCACATGCCCAATAAATGTAAGGTAAGGTAATTGAAAGGTAGAAAAACGCAAGGAATGGGGAAAGGAAGTATACTTGGCATATTTTCTCATTTTTAAAAAGTCAGTAGATGCAGAAATCTTTCAAAGATTATTCTTTGAGAAAACTTTAATTTTTATAAGGTCAAGGATTTTGACATACATTTTGTTGTGTAACCATAATCCCCACGATTATTATTATTATTATTTTTGAAGATTTTATTTATTTGACAGACAGAGATCACAAGTAGGCAGAGAGGCAGGCAGAGAGAGGAAGGAAAGCAGGCTCCCTGCTGAGCAGAAAGCCCAATGTGGGGCTCAATCCCAGGACCCTGGGATCCTGACCTGAGCTGAAGGCAGCGGCTTAACCCACTGAGCCACCCAGGTGCCCCCCCCACGATTATTTAGGCTTAGATTTCTATTTGATTGATTATACGTTCACAACATAGTCTCTTTTCACGATAATTTATCAACTTCAGAGTTTTGAAATTTTTGATTTATCTTTTTGTTGAAAAAACGTTTATGATTCATATGATCCATTAGCTTTTTTTTAATTCACATATTGTCTATTCACTGGACTCTAGGTTATTTTCTATTTTAGAATATCTATCCATAGCCTTCAGACTTAAAGGACAACTTAGCAAGGCATACATTCTTTGTTCACACTTTTTCTCAGAAGTGTGGATGTCCTCAGATGTTGTAGACATTGCTCTTCTACCTTGTGGCACTCCCTGAATGCTGCCGTGGAGACATCTGGCACCCAATTCATCTTTCCTTCTTGTGGATGACTACCTCTTACTGTCTGTATGCCTAGATGAGTCTTTATTCTTGAAGTTCAATGACTTCAAGAAGATATACCTTGGTGAGATTATTCTGTATCGATTTGTCCTGAATTTGTTTCACTCTTCAGTACAGATTCAATTTTTCTTTATTTCAGGAAAGTGTATTCAGGTATGTTATTAAATGTATATTTTAAGTTGTATGTGTTTTCTTATTCAGAGATACCCAGAATGCACATTTGGGTTTAATTTTTCTGATTTCTAAATATGTAATTTTTTTTTTATAATAGTATTCTTCAATGAAGGAAAAAGTTTACTGGAAAACATGCCTCTGCTTATATTAGGCCAATCTTTCCAGCTACATACTGGATCATATAACTTGTTTATGCATTAGCTGCCAATGGCTTCCCATCATCCTTGGGATAGACCTGAAATTCTTAACACAAACTCACCATCTTCTTTTCTAGCTTCATTTTACAATCTTCTCCCCAAGATATCTATGCAAAAACCCCTTTACTTGTGGATGCTCAAATATTCTATGATCTTTTTTTGTTTGGTCTCAATATTTAATCTGTATATCAGATACCTTGCCCTCCCCTGTTTCAGTTTTAATCATAATTTTTTTGAGAAATTTTTAAAAGCACAGTAAATTTAAAAAAAAACAATGTAACAGACATCTTTGCACAGTTCACACAAAATTAGCTATCTTTAATATTTCATCATTGTCTGCTCAAGTATTTAATAAATGAAATAAAACATTACAGGTAAGGGTGATGTTCCATTTTTCCAGTCATACACCAGTCTAATCTATCTCCCTGTTCCTTCCTTCCCCATTTATGTGCATCCTTGATAGTAATTTGATGTGTATACTTTTTTTTTTAAAGATTTTATTTATTTATTTGACAGAGAGAGATCACAAGCAGGCAGAGAGGCAGGCAGAGAGAAAGGAGGAAGCAGGCTCCCCGCTGAGCAGAGAGCCCGATGTGGGGCTTGATCCCAGGACCCTGAGATCATGACCTGAGCCGAAGGCAGCGGCTTAACCCACTGAGCCACCCAGGCGCCCTGTATACTTAAAATTCTTTAAATATGTGTGTGTGTGTGTGTGTGTGTGTGTGTGTGTGTGATACAGGCAGTTTGGCTTTGTTTTTTAAAATTTGTTTGTTAAAAATTATATAAATGATATCTAATATATAAAACTCTGCAACTTGCTTCATTAAATCAAACTATGTTTCTGAGAATGACTGATAATATCCTATTACTTTTTCATTTTCATTTCACTTATTTATTTTTTAAACCTTCTTTTTAAAATCTGGGAAAGTATATTTAGGTCTAAAAATGCTTAATATCAGGACACCTGGGTGGCTCAGTCAGTTAAGTGTCTGCCTTTGGCTCTGGTCATGATCTCAGGGCCCTGGGATGGAGCCCCACATGGGGCTCCTTGCTCAGTGAAAAGCCTGCTTCTCCCTCTCCTTCTGCTCTCTCCACTCCTGTTCATGCTCTCTCTCTCAAATAAATAAATAAAATCTTTTAAGAAATAAATAAAAAATAAAAATACTTAATATCATTTTATTAAGATGACTTTAGTTAACCACTACAGGATTCTATTAAAATAAACAAAGTGAAAAAAATTTTAAAAATAAAATAAAATAAAATAAACAAAGTGCTCTTTCAAAGACTTTTCTTCATTCCTAAAAATGTATTTTGAGAACAATAGACTGTACCTAGGATTATCACCTGTACAGAGTGTCTTAAAAGTCTACCTTGAGATGAAGTTTATTTTTCATGCAAAAGAGTATTTAAAATCATGTAAACAAAATTGAAATTAAACTCTAGAAGTTAGGAGAGAAGTGATTAGTTTAATATATAAATTCACTTGCAGTAATTTATTACAGCTTTTTGTTTTGTCTTATTTGTGTTTCACCGAAGACCCATCTGGGTGTATGTGTGAAGGAATAGAAATTATTTATATAATTGCAGGGACCTACTTGTATGTTATGCACACTCATACTGAGTTTGTACATTATTTCAGCAGTGGGAAAAGAGTGAGTCATATCTAATTAAAAATGAAACTCCCCAAAGAAATATGCTTAGTATTAAATTCTAGTTTTTCATAAGTGTAATGAAAATTAAATAACTAAATTAGTATATACACTCTGGAGTTCATCTATCCATCAAAATAATTGTTTTCCTTCCTCTTTATTACTTTAGTAATCAGTCTCTTAGTAACTGACCTTCTGTATCAGTGAAGCATATACTTGAAGCGTTTTATTTTCTTATAGTAAACTGATACAGTTTTATGCTAATTCAGTGCCCCTCACCTACTCAATCTAATTAATATGTTGATGTTGAGGGAAACTTGGCAGATTCCAGGACCAGTATCTGTTGTCACGTCCACAGCCAGCAGTATGATTCCCTTCAAACACCGTAGCAGAGTTTTTACTTCTGTTTATTCCCATGCTAAGAACTCTATTGCCAGAATCACATTTTCTCTTTGTGTGTTTTGCTGTATCTTAAGATGTCAGTCACTTGTTGGTTAATGTGGAGGTGGGGTACCATGTTTATGATTTTATAGCTCTTACCCATAGGTTTAGTCTCTTTGATTCAATGGCCTGGACCAGAGTTTCTCAGTCTCAGTAGTATTGACATTTTGGACTGGATAATACTTTGTTGTGGATATGGAAAGGGGAGGGACTTTGAATTGTATTATGTTTAGTAATTTCTTATTTTCGATAGAGTCTTACTAGATACCAGTAGCACTTCACTTCCAGTCATGACGAACACAAATGTCTATGGCCATTACCAAATGACTCTGGGGAGGTGGGCAACAAGGGTCCCAGTTGAGAATCATTGTCATAGATAGTAAGTACTACCACCTTCTACTATCTCTAATTTAGTCTTAATGTGTTTGGGAAAGATTTATATTCAGAATACATTTAAATTTCCTCTTTGGAGTGAGGTTGGCTCCTATTTTCTTGGGCTAAATTTATATACATTAGTCTATTATCTTATACAATATGTTATTATTACATAATATTTTATTTAAAATAAAAAAATTCAATTTTCTATTCTTAAATCCCCCTTGAAATGTAACTTTAAACTCTCGGAGCTGTTTCTTTTGATATTTCTCTTCATCGCTCCCAAATCAGAAGTGGGGTGTGGCATGGAATAGAACTGAAAATATATGGCTTTAGTTCATTGGAAACAGTGGAGCAGTAAGAACACAAATATTAGATCTGGAAAGCTGGCACCCTTGTTATGCCAGGGAATAATATTTAATAAAACAGCTGCCTGTGATCTATTGGAAGGCAGGTAGACACGGACAATATAAGAGCTAGGAAATATTAATAATGTTGTGAGTGTTTTTTCATATTTTTTTATACAGAAGGTGAATATAAGGAAGTGTGTTTGTGAAGTTTTCTGCATGTAGCTTGCTATATGAGTATGCAATGAGAGTTGGATAGTTCAGGATCGCAAATGTTAAAAACAAATACCCAACTGATTCTGTTTTACTCATCAAATCAAGTACTTTGCTCAGTCAGTAATCTTGCCAACACAGCTCAAAGATCATGTGAGTGGGGCTGACTCTCACTCAAGCCTTTGTTTCACAAGAGAGGGCAAGGGGTAGATCTCAGAGGCCAGTACATAAAAGATCTATTATCAGATTTATAAACTATGTCTTGAGAGAATATGGTCTGTGTTTCCTCCAATACAGAATTGATCAGAAGCAAAGTGATTGAATCCCCACTAAATTTTTGAGGCAAATAGATAACCAGAAAAACTAGAAGTGTGGTTTACAGAAGTGTGATCAGATGACTTCTAAAACAAACTCCACCTCCACCACCCCCCTCCCCCCGCCAAATTCCACCAGCAGAAAGAGGGCTAACAAAGCACTGCAGTCTCCAAAGAAGAGACAGTCTGTAGCGTCAGCTACAATCTGCAAGTTGCTGCTTGATAGACCAATCACAGAACTTTCTCCACTGACAGGAAGTGGTGCTTTTGTGAATCCTGCTTGCAGGATTTGAATATGCCACAGATGCCCTATTCTTTCATTTTCCAAGTAGGAGATTTGATTTCTGTAATCATGTTTCTACTTTACCCGTATAATGAACATGAAGTGTGGTGACTATTTTTTTGGTTTGTTTTTGGACCACTGGATCATGAGAAGCTCTATCTAGACTTAAAGGAGAGAAGTTTATGTTGCACGGGTATCCTGGGATTTGTTCTAAGTGCATCCATAAGGATTGAATTTAGTAGTTCCTTCTCTTGAGAAAGGGGTTTGCACAGATGGTGGATATCCACAAGAGAAAACTGGCAGATTTCAGATTGCCTTTCCTACACTCCCAAAATGCTGACTTCTCTGTGTCTTAACTGACACCACCCTCACACTAACTTATGGGCAATAATTTGTAAAGAAGAGTGCAAATCCTAGAAAGCTGAAGGTGAAGTCTTATTTCTTGTGTATTGGTTAATTTCTGACATCCTCTCCATTTGTAGATTAAATGTCCACCGTTCTCTGCCTTTCTCTGCACACAGGATGTTGACTTCCATCAGCTGCATTACTTAGGCTCACCTGCATTCTAGCTTCTGGTTAGGGTTTGGCCAGGGGAAAGTGCTGGCATGAGGAATGGTCAATAGGTATTTCCCACTCCTCCATGTGTGATGGTGATTCCTGCAGTGACTGGATTCCACAATGGCCACAGCTGTTCTCCAGAGGCTGTGCTTTCATATCTTTAGTTCTTTCCAAGCTTCTGAAGCACCATTTTTTTTAACCATTGCCTTTCTGGTCTAGGGCTAGTAATGACATTCCACTCTTACTGGTCCCTTGGGTGCCCAGCATCCTAATTGTATCCTTAACACACTCTCACAGGTGTAAATAGTCCTTTCCATAAATTTATCCTTAATTAAACCCTTTATTTTATGTCTGGAGCTTCTCTCCATTTCTTTTCTGTAATCCATTTACATTTTTTTTCTGTCTTTATTATTGGGTTTTTGGAGGATGTGTAAATAAACACATTTATCTATCCTAGAAGTCTATTTCAAAATAATCTTCCCTAATATTAAAATAAAAATTTTGTGAAAATTAGAGGTTTGAAATTTACAACAGATTTATTTTTCCCTTTTCCCAAAGAATAGACCTATCTGTATATTTACTGACTCCAGTTTTAGGGCAGCTAATAATTGTTAGATTCTCATACATACATTCTACAAATTGTTGCTGCTTAATAAACATTCTTGTTCCCTTATAACTATCTCACTAAATCGGCACCTTAATTGATCATACTCCTCTCACCAGACAGAATTTTTGGCTCTGTCCACTGTCTCCCACTAGCATATTCCTTTATGTCTAAAATTTTAATTTATGTGTATTTTTACCTGTGGATTTTTCTTACTAATAGAAATTTCTTCTGGTAGGGAACTGACAGTAGGTCTTTCTTCATTTCTGAATATTGAGCAATTCAATATTCAATAATGACTCAATGAATATGTAGAATGGAAGCCCCCTCATTTTTTTGGCCGGTTTTAAACTCTTAAGATATCTGTCTTTTGTCTTTGCTTCTTCCAGTATTTGACGGATTGCTTCAGTTATTAGGCCCTCCAGAAAGGTATGTTGGGTAGAACAGAGATCAGAGATCACACAAAAAAAAGACAAAATGCAAGGAAATAGTAATAACTTTTTAAATTTTTCTGAAACAGCTCTCCTTCCATTATGTGTGTTTTGTATTATAGCTATTCTATTTCAGCTTTCTCCCTGATTCCCTTTTACTGTGCTCAAAGACAGCTTCCAAACTTCCTTAGATTGTTACATGGTCTGGGCAAATTGACCTCTACTTGATCATTTCCAAGACGGATAGAATGATTTTGAGTAATTTGGACTTTTCAAAATGTTTCTTGAGGAGCGTGAAAGACATGAAGACAACTATTTGTAGTTTGAGTGGTAGTTGACAATTTTCTACACTTCACCAGATCTTCCATTTTCTCTCATTCCTAACTGAAAACATTTAGACTTTTTTGAGTTTCATGAGAATTAATGAATTAAATTTGTTTTCACTTAACTAAATGGGCAACATTTGGTCACCTTTCTTGTTGTCTTTATCTCTAATGAATATACCTACTCTGTTCTGTTCTTTCTATTACCAGGTCAGTGTATTCTCTTCATTACTAATTTAGATTTTTGAATCTTTTTGATGATTAAAAACTCTGGCATTTGTTGATGATTAGCAACTCTGGCAGCTGTTCCCCTTTATTTTCAAATTTAGGTAGATGAACAATAACAGATTTTCATAATGGTGGTATGAGAAATATAGAAGTAAAATTATGTGAATAAAGAAGCTAATAACATAGACTAATAACTAAAATTTGAGAGAGTTTGAGGAAACAATGTTATCAAAAACAGATTACCAAGAATAGGAGAAAGGTGATTCCTAAAGGCTTTTGGGTTACTGTTATTAGAAGAGGGAAAGTTAGATATTGGACAAGCACAGTTAAACAATGTCTTATTTTATTTATTTTTTAAAAAGATTTTATTTATTTATTTGACAGAGAGAGAAATCACAAGTAAGCAGAGGCAGGCAGAGAGAGAGGGAGAAGCAGGCTGCCCGCTGAACAGAGAGCCTGATGCGGGGCTCGATCCCAGGACCCTGAGATTATGACCTGAGCTGAAGGCAGAGGCCCAACCCACTAAGCCACCTAGGTGCCCCTGTCTTATTTTATTTTTGGATAGTGCTGGCATGTGATTGTTACTATACACATGCTTGACAAGTGAAACTAATAAAGATAAATATAAAGGTCCTGATCTCAAAAAGTTTTGTTTATTGCTAAGGATTTACAATAGAACAGTTGCTGGATAAATGAAGGTGGGGTATTTTAATACAGGATTTGTTACATAAGCATTTGTCCTTTTTTACATGAAATATGTTGTTATAAGAATGATTTAATTGTGTAGTGACACATACCATCTACTATAATGCACAAATTAATACTGCATATATTTTAAAAAATCCAATAAAAATGATCAATATAGTAATTATATATAAAGTCATGTTTATATCTTAATGAGAGATATATAACTAAGTGTCTGCTTTAGATATCTCCATAAGATACACAGAGTGTAAATAGATGTGTTTTTATCTCAAGATCAGATACAAGATCTGTTGTGACTCTCAGAAGTAGAGAAAGTTCTTTGATCTTTATCTCTGTTGGATTACTGAAATGAAATTGGAAACATAGGCAGAGAAACTTCAAAATTAACTTCCAAATATTCTAGTAGTGGTCCTAGAATTCTGATTGTTATTGATTTACCCTACTTTTCCAAAAGTTTTTATTAATTTGTTGTCATGAGATTATGATGGTGTGTAAGATGAGATCAAACTACTTATAACATTTTAATTGCCTTTCTGTTAACTACACAGATAAAATTGTTTAGCCCATGTGCTCCTTAGTCATCCTCATGCCCATTGTTCATGCAGACCCCAGTCCTGATTTATGATTAGATTGTATTTCTAGAATCTTTCAGATGGATAACTTTACTTTTTTTAAGGGTTTCATTTGTAAAATTTCACATTTGATAAGATTCTTGCTACCATCAATGTGCTTCTAAGTCCTCTTGATTTTCTTTGAAAGTCTTCTCTAAGTGAACTTCCCCATTCCAGTTCTATCATTGGTATCCTTATACAATTTTTATCATTCTCATCTTTCTTCCCAATCTTAGCTTCACCTTTCCAGTCAGGATTATTGTTTACGACATTGCATCATGACTAGTCCTCTCTGATTAATCTGTTCTAAAGATCATTATAACATTGCACCTCTACTCTTGGCATCCTTTCCAACTGCCACAGCCCAATTCTATTTCTCTCCAACATTCTGTAGCCTAGGTACCCTTCAAGGATCAAAGTTAAGGCTCTGTTTCTTCCTAGAGTTCTGCAGCTTTCTGCCTGGGGACAGTTTTCCTCAGCTTTGAGGATAGTTTTCCACAAAGGTTAGGACTTATTTCTATTTTATCTTATATTATGTCTTTGTTGTTGCATATATATTAGAAAATAATGCAAAATTCTTGAGAATGGTCAGTTTAAGAAGCTTCTATATATGTTTTCCATTACTTAGGTATCATTTAAAATAAAGAAATTTGAGGTCTAATTAAAATATAGGAATGTAACATTAACATAATTACTATATTACAGAACGTAGGATTTGGAAGATAATTCAGAGATTTGGGGGCTTTCTTTCATTCCCTAAAGCTATAAATATTATGCCTAGAGGAACTACATGTTAATCCTTAAAGTCAAACATAGGCATTTTTACTTTTAGACAAAATATTTTCCCTGAATTCCATCTACTTTGTAACCATGCAGAAAATAGAAGTCCCCTCACCACCACCCTTATTTCTTAAGTCCAGAGTTTAGAGCATAGACTAAGTCCTACACCATCAAAAATCTTCATTTTTTTTTTAAGACTCACTATGTGTTCTCTCAGCTCTCCAGAGGGTCATGAGAGATTAAAAAATAGGCCACTCTGGAAAACTGAGAGGTCTTACTGCTTTCAGGAATGAAGGCAATGAGGAATCATTAAAGGCTTTTGAACATAGCAGTAACAGGATGCACCTGATGTTTAGGAAATTATCACAGCCAGAGTATCAGAGGTTAATTTTGCCATATAGAGTCTTCCAAGTAAGAAGAGATTGGTACCTAAACTAGAAAAATGAAACAGAGGGAGTGGATCTAAGAGATATTGTTAAAGAAAAAAACAAGAGAACTTTGTGGCTGATTTCACTTGGGGTAAGAGATAGCAGTAGAAGATAAATTGTGTGAACCCATAATTCTACTACTCTGAGGTTTTAAATCTAATTTTGGGAATGATTGTATGATGTCATTGGAAGAAATGGGTCAGTTTAATCTTGAGTCACCAAAGCAAAGAATATTGTTTATTTTTCATTTTAACTATACAGTTTACCGAAAGAGTATTATAGTGAATATACGTTTTTTTTTTTTTCAAAGAATGCACATGCATGCCCATCAATTGAGAAAATAACATATGGATGGGTTAGAAGAACACTAAGAGCATCCTCTGAAATCTGGCTGCTTAAACATTCCATTTAGAAAAAGTTACTGTCACCTGCTGACCAAATAGGTTAGAAAAATGTTTGGCCTATGTTTTATGTGGTATGCTCTATCTTTTCTTAGGCAGAAAATAAACTTTCTGATAAATAGTAAAGTTTTCTACAAGAAAAGAATCAATTTAAGAGATACATATTTTCCATAGCAACTTCTCACCAGATATGTTTCCTGAGGCAAAGGAAACAAAAGCAAAAATAAACTATTGGTACTTCATCAAAATACAAAGCTTCTGCATAGCAAAGGAAACAATCAATAAAACTAAAAACCAACCTATGGAATTGTGGAAGATATTTGCAAATGACATATCTGATAAAGGGTTACTATCCAAAATCTATAAAGAACTTATAAAACTCAACACCTGAGAAACAAATAATCCAATGAAAAATGGGCAGAAGACATTGATCATTAGGGAAATACAAATCAAAACTACAATGAGATTATCACCTCACACCTGTTAGAATGGCCAAAATCAACAACACAAGAAGCAACAGGTATTGGAGAGGATGTGGAGAAAGGGGAACCCCCTTGCACTGTTGGTGGGAATGTAAACTCGTGCAGCCACTCTGGAAAACAATAAGGAAGTTCATCAGAAAGTTAAAAATAGAATTACCCTATGATCCAGCAATTGCACTTCTAGGTATTTACCCAAAGAATACAAAAATACTAATTCAAAGGGATACATGCACCCCCATATTTATAGAAGCATTATCTACAATAGCCAAATTATGGAAACAGCCCAAGTGTCCATTGATTGATGAATGGATAAAGAAGATGTGTGGTATATACCCACAACGGAATATTACTTAGCTATAAAAAGGGAATGAAACCTTGCCATTTGCAATGACATGGATGGAGCTAGAGAGTATTTTGCTGAGCAAAATCAGTCAGTCAAAGAAAGACAAATACCATATGATTTCACTCATATGTGGGACTTTAGAAACAAAACAAATGAGCATACTGAAAAATGAGAGAGAAAGAAACCAAGAAACAGACTTTTAACTACAGAGAACAAACTGATGGTTACCAGAGGGGAGGTCAGTGGAGGTGATGGGATTAAGGAATGTACTTGTGATGAGCACTGGGTGATGTATGTAAATGTTGAATCACATTATTGTACAGCTGAAGCTTATATAACACTATGTTAAATTAACTAACTGGAATTTAAATAAAAACTAAAAAACAAAAACGAAAACAAAAGAAAATTTATCGTACTGAGATAATGAAAAAAAGTAAAGTGCCAAAACACATTTTCCCTCCATCCCTATTACAGTAAGAAAAACATTACTTTATTCACATATTAACCATAATGTAGCTTTACCTTGGTGTTATGTATTTAAGGTGCCAACCTATGGTATTTGTGAATGGTTAAGGTTTAAAGTCAGTCTAATATCAGTGTTTAGAAATGGAAGCCTGACAAAGACTTAGCTCTTCACTTTAATTTAGCTCTAAGTCTAATTGTTGATAAAAAAAAAAATTGATGAGCAAGAAAGAACTGGAAATGTTTCTGCAATAATTTTTATTCTTGGGAAGTCAAGCAAAAGTTACCTCATTCTTGTGAAAAGGTGGAGTAGAAAATCAGTGCCCCTACTTCAATATTTATATTAGAAACTTTAATTGATATGACATAATCAAGAAGACAATTTTTCTTTCTTTTTTTTTTAAAGATTTTTTTTTTTAAATTTATTTGACAGAGATCACAAGTAGGCAGAGAGGCAGGTGGGGGGTGGGGTGGGGACAGGCTCCTTACTGAGCAGAGAGGCTTTAACCCACTGAGCTACCCAGGCGCCCCATGAAGATGATTTTCCATAGTACTTGAAAAATCTACACACTTAGGAGAAAAAAAATTGAAAAGTAAAATGAGGTGAACTAGTTGTTTTTCTTTGCATTTTTAACTTACATGGAACACTTTCTATAAATCTATTATTTTGATTTGCCATAGAATTGTATTAGAAGTGAGACTGACAATGAACTCTTTGTATTTGGTCTGTGATAGATCCTCATTCACTATAGCATAGTATGTTGAAAATTTAGCTTCACATGATACAACAGAAAATCTAGCTTTGGATTTACCAGTTGGATCCAATTTGAATAACCTTAGTGGTTTTATATAACAATTTGGCAATGCACTTTTTATAGGGACTGAAATTATTATGTAATAGCCAAATTTTACATAATACTATTGCATTTTTATTATAATCGTTACTGTTTTCTCATACAAATCTCTAAGCATTTTTAGAGTATTTTTGCCAACAATTGCAGATTTTATGCATATTTTCAAGAATCTCTTAAGAAGAATTCCTAAAAATTAGAAAAAATTGGATCTATCTTCATGCTAGATGTATCATAATGATCCAGAATAATATATTATAAGAGTTATAAAGATACAGCCAGATATTTAATACCAATGCTCATAATCTATTAATAGTTAATATTGTTGATCCAGGGGGAACCTGCAAATAAAATTATTGCACTTTTGGTCATGCTCCAGCTCTCTAACCACTTGTCAGAAACATGAAAATATAACTTGGCTATCAGGCAAGCAAAATAAAGTAGAATATTAAAGTAGTTCTGCTTGCAATAATTTTTTAACTTCCTTTTCTTTTGGCAAAGTCTTACTTTCATCCTAAAGTTCCATTTGGAAATCCTACTCCTGACTGATTTGCTTCAGTAATTATGCTCTTTTCGATTCAATGTTAACTTCCTTATGCTTCCTGTATAGTTTTCAATTATTTTTTATATACAGATTCTTTCCTGAACATAAACATTTGTAGTTTACATATCATTTTATTCCTGAGCATATTGTAACTAGTGAATTTTCCTGAATCTTGCTGCAAGGCAAGGACTCTTTGACTATTTCTAGCTAACAAAATGTAAATGACAGGGACGCCTGGGTGGCTCAGTTGGTTGGACGACTGTCTTCGGCTCAGGTCATGATCCTGGGAGTCCCTGGATCGAGTCCCGCATCGGGCTCCCAGCTCCATGGGGAGTCTGCTTCTCTCTCTGACCTTCTCCTCGCTCATGCTCTCTCTCACTGTCTCTCTCTCAAATAAATAAATAAAATCTTTAAAAAAAAATGTAAATGACAGTGGTATCTGTCACATGTGGGTTGAGAAATTTAAGAACTCGCTAGCAAACTTTGCTACCTCTTTCCTGGGTCTAGAAACCATGAAGGTCTCATGTTAAGATGACTGCACTTCAGAATAAAAGGGACCTGAATTCTTGAGCCACCGGATATGGGAGAAATTCTACCAACCCACACTGGGTTTGTAATAAATAAAAAATAAATCTCTAATGTGTTAAGCATCGACATTTGAGATTTCTCTTCGTGGCAACTCACATATACTTCTCTATCCCTAGTTTCTAACTATCTAAATGATCAGTTTCTTATCTGCTATATAGTAACTACTTCAAATAGGTAAGTAATAATGAATTATGTTTTAGGAAAACTTGTTTAAAATAACTATTAGAATGAAATGTCGCTCTTATCTATTTTGTTTTATAGACTTGGATTAAAGTTCATTTACACATTTATTCATTAATTCAGGAAGTGATTTTTTGTGTGTCTACTATATGCCAGAAACTATCTTGAGTCCTACTAATATAGCAATAAATGAAAGTGATAAAAAAATTCTATTCCCATGAATCTTAGTTTGCGGAATGACTATTGGATTTAGCAAAGTGAAGGTCATTGCTAATGTTGGTAATGGTTTCTGGGCAGTGTCAATGGTGGAGCCTCATATCATGGATCAAAAGAAAATGGGAAGGAAGAAATAGAAGACCAGGAAGCATAGATTTTTTTCAGAGAATTTTGTTATAAAACTGGAGGTGAGGTATTGGTGAGCTAGATGAAGGAACTGGGTCTAGGTGGTTTTTATTTTTATTATTTTATTTATTTATTTATTTATTTTAAAGATTTTATTTATTTATTTGACAGAGAGAGACCAAGCAGGCAGAGAGGCAGGCAGAGAGAGAGAGAGAGAGAGGAGGAAGCAGGCTTCCTGCCAAGCTGAGAGCCCGATGCGGGACTTAATCCCAGGACCCTGAGATCATGACCTGAGCCAAAGGCAGAGGTTTAACCCACTGAGCCACCCAGGCGCCCCTATTTTTATTATTTTAAAATATGGTTGAAATGGGATGCCTGAGTGGCTCAATCAGCTAAGCATCTGCCTTCAGCTCAGGTCATGATCCCAGGGTCCTGGGATCAAGTCCCACATTGGGCTCCTTGCTCAGGAGCTTTTGCTCCCTCTGCTGGTGCTCTTTCAATCTCAGGTAAATAAATAAATAAAATAAAATAAGTAAATAAAATAAAATAAGTAAATAAAATAAAAACATACATACATACATAAATAAGGTTGAAATGGAAGCTTATTGTATCCTGATGAATGATCCACTGGAAAGGGAAAAATGGAGAATGCAAAGGAAAAAGAAAATTGCTAGAGTCAGTTACTGGTATATAAGTTAGGGGGGGTGACTTACTTATAAGCATTTAGAGTTCATCCACAGTAACAGTATAGAGAATACTTACAGGTAGTTTTTAGAAGTTCTGTTTTACTGCTTCTGCATTCTCACTGATGTAGGAAGCAAAGTTATGAGTTGGGTGTGAAGAAATTAGAATAGGTCTTGGGGGTGTAAGGGAGAATGATTAAGATAGCAGGTGAAAAAATAGATTAAATAAATAAATATTTTTGTAAGTACATTTAAGGTCCACTTAAGTTTTTTCATCACAATAAAAGCAGTCAGTATTATTTTGTATTTTTTTTCCAACCAATTTCAGCTTCAGAGTAGTGAGGTAGAGTTAGTGGGAAGTGTTGGATTTAACCAGGATTTTTTTTGTCAAGCAAGTGGGTGGACTTAAGAGAAAGGTTTATTATAATATTTTGCCATAAATTTAAGGTGGATAGTAAAGAAAGGACACGAGGGTCATAAGGAGCAGTGGTGAATTGCTAGCATAAGTGGATTGAAAGTTTGAATGAAGTCTAAAGTTTGGTAGAGATGGGTGTCAGAAAGAGTGAGCTGGGAAGATAAAAATGATCGTAGAAAGGTGGTGTTTTAAAGTGAGAGGGAGAGTTTGTTGTTATGGAAAATGTCAAGGTCAAGGGTGTGACCTTGGTACCTAATAGCTTCTATAGGGTAGGAAAAAAGATCATTGGCTAAATGAAGTAAAGGATTTAAGAGATGGAGGTATTGACTTCTATGTGGGAGTTGAAATTGCCAAGAAGATGGACAGGTGTAGAATTGGAATCAGTGAGTCAGGGGCTAACTTAAAAAAAAAAAAAGGTGAAGTTCGTTGGGGAGCTTAAATGACTAGGAATGTAGGGATGCTGGTCTGGAGGCAGCAACGAGGAGCGAAAAAACATCGACTTCATTTTTAGGTCCAGAGGCAGAAGGGGTGTGGGAAAGAAACCATTACTTTGAACAGTTTTAGCGGCAGTGCCAGGGGAGAGCCAAGTTTTAGTTGAGACAAGTAGGAAAGGAGATTTTTCATGAGCGTGGTTTGTTAAAAACTTTAAAAGCTATTTGCTGGTGATTGACCTGGTGATCCAGAATGTTAAAACTTAGGAGATGGATAGGGTTAGGAGAATCCGTCAGAAGAGACACAGGTGGAAGCTGTCTAGGGATTTGTCCTGGGCCAATAGGGATATAAAGTGGCACAATGCCTTTCGCCCTGCCATTCCAAAGTCAGTGATGGCAAGACTGTGACAGTAACATATCCAATTTGCCTCAGTTGTCTGCCTTAGGTTATGTTTCTTGTTCATCTCTTTCTATATTTAACAGTAAACATTCTGTTAATCAGATAATTAGAACAAAAACAAAGCAACCACTGTCTGAAAAATGACTTTTGATAGTGTTACGATTAGAAAATTAGAAGTAATTTCCAAACACAAGACACCTGGGAGAGTGCTAGGTGGTGTCATCTTTACTTTTTGTCACCTTTTTAAAAAAAGATTTATTTATTTATTTTAGAGAGAGAGATCAAGATCAGGGGGAGGGGCTGAGACTGAGGGTGGGAAGCAGTCTTCCCACTGAGTGGGGAGCTTGTGTAAGGCTTGATCCCAGGACCTTGAGAACCTGACCTGAGCCCAAACCAAGACTCAGAAACTTAACTCACTGAGCCACCCGCCTGGGTGTCACTCACTTTTATTTTAATAGTTACTCTGTTCTCCTTCTTGTCTGCAATAATCTTATTTTCCTTGCTCTACTCTAGTATTTAATTTAGTGTTCCATTAGTTTTTGACATTTTCCCCTGTAATCATTCTGGCACATTTCTAGTTCTTAAGATATCCTCATTTAAAATAATTCATTTGGGCGCCTGGGTGGCTCAGTGGGTTAAGCCGCTGCCTTCGGCTCAGGTCATGATCTCAGGGTCCTGGGATCGAGTCCCGCATTGGGCTCTCTGCTCAGCAGGGAGCCTGCTTCCCTCTCTCTCTCTCTCTGCCTGCCTCTCTGTCTACTTGTGATCTCTCTCTGTCAAATAAATAAATAAAATCTTTAAAAAAAATAAAATAAAATAATTCATTAGTAAGCATGAGTTATTTTTATTTACTTTTTACCTTACCTATAGTAAAATTTGCTGCCTTGATGTACAGTTCTTTGAGTTTTGACCATTCTAGGGAAGCATGTAAACACCACCACAGTCAATATACAGAATAGTTGAATCATTCCTAAAACTTCCCTCATGCTGCCCTTTGGATCAAGCCTTTTTCCCAACCCTATTCCTTAGCAATCACTGGTCTGTTCTGTGTCCCTATACAGGGACAGAAAGTTCAAAATTTAGCTTTGACTTTTCCAGAACGGAAATCTAATCAGAATGTCATTGGTCTTTATTTATGACAGAAATTATATTCAACTATTTAAGGCAGACATTTGAAAAATCATCGTAAATGTCTTAATTCCCTCTTTGGACTCTATATTTAATCAATTATATTTTCTTTAGTATTTTTTTTTAAAGATTTTTATTTATTTGACAGAGAGAGAGATCACAAGTAGGCAGTGAGGCAGTCAGAGAGAGAGAGGAGGAAGCAGGCTCCCCGCTGAGCAGAGAGCCCAATGCGGGCCTTGATCCCAGGACCCTGGGACCATGACCTGAGCCGAAGGCAGAGGCTTTAACCCACTGAGCCACCCAGGTGCCCTTCTTTAGTATTTCTGGAATTCCTTCTTCCACTTCAGTGAGCTGGGAGTAGTAAGGAAGGGAATTATTGGAGTTTCTCCTTTAATAAATGTGGTTTTGAAATTGATTTTCATTATTCCTTAGTTTTACTTGGAGTTTTAACTTAGAAAACATATTTTATTAATCTCTTTTGTAGGCTTATGTTGATACTTGATATTTGAATTTGATAGAGTGAAAATATTTTCCTGGAATGTGTGATGTTAACACAGAATTGGTTAAATTAGAGATTGAGAGAGAATCTGATAATCTAGTCCTTTAGGATTTAAAACAACCAATGAATTTGTTTTCTACTTCCTTACCATTTGTCTTATGCTGCCCTATTACTAGGTATTCAACAATTCCTTTAAACATGCTATTTCATATCTTTTTCTTGATTTTCAGGCTTAGCTAGATAGCTCTCTTTAACAATATCTGAAGTGTGTGTTTATATTTTTAAACTTTATAAATGTGACATTTATTATGAGAATAATTGAATTTTCATTCTGTTTTGAGAATTGTTTGGAGTTTGCTACAATATCCATACATGATATATCACACCAAATAAATTCCTCATTGAGAGTGATGATAACACTTTCCAGTGTAACTAAATTGTGTGCTCCAGCCCACACTGCTTTATCCTCCACATATTTTGTGGAATATTAGTGTGAACCTTACTGTGAGTAAGATGAGTATCTCTTATACTGGATTTTGAAGTTTCTTTATATATAATTCATGTGTGAAGGTCTTGATCTTGCAGAAAATGGAAGTTTCTCTGGGGAGAGGAATAGAAAAGCAAGAACGAAACAATACAGAGACACAAAAATAGGAACAACACATATATACACATAAATAGAGAATGTTTCTTATAACTAATTGACTAAATTCTCACACTTAACATTAAGCTTAGGTAACTATGGGCACTCTGTTGGCAAGTAAAGGAATTCTGAACTTGGTGGGGGGGTAAAACTTTTTTTATCAGCTAGGGAATCCAAAAAAAATGATGATTGTTGTTATAGTGGCTAATAAAAAAAAAAGGCTCCTTAAGCGTTAGGTGAAATGATTTAGGGTTAAGGACAATTAGATCTTGAAGATGTAAGACTGCTAGAAAGCCCGCAAATCCTGTAATGCTCAAGGACCTATCCACACTACAGATCTTTAATTCAGATCACTTTTTATTGGTGGACAGGTATGAAGACTCTTTGCTTTAAGTATTTCCCACTTGATTGCTCCAGTCTATTTCAAACTCGAGTCAGCTCTGAGTTAGCCTGACTCTTACCAGACTTTTTGCCATTCACACATCTCAATCTTAGTTTGGTACCTTTTGAAGTATTGTCTGCTCCTGTAATGGACCTCCATTGTCCCACATACAGTTTCCCATTCTCTAGTATGAACTTAGTTCATTTGGTAACTAAATAAAACATATTATTGTCTTACGCGTTCTTTTTGTTTTCCACTGTTCCAGAATTGGTTGAATTAAGTTTCAGAATGAGATTCACTCTAACTACAGCAAAAATTATTAGTAGAACAATTGTTAGCTATGTAGCACAATGTAATTCTTCTATCAACCGTTCTACATTCTCAAATAGAGTAGCCAGGGGAAAAAATAGTCCTGTCAGGTGAAAGACCTATCTGGCAATTTTAGTGGTTCAAATCTTGTTTTTTTTTGCCACCAGCTTATTTTTGAATAGGCCAGTTATTAACTTTTCTAGTCCTGATTTTATACATTTTGAGATGATAGAATTGGATTAAGTCTGCTGATGCCAGGGTATAGATAGCAACAGACTCTTTTCTCTGAACAAAGACATAAACTGGAGTGAAATGTACAAAGTAAACCAGATCCCCTCTGGTAAAGTTTGGGGAATGGACTGGAAAACTTGGATCCCCTGAAAGGAGCCTTTGGAAGAGCTGATATTGAAAACCATTTTTCTCCATGATCCGTAGCGTTAACTTGCACTAGTGACAATCCATGGGCATGAGTTGTATTGAGGGTATATGAAGATTTAATCCAAACAATATATCTTAAAATGTATTATAGGGAGATAGGAAGGGAAGAAGAGGAAGATCATTAAAGGAAAGTGTACATTTAGGTTTTTCTTTTAGCCTAGTGTTAGATTTTGTTCCCCAGTTATTTAGGGATCAAAAATAGGCAACTTATTATGCCATCAGCTGTTTGAGTCTTTGAACCTGTAGGTATAACTCTAATTCTAAACCTCAAACAGCTGCTTGAAGCTTTGAATAAATGACCGAGGAGAGAAGGGAAAAGACAATCAGGGAGAATAGCAAAAGGTTCAATAGTGGGATAAAGTTGTAAGTACCGACTGCCCACCTCTTCCACCGTCACAGTCGTCACCATGGCTGTGGTGAGCGGGTTTCTCTTTTAATTTTCCTATTTATTTTCCTATCAACTATGAAGCTTACTTATTTCAGTTCCATTCATCAAACACTCATGGAGGGCCTATTTCGTAGCAGTCACTCTGCTAGGTAGCGGAGATACAAAGACAAATGCCAGGTACTCTTAATCCTTTGAACAGGTTATTTCAAATGCCGTTTAGAAAAATTGCAATTGATGGAGCAGAGAGGGATTAAAAATTGGTATGCCTCCCCCCACCAAAATTATTGTTTTAGAAAAACAAGAAGAAAAAACATTTGGGAAAAGTGTATGTAAATATGTTTGTATTCAAGTGGTGCAGTTGAGTTATCCTGTTTTCTAATCTTTGAGACCTTAATTTCTGTATTTGTGTTATAGAGTATTGAGTTTCCTTTCTCACATCTATTATATTAGGAAAGAAATGAGAGATGAATGGACCAGATAGGAAGTAAAGAGGAGATAGCAAGTGTGTATATTAAAGGTTAATGGGAAAGAAGATAGGAGATTAAGTTAGAATTGAGAGGAAGTGGTGGTAGAGTACTGAGAAGGAAATTGAATGGGACTAACATATGTTAAGAAAAAAAAGAAGAGAAAGGAGACACAGGGAGCAACCAGGAAAGAAAAGAAATATAAACCATGTATTTAAGGAATTTTTCAGAGAAGAAATCTTCAGTCAGATTTTGTTTGCAGCCAATCTTGAATGCTACTAAAAATCTTGATTTCAACTTGCAATTCTGGTACAATGTCATTGCTAGTATGTAGGAGGTATGCTTTTGGGGAGGGCTGAAAAACAAGATGGTGTTATTTCATTGTAGGATGCAACATCCATTTACCTGGTGAAATTCTATTTAAATGTATTATAGATAATAAAATATAAATGGTTATGTAATATTCATATAATATGTATTATATTTAAAATATTACTCAGCAAAAGTCTTAAAGAAAACATTTCTATGTCCTTGCTGGTATTATGTATTAACAATGTGCTATTAATCTCCTGATATAAGAAGGATTTAGTAATAGAAAATCTTATTTCTGGCTCTAGGTTTTGCAATAACTGTAGTCAGAGTAGAAGCCCCCACACCCCTAAAGTATAAAATTGAGAACAATCTACATTTAAAAACAAAGCATAAAATAGATCTTCCACTCCGGGAAATGTGCACAAGTGAGCTGTCTCTTAATTTCAACCAGCAATTCATATGAAGGGAATGTAACTGACTTAATTGTATTACACCTAGGAGACATGAGGTAATGGTGCTTTTGATAGATGAATGTAAAGGAGGACTGGAAAGTAGGTCTGTATCAGTGCATCTGCAGCATTACTCAGGCAACAGGAGGCCCTGAGCAAAGGAGCCAAGGGCTTGGGGCTCGTGGCAGCCAGGGCTCTGTAGCATTGTTCCTAGCATCCCATCAGGCTGAATGACGTGATCCACTAACACCCAGCTTCCTTGTTGGACAGCAGGTTCGTTGAAAAGAAAGTCTGGTCCAAACTGTGAGTGAAGCTCTTAAAAACTTTAACTTTGAGCTTTAACCTGTTTCACTTCATGTCCATGTCTGCAAAATTGGGATAATAATCGTAACAATTTCATTGAGTTGTTATGATGATTATGTCCATTAACAAACTAAAGTGCCTGGTACAAAGTATCAAATAACAATTAGCTAGGATATAAACTCTATAAAAGCGTGGCTTGTTCCCCCTATCTAGTTTATTGCTTTATCGGTATCGATACTTACTACAGTATAAGTGGCCAATAAGATTTGTTGAAAGGATAAACTAATTTGATAGCTTATGTAGTCTTTTAAAGGTGAGATAATGAAACAGAAAATAATATTTTGGCCTACTTAGCATTTTTATACTCTATTAAAAAGTAATAAATTAGTATTCTGTCATATGCTTTGGTCTCTTAAAGTATTAGTTACATTATAGGGGCGCTGGGTGACTCAGTCGTTAAGCGTCTACCTTTGGCTTAGGTCATTATCTCAGGGTCCTGGAATAGACCCCGCATCGGGCTCCCTGTTTGGAGAGAAGCCTGCTTCTCCCTCTCCCACTCCCCCTACTTATATTCCCTCTCTTGCTCTCTCTCTCTCTCTGTGTCAAATAAATAAGTAAAATCTTAAAAGAAAATGAAAAACAAACAAAAAAATTACCCTTGGCTCAGGTCGTGATCCCAGCGTCTTGGGATCCAGCCCCACATCAGGATCCCTACTTAGCTGGAAGCCTGCTTCTCCCTCTCCCACTCTCCCTGCTTGTGTTCCTTCTCGCTGTGTCTCTCTCTGTCAAATAAATAAATAAAATCTTAAAAAATAAATAAACTGGGATAGTCTTTTTCATAGGTACAGGATTAATAATGGACATTTTCTTTTGTTTTTGTAACTATTTTCTATTTAGTTTTCTGCTATTTTATAAATTGTTGGTCTAATTTCTTAGATGCTTATAAAGAACATCCTTCTGTAGTACTATTCATCAGAATCCCTTTCAAAAACTTAAGATTTTAGCTTTTGGTTGCTTGTATATTATTTCTTAAATATTCACTAATAATTTTCTTTCCTTAGCTGGAGATTAAAGTAATTAACAAAATCTGCTCTTTTTTAAGAGGTCAATTTTTTTTCCCCATTGAATACAGAGATTTTTAATCTAAAATAATGACTTATTCTAAGGTCATATTGTTACTAGGGAGCACCAGTATAGTTTAGGTTTTAGTTGCAGGGGAAAAAGACTGATAGTGTGATCATGGAATCTCAGATTTGAGGGTGCTGGCAATGAAATCTTGAAATAAGTTTGAAATGTCACCTGTTTTTGTTGTTGTTGTTGTTTGTTTTGTTTTGTTTTGTTAAGACTTAAGATACGAACTTCCTTAGACCAAAGCCAAAGCTTTGGAATAGGGTTAAAACTCAAGCATCATTTTCTGTTTCATAATATTACCTTACATTTCTGTTCTGTTTCTAGAATTTCACTGCTTTTAAAAAAAAATAGTCAAGCAAAAAGCATTTATAATTACAACTTTTGTTCTGTTTTTGTAACTCATGAGGTTATGTTTGCTTATTTTCAGTTACTTCTCAGAATATGATCTTCAGAGAAGTACCTTCTGGTTTTTAATTGTTCTCTCATAGTTATTGAAAAGGTATCTGGGCCTGGCTGTGCTGTATATATGTTCCTATTTATGATTAGAGGATGGGTAAAACTCTGCACATTTTCTATCCAGGGAAGAGGCTGAACCGTTATGAGGCTTTGATTAATACTATTGATGCTTTAATGGCCCATTTTATATCCTGGACACTGGGGGGAAATAAGTTCCCTTCTGTAAAGACTGTGGTTCTTATGATTCACTTAGCATAGATAGCAAAAAGCATGAAAGATCTCTTGTCTCACAAGAAGAAATGGGTGGCAGTATAATGCCAGTTGCATATATTACTGAACTGTTACTGAGGAGAGGAAATTACCCAGTCAGAATAGATATGTCTCTGTAGCCTTGTATCCGCATGCTAATAGCCACAGAGTTTATCTTAGTCTGAATGGAGCTCTAAGTTATTAATTGTTTTAATGATTTCATTGATTTCTGTTAATCTAGGTAATGTGCCTTACTAAATTCAGTAGTTTATTTTGCTTTTCAATTAACCTTTTACTTTTGTTATATCATTTTTTATTAAAAACAAAGATTTTATCTGCATTTAATGATATGCCTATCTTAGCATATTATGAATTGTATTTGGCTATCTGTACTACAATTTTCCTGAATACTTTAGGGTAATGGCAAGCCATAATGGCTCAGTATTTTATTGCAGGTTATCACTGATACAAAATATTTTAAAATTTACTTGAATAAATTCTAGAATCTTTTATGTATAGCCAAAATATATATTTTAAAGAATTTTCTGTATTTTTAGAATACAGCCATGAAAGAAATGTAATGCTTACTTGGCTTTTACTTTTCCAATGTGGGAAATAATAATTTCAACTTAAATACAAGTTATTTTAATTTTGTTCAATTAATAGTTACAAAAAGGGACTATAAACTCTTTGAATGTTTAAAACAGTGTTTAAAAATAGTATATTCCAAAAGAAAGACTACTGTATGTGTATGCTTCCTGTTTATAAATATTTCACTGACTTATACAGATTCATTGATATTCAAAGACGATCTGCCTAATGAAGGTCTTAATTTACTTTGTCAGTTGTAAAGTTATCTGTATGTTCATAAAAGCTTTAGTGAAATGGTCCCACGTGATGCTCAAGTAGGTTCTCTATTCTTCATGCTGGGGAGTCAGGTTCACACATAACTTTTGTGCCAATTAAAAACTGTGAATGACAAAACATTGTAATTGATTAGTCTTTGTATGTTTACAACTCACTTTAATTGCTGAAAAACGCCATTTGTCAGTTTCATGTTCTATTGACAATGCTATTGATTTATCTGAATTTGGCTTTGTCTTGTCTCTCGTACATAAAACTCACATATGCAGTTCAAATGGGAAATGACTGTATTGATTTCCTTAACTTGAGCCCAAATGCTAAAGATTTTTGGATAAGCTTTCTCATTACTTAAGCCAAAATCAATAAGAAAGAGCATCTTTTAATGAAAGAGCAGTTTGAGCAACGTACTTCAGAAATAGGGCCCTGTTCATTCTTTGCTTTACAA
The DNA here is from genome assembly GCF_902655055.1 of Lutra lutra. NCBI lineage: Eukaryota > Metazoa > Chordata > Mammalia > Carnivora > Mustelidae > Lutra > Lutra lutra. The sequence continues at coordinate 57,547,157 of NC_062281.1, read as the reverse complement.
ATCGATCTCCTAGGTTCCTTAAGTGAGGTCCAATTGGTTGACATTGTGGTTTGTCTTTGTGTGTAAACTTGCAGCTTCAGAAAAGAGAAGATGAGCTATAGAGACAGTGGAAAGAAACTCTCTCCCTGGGAAAGAAGAGTTCACTACTGAGTGTATAATCCAGTGTTGAAATGAAACACAATTTACAAATATACCAGCTAATTAGTACTCCTATAAAGTTCATGCTTATATTTTATGGTTGCAAAATATTTTAAAAGTTTCTTCACTGGTTTATCTTTTTAAATCTAAATATGCATATTGTATACATTTACACTGATCTTATTTTAACATTTGCTTTTATTTCAGATAGCTTCTGCTCATTGCTGAAGTTTATATTTATATAAAGCAAAAATAATTCACTGAAACATCAGGTCATTTTTAAAATAACTTTTTGTTAAGTGATCTTTTAATGTTCATTGTTTTTCACTGTTACATTTCCTATTTTTTGCAGGAAGATAAACACTGAAGGTCAGCTACAGAAATTAAGTACCCAAACTGAGGAACAGCTAAATGAACTGAACATATAAAACAAGTTATATGGACAGGCCAAACGTCAGGTACTGTCCTATGATATCATTAACTTCCGTGAACTACATAAATTAAGCTGATTATGCCTTCACTTAATTAACTGAGAATGACCTATTGATGTATAGGCCGAGTTGGCTAGAGACCGCTTGCTGCACTGTACTTAATTTATTGGTTTTCAATTAGTTCTTCTCTTGCCTGTGATTGTTGAGAAAAAAATGTTCATTTACATCTATGTTCTGTAGTGTGGTTTTCTGCCCCGTGCGTTTCTATTTAAGATTTATCGTGAGTAGTATTTTTTCTTTGCCAACAATGCTTAGGTAGTTTTGAATATTTTTTCTCATTGTTACATATAATTTGGTTTCTGGAATAAAAGAAATATACAGATGAATTCATCTTGTTAGTGTTGTGATATTATTAAATTAGCTTTATGAGAGATCCCTTATATTCATTTCAAGAACTATTTTGCTTTAATTACATTTTGGAAATGAATTTTTACCAATTTACTGTTAAACTATACTTTTGTAGAGCAATCTCAGTGAAGAAATTTCTTTGGTAAAATCTTCAGATTTTTTTGAGATTTTTCTCTAAAGACTTGAGTTTTTTTTTGAAGTGGAAAAATTATAGTGTGAATGGTCATTTTCGATTTCTTGTGGTAAGTAATGCAATGCAAATGAGAATATCTTCAGACAAAAATTCATTCTTCAAATTTTGAAATTTCTTCAAATTTTGAAAATTCTTCAAATTTTGAAGAATAAATCAGTATATACTGATTTTTTGAGGGCTGCTAAACCTCACTATGTTGGCCTCTACTATGTAACTTGTATAATATACTAATCAAAAGATATTTTTAGATCATTCTTAGGTTCTCAGTATCTAAACCTTAGAACATTTCACTAGGGATTAATAGTCTGATGTTAGGTATTATAATTATCTTAATAAGTAATTATTGATAGTTACTATAATAAGATTAGTCAAATTATGAAAGTAAACTAAATGTAAAGAAAGTATGTGACTCTGCTTTGGTATTTTGCTTTATCTCTCCTAAATTCAGGTCTGTATCTGAGAACAGAGTTAATAATGGAACTTCGTCTCAGGACCCTCTGAAGTACTTCCATATATGTGGAATAAGTATTGCTTGTTCTGAAAGTTAAGAGAGCTGAATATTTCTGTGGGTTGGAATAATCAGGGATGGGTTAAAGATTTAATTGCTCCTATAAGACATACACAGGTAACATTATAGTTGATAATCCATGTTAAAATTTCATGCAGAATTTAATTAATACTGTAGGACCTTGTGGGCATATGAGGATTTAACATTCTCGTTATTTCTGAATAAACTTAAAAGCTCATGAAGAGTTGTAATAAGTAATGTGTGCATCAAAAATTGAATCTCATACCCTGTGTACATACCATGGCACTGGGAGAGTAATATAGCAGCTATATTCAAAGAGGCATTGTTGTTTTCTACACATTTTTATACATGCAGTGATATATGCAATGACTGGCTGACTTAAACTTCTAGCCATATTTTCTTTAAGAGAGAAAGTATTTGGCATTAGAGAATTTGTGAATTGGGGGGGTCCGGAAAGGACTCGGAATCTTGTTTGGAAATATCAAATGGCTATTATTTCTTGAAAACCTAATGTAGATTTCTGTGATAAAGAGGGATAAAACTTCCACTTTGGGAAGACTACATTTGAAACGCAGTTTTATAATTCATTGGATTTTAATTGCACACCAAAGTGGAGAGGTAATGTATGACGTGTGTGTGTGTGCGTGTGCGTGTGTGCGTGCGTGTGTGTGTGTGTGTGTGTGTGTATGAGAGAGAAAGAGACAGACAGACAGACTGAAGTGTTCAGGGTCAGGGGAAAGTTTTGAATCGGAGATATAAATTAGGAAACTGTTGACATATCAGTTGTATTAAAGCCAAGAGAAGAGATGAGAGGACCAAGAAGTAAATGCTAAGAAAAAAAAGACAATCAAGGAGAAAGAAACCTTGTTCATATTCCATCTTTGAGAGGTCAAGGATATGAAGAACCAGGAAAGGATTTGAACAGCCAGTGATAAGAAATCTAGGAGAGTCGGGAGCTTTACAATCCAAGTAAAGAAAGTGTTTCAAGGAGAGAGAAGTGATCACCTGTATTAAATACTGCTTATGATCAGTAAGATGAGAACTAAAAATTAACTGTTAAACTTAGCTAATTAGGTCATTGGCAATCTTGATGAAACTAATTTTAGTGTCCTGGTGGGTACATGTTTATTCTGATTATAACGGTCAGCATAATGAAAAATGATAATGTAAAAAATAAAGAGGATCATTGCTGCAACAATGTCTTGAGAATGAAGGAGCTGATAGAATCTACTAGAAAAATGGAAAGTTTGGGGGCGCCTGGGTGGCTCAGTGGGTTAGGCCGCTGCCTTCGGCTCAGGTCATGATCTCGGAGTCCTGGGATTGAGCCCCGCATCGGGCTCTCTGCTCTCTCGGGGAGCCTGCTTCCTCCTCTCTCTCTGCCTGCCTCTCTGCCTGCTTGTGATCTCTCTGTCAAATAAAAAAAAAAAAAAAAAAAATGGAAAGTTTGGCCATAGTTGAGAACATGGGCAAATCTTTCCCAGCAATATGAAAGAGGGTAATTGGGCACAGACACAAGGGATAAGTAGATGTGATAGTCTTGGGCTATTGTACTTTTCAGTGAAAGATGTAGTATGGTTATCAGCTTAAAGTAAGGACAGGGAAGGAAGTATTGGAGGGTTGAAAAGTGAGAAAAAAGGATGAAATCTTTTTCTTGGACAGTAAGGAAGAAATTGGCCATAAAAAGTAAGCCAGAGTAGGGGCGCCTGGGTGGCTCAGTGGGTTAAGCTGCTGCCTTCGGCTCAGGTCATGATCTCAGGGTCCTGGGATCGAGCCCCGCATCGGGCTCTCTGCTCAGCAGGGAGCCTGCTTCCTCCTCTCTCTGCCTGCCTCTCTGCCTGCTTGTGATCTCTCTGTCAAATAAATAAATAAAATCTTAAAAAAAAAAAAAGTAAGCCAGAGTGCTTAACAATAGTAAGCTCTATTCTTTTTTTTTTTTTTAAAGATTTTATTTATTTATTTGACAGAGAGAGATCACAAGTAGGCAGAGAGGCAGGCAGAGAGAGAGGAAGGGAAGCAGGCTCCCTGCTGAGCAGAGAGGCCGATGCGGGACTCGATCCCAGGAGCCTGGGATCATGACCTGAGCCAAAGGCAGCGGCTTAACCCACTGAGCCACCCAGGCACCACTAGTCAGCTCTATTCTAACTGAAAGGTTATCTGATTCAAATTTGCTCATACCAACAGGTCTATCATTCTAACATTTAATGTTACATATTGAAACTGTGTGCTTAGTTTCTGTCTATCCACTAGATTATGAGCAGCTTGAAGGTAAGAGGTATATTTGATTCATTTTTATATTCACTACATTCAAACACAGTCTTTAGAATGAAGTTTGAAATTAAGAAATGTTTGATAGACGAATGAATAATGTATGTCATATATTGTATGTTGTGCTAAAGGCATATAAACAGTCAGAAGTGTTTGTATTGGGAAATTTGATGCTAGATGTAATTGCATATTTAAATTGAACTATCACTTTTTGTAGTCCAGTAATTTTCTTTTAACTTTAGGTTCATTGCTGAGTTAATCATTCTCCTTAGTTCATGACATATTATCACTATTGGTTCATAAAGGCCTCTCTCTCCTTATGATTTTTATTTAATTTTTTAATAGAAAATTATTTTCATTTCCACAAGGATTGTATGAGACTATGACTTGCCAGGAAAAACTGTGATAAGTCTTTTGCTTTTGACAGTCTTGTAGATAAAATATGGTATCTCTTTATACTCATTATAGTTTTAATTTTAATTTCTATAATCTAAATGAAATTGAACATCTCATATGTTTAAAGGCTATTTATATTTTTTTCTGTGAATTACCTGTTCATATTTGATTATTCCAAGACTATGGTCATTTAGATTCTTGACATTCTTTTGTCCAACAAGAATGTCTTAAATTGCAATAACTGGTCGAATAACTGCAAACTTGCATAATCTCGCATTCTCTCATGATCTCATATTCTACTTTCTGCATTTTGAGTCCAAATAAGCCTTTTTTTTTTTTGCTATTCTCATTACTTGCAACTATTTGCACTTGTTTATCCTATCTAATAGGAAAGAACCTCTAATTTCATTATTTAGATGTTTATTAAAGCAGCTGAATATTTATACTTTCTATTCCATCTGATATTGCTTAAGTGGAAATATTTTCTGAAGGTTCTAAGGTTCTTGATATTTTTTCCCTTACATTAAAGGTTTAATTTGATATTTCTCTGTGGGTTAGCATCCTTTTACTCTGAAGTATGGGTATCCTGCCACCAGGAACAACCAACCAGCTTAGCAAACAGAATAATTGGTACCATTCTTTTCACATACACAAAAGTAAGTTAAAACAGGGTAGAGCTTTTATCATCAATTGATTCTTAGAAGTCCTTTCTTGATATTTCAGCCCCAAGGCTTATATCAAAGTTGTTTCCTTCAATGTGGAAACTTCAAGCTTCCAATTCACCAGTCTGCAAACCCTGAGCATCAAAGCAGACCTGCCCTGTGATCCACAGCTAAGCACTTACTTTCTTGAAGTGATGCTTAGTGCTCTGATTCACCATCAAGATCTGAAGGTGCTGTTATGAGAAGATAAATTAGGGAACCAGACGATTAAACCCTTTGGACTCCACTGAGATCTTCCTGAGCAGGAGCACTTGTCTCCAATTCCTCTTTGACCTGTTATTGTTTCCATATGGCGGCCACTGCTCAGGATTCTCACTTGACTTACACACGATTCCTGAGAGATTGACATGTGTGAGGATCCTGATTGCTTCAAACAGTGGTCGTTGAGAGTACATGTAAACCAAAGGGTCTATACCACTGTATATTATCTTTCTTTAGCTGCCATTTTATTTAATGCCAGAACTCATGTTCTTTTCTACTATTCTGAGCCACGAAAACTGTATTTTTTTTATGTTTAAAAATTCAGTGGTAATTTCTCATTTCAGTCTGTCAGGTTGATATCTTTATAGTTTCCTTACTTAGAGAAGTCATGATTTTAAAATAGTTGTCATCATCATCTGTATTCTTAGTCTAAATTGAAATATAAACAAGAGTGAAACCAAATGATATATCATTTGTTAATATTGCCTACATATCATTATCTAACTTTCCTCATGTGTCATGTATTATATCTATGTTCCTCTACCACTATGTGATACATACAGAAGCTCTGTTACTCACCTCATTGTTCTGCCTGACAAAGGACTTAAAATATAAGGTGGAAGTGTTAGATTTTTGTTGTTGTAAATGTGTTCATTAATACTGGAGTCGGGGAGGGGAACTGTTCCTTAGATGCTTTCATAGCTGACCTTCTAGTCATGTCAGTTACCCCAATAAATGTCTTAAATCCATTTCTTTATCTTTCTCCAGCTACTTGGTTCAGGTCTTCAGCATCCCTCTTTCTCCCATTGGTCTGATCCTCTTCTAGTTACCTTCTTGTTGCTAGATTAGATTTACAACATCCACACATATGAACATGTAAAAATCTGATCAGATTAGTCTTCTGCCTAAAATCCTTTTATATTCCCAACTAGCCTGAATTTCTTTTCAAACTAAAGCCACCAGGAGTAGGCAAAAGAGAAGTTAACTCAAATCATGCTTTAAGTCTCTCTTGCCCAATCAACTCTAACAATTCTGCCTATTTTTTTTTTACTTATTAGGAACAGTGAAAATTATATTTAAAGAAAAAGTCACCATTCACTCTGAAATGCTGTGTAGTGAACCTCTTCCAAATGTCAGTGTCTTATAATGACAAACGTTGACTTTTCTAGTTCATAGGTCTTTGGATTGGTTGAGGTGGCTTTGCTTCAGGTACTTCCGGTCTCCTCCACATGACTTTCTTTCTGGTATGAGTGGCTGTTTATGGCCTCCTTCGTGAAGCATGCAGAATCAACAGAGACAGGTCAAACAATACAGGCACATTTCATTTTGAATTTATTTGTGCGTATGCTATAAGAAAGTGGTCCACTTTCATTCTTCTGCATATCACTGTCCAGTTTTCCCAACACTGTTGAAGGGACGTTTTTTTCCATTGGATATTCTTTCTTGCTTCGTTAGAAGATTACTTGACCATAGAGTTGAAGATCCATTTCTGGGTTTTGCATTCTGTTCCATTGAGCTATGTGTCTGTTTTTATGCCAGTACCATACTTCTTGATGACTAAAGCTTTATAATACAGCTGGAAGTCTGGACTTGTGATGCCTCCCACTTTGGTTTTCTTTTTCAAGATTGCTTTGGCTATTTAGGATCTTTTGTGGTTCCATACAAAATTTAGAATTGCTTGTTATAGCTCTGTGAAAAATGCTGGCCTTCTTTTAATTGGGATTGTATTGAATGTATAGATTGCTTTGTGTAGTGTAGACATTTTGACAATAGTTTTTCTTCCAATCCATGACCATGGAATGTTTTTCCATTTCTTTGTGTCTTCCACAGTTTCTTTTATAAATGTTCAATCTTTCATCATATAGATCTTTTACCTCTTTGGTTAGATTTATTGCCAGATATCTTATGGTTTTTGGCACAATTGTAGATGGAATCAATTCCTTGATTTCTCTTTTTGCTGCTTCATTATTAGTGTATAGAAATTCAACAGATTTCTGTACATTGATTTTATATCCTGTGACTTTGATGAATTCATATGTTCTAACAATTTTTTGGTGGAGTCTTTTGGGTTTTGTACATAGAGTATCATGTCATCTTCAAATAGTGAAAGTTTGACATCTTCCTTACCAATTTGGATGACTTTTATTTTTTGTTGTTGTTTGATTGCTGAGGCTAAGAATTCCAGTACTATATTGAGATATGTTCCTTCTATCCCTACTTTCTTGAGGGCTTGTATTAAGAAAAGATGCTGTATTTTGTCAGATGCTTTTCCTGCATCTACTGAAAGGATCATATGATTCTTATCCTTTCTTTTATTAAAGTGGTAAATCACATTGATTGATTTGAGAATATTGAACTACCCCTGCAGCTCAGGAATAATCCCTCTTGATTGTGGTGAATAAGCTTTTTAATGTACTGTTGGATTCGATTAGCCAGTGCCTTATTGAGAATTTTTGCATCCATGTTCATCAGGGATATTGGCCTGTAATTCTCTTTCATAGGAGGGTCTTTGTCTGGTTTTGGGATTAAGGTCATGCTGGCCTCATAGAATCAGTTTGGAAGTCTTCCTTCCATTTCTGTTTTGTGGAACAGCTTCTGAAGAATAGGTATTAATTTTTCTTTCAATGTTTGGTAAATTCCCCCGAAAAGTCATCTGGCCCTAGACTCTTATTTGTTTGGAGATTTTTGATTACTGATCAGTTTCTTTGTTGGTCATGGGTCTGTTCGAATTTTGTATTTCTTTCTGTTTCACTTTTGGTAGGTTATATGTTTCTAGGAACTTATCTATTTCTTCCAGATAGCTTAATTTAGTGGCATGCAATTTTTCATAATATTCTCTTATAATTGTTTGTATTTCTGCCATGTTGCTTGTGATCTTTCTTCTCTCATTAGGGAATTTATTTATATGGGCCCTTTGTCTTTTCTTTTTGATAAGTCTGGCTAGGGGCTTATCAATTTTGTTAATTCTTTCCAAAAATCAGCTTCTAGTTTTATTGATATGTTCTACTTTGTTTTTTTTTTTTTTAATTTCTATGTCATTTATTTCTGCTCTAATCTTATTATTTCCCTGCCTCTGCTGGTTTTAGCCTTTATTTTTGTTCTTTTTCCAACTCCTGTGAGTGTAAGGTTAGGTTGTATCTTTGAGACTTTTCTTGGTTCTTGAGGAAGGCCTTTATTTCTATATAGTTCCCTCTTATGACCATCTTTGCTGCAACCCAAAGGTTTTGGACTGTCATGTTTCCATTTTCATTTGCTTCCATATAAATTTTTTGCAATAATTTTTTTTATTTCTTTAGTTTCCTGGTTAACCCATTCATTTTTTAGTAGGATGTTCTTTAACTTCCTCCTATTTCCTTCCTATTTAACTTCCTTCCTTTAACTTCCTTCCTATTGTGGTCTTTCCAAATTTTTTCTTGTGGTTGACTTCAAGTTTCATAATGTTGTGGTCTGAAAATACGCATGGTATGATCTCAATCTTTTTGTACTTGTTGAGGCCTGATTTGTGACCCAGTAGGTGACCTATTCTAGAGAATGTTCCATATACACTCAAAAAGAATGTGTATTCTGCTGCTTTAGGATGAAATGATCTGAATATGTCTTTTAAGTCCATCTGTTTCAGTGTATCATTCAAAGCCATTATTTCCTTGTTGATCTTCTGCTTAGATGATCTGTCCATTGCTATGAGTGGGGTGTTAAAGTCCCCTACTATTATTGTATTATTATCAATGAGTTTCCTGAAGTTTCTTATTCATTGATTTATATATTTGGCTGCTCCCAAGTTGGGACATAAATATTTACAATTATTAGATCTTCTCGTTGGATAGACCCCTTACAATTATTAGATCTTCTTGTTGGATAGACCCCTTTATTATGATGTAGTGCCCTTAATCTCTTCTTACAGTCTTTGGCTTAAACTCTAGTTTGTCTGATATAAGTATGGCTACTCCAGTTTTCTTCTGATGTCCATTAACATAATAGATGGTTCTCCACCTCATCACTTTCAGTCTGGAGGTGTCTTTGGGTCTAAAATAAGTCTCTTCTAAGTAGCATATCAGTTGGTCTTGATTTTTTTTTAATCTATTCTGATACTCTGTGTCCTTTGGAGCATTGAGTCCATTTACATTCAGAGTAATTTTTGATAGATATGAATTTAATGCCATCATATTACTTGTAAAGTCACTGTTCCTGTAGATTGTCTCTGTTCCTTTCTACTCTTTGTGCTTTTGTCTCTCTTTCTTCCTAAAGAGTCCCTTTTTAGTATTTCTTAAAGAGCTGGTTTAGTGTTCCTGAACTCCTTTAATTTTTGCTTCTCTTGGAAATTCTTTTCTCTCCTTCTATTCTGAACGATAACCTTGATGGATAAAGTATTCTTGGATGCAGATTTTCCCCATTTGGCATGTTGAATACATTATGCCACTGTCTTCTGGCCTGTCAAGTCTATGTGGATCTTGCTGCTAAACTTACATGTCTGTCCTAGTAGGTTAAGGACCTTTTGTCTCTAGGTGCTTTCAGAATTCTCTCTTTATCTTTGAATTTTGCAAGTTTCACTATGATATGTCTTGGTGTTGACCTGTTTTCATTGATTTTGAGGAGAATTTTCAGTACCTTTTGGACTTGAACGCATGTTTTCTCCTTAGCTTAAAGAACGTTCTCAGCTATAATTTATTCAAATAAACTTTCTCCCCCCTTTTCTCCTCTTCTAGGACTCCTATGATGCATATATTATTTCACTTTATGGAATTGTTAAGTTCTGTAAGTCTACCTTCACCATCTAATAGTTTTCTTTCCCTCTTCTTTTCGGCTTCATTATTTTCCATAATTTTATGTTCTATATCACCTATTCGATCCTCTGCTTCTTCCATTCTCATTGTAATTACATCCAGTCAGTTTTGCATTCTAGTTACAGCATTTTTTGGGGGGAGGTGACTAGTTTTTAAGTTTTTTTTATCTCTGCAGCCAGGGTTTCTCTGCTGTCTTCTCTGCTTCTTCCAAGCTCAGCTAGTATTCTTATGATTGTTGTTCTAAATTCTTGTTCAGATATACAGCTTACCTCTGTTTTGAGCAAAACCCTGGCTATGATTTCTTCTTGATGTTTCTTTTGGAGAAAATTTTTCTGTCTTGTCATTATGTCTAGGTTTCTGTCTGTTGCATATTATTAATGTTTGTTATGTTTCCTGCTTCTGAGAGTAGTACTAATAAGGAAGGGGTCTTACACTGTCCAGGGCCTGGTGCTTTAAGAAGTTTTTCTGGTGTCTGTTGTGAGGACTCTGCTGTTGTGTTTTGGCTGCTCTTTCCCACAGGTTAGTCCTTTACACAGTTCCTCCTTGCTTTCAGTGGAGAGTGTTTGGACCTTTAACTAGGTGTGCTTTGATTTATCTGGGATAAGCCTGATTTAAAAAAAAAAAAAAAGATCCTCATCCAAGAAAAGATAAAAGGAAAAGGAATAAAAAAAAGAAACAAATAGACAAACAAACAAACAAAAAACTATAAGCCTGATTCTAAAGAATAAAAAAGAAAGAACGAAAAAAGCAAAAAAAAGGAAGCCTGATCCAAAAACCAAGAAAAGGAAACCAACCAACCAACCAACCAACAAAAAACTATAAATAAATAAATAAGTACAATTAAGTTTAGAAAGAATGAAAGAAATAAAGCAAACCTAGTCCTGTTTCCACCAGAACTAAACCTGATGCTTTGGAACACTCTATGATCAGCAGATGCTGGTACATGCAGGGAGGCCTGTGTTGGTCTTCTGAAAGAAGAGCCCACCATGCTGGTTCAGAATCAGACCTGCCTCTGCAAAGATGTCCCTGCCTAGTGCAGGGGGCGGGGTTTGGTATAAGTGACTCCAGCCTCCACTGCACGTGCTTTGCTTTTCTCTTAATTCTGACTATGCTGGTGGGTGGGGGTAGGAGGGTGTGAAAGATGGCATCACTCTGCCCTCTTGTCCCTGGGGAAGGAAAATCCCAACCACCACTATTCAGGAGACCCTCACAGAAAAGTGAATAATCTCCACTTCTGTGTCCCAGGCTTTTGTCAGATCACTGCCCTTAACTTGTCTGGGCTCAGGCCGTTGGGACAGCTGGTGCCACAGTTCTCTGGTGTTTTTTCCCTGGGTAGTGGCTGGGATTCAAAACTCCAAATCTGGGGCGCCTGGGTGGCTCAGTGGGTTAAGCCGCTGCCTTCGGCTCAGGTCATGATCTCAGGGTCCTGGGATCGAGTCCCGCATCGGGCTCTCTGCTCAGCGTGGAGCCTGCTTCCCTTCCTCTCTCTCTGCCTGCCTCTCTACCTACTTGTGATCTCTGTCTGTCAAATAAATAAATAAAATCTTTAAAAAAAAAAAAAAAACTCCAAATCTTAAAGGGCCCAGCAATGCATGGACCTGCTCTCCTCCACCAGAGGAGAGACTTGCAGCATGCCAGGCACTGCTGTGTCCCAGGAAAGCAGTCACATGGCACTCATGGCTAGAGTCTGTTGTGATGTGCAGTGAAAGGGTATGACCAGGTTATCTGCCTTCTGCCCATGCCTCTGTCCCTGCTGCTGAATGGCTACTCAGTGGCTCCTGGTGGGTCCTTTGTCTTGGAGAGGCAAAAACACCCTCTTCCAAATGTACTCTAGGAAGGAGAATGATCCCTTCCAGTACTGCCCAGGGGATCTACTTGCTGAGGTATATTGCATAAATGCTACATGCTTTCTCCCTAATTTCACTCTGTGAAAAGGGCTCCCCTCCCATCCCCAGTACCATGGCTTTTCTCTCCCCTAGTTCTTGTTTCTGAACCTCACATCTGTCATGTTCTCACCCTCCAATTTTGCAGATTGTTTTCTGAAACCTCAGATTGATTTCCTAGTTGTTCAAAATGATTTGATGTTGCTCTAGCTGTGTTTGAGGGACTAGTCAAGCTCAGGGTTCCCCTACTACTCCATCATATTAACTCCTCCCTTTTTCTTTTTTTTAATATTTTATTTATTTACTGGGAGAGATAGAGTACAAAGCAGGGGGAGTAGCAGGAAGAGGGAGAAGCAGGGACCTTGCTGAGCAAGGAGCCTGATAAGCAACTCAATCCTAGGACCTTGGGATCATGACCTGAGCCCAAGGCAGATGCTTAACCAACTGAACCACTCAAGCATCTCTAACTCCTTCCTTTTTCAATACAAGCACATTTCAGAGTCTTCTCAGATCTCATGTGCTCAAATGACATTGGCCTACAATGTCACATAGTAAGGAAGCATTCTTAACCCATAGTGAAACTATGACAGGAGTATAGAGGGCATGAAAGATAGTGAGTAAATAATACTATCTATTACAAAAAAAGCTCTCTTGTTCTATGCAAAAGTTTTTAAACAGTCTGTTAGATAAATTGCAAACCTTAAAACAAAGGCTTACATGACCTTTATTTATCTTTCAGTTTATTTTCTGCTGCTTTTTATACCTTAGTAGTAATTGCAACAAATGAATCATAACACTTTGATATACATACATCTTTTTATCTCTTTTGAATGAGAAAATAGTTCTCATACCTGATTACCCAGCTTACTGTTAACTCTTGCTATCCCCAAATAAGGTGTTTTCCTAGCTAAAATTAATAAACATCAAATTTTGAAAACTAATGTTTTATATTTAGGCATGGATACATTTGGTTCATCCAGTGAAAAATAGGCCCTATTTCAGCAAAAGTCTGTAAAGAAATCCTGCAGAATCTGATTTTGTCCACTCTGAAGAATGTTGATTGAAGTAGTTAGATTGGACATAATTTTTCCCAGATTTTAAAACACTATAGTATTTCCTGAAAGAGACACATCATGAGATAACAGTGGCATAGGCTTTATAGTGAACAACCATAATTTATATAAAATAGATGATAAATGACATTCAGTTTTCATATTACTTTCTCATTATGGAAAAACTCAATGACTATGTTCTGTGGTTTGCATTTCTCTTCTTCTGGTTTTATCCATGTTCTAAACTACTATGTATCTTAAACTGTTCCTGAATTATACTGTGCTACATTGCAATGTTGCTTTTTTATGTCAGAAATATTACTATTCATTTTCTACTCATATACTGGTTTCAAAAACAGATTTTAAGTAGGAGATTTAATAATTTCTATAGCTAAAGAAGTGTCCCTCACTCCAGTGATTGCTGCAAAACATTGCCTTCTCAATTTTTAATACCTCTAGGAACATAGATATAGTTTATTATAGTTTATTAAGCTGTATACTTTGCTCCATATCATCAGACCATTTGTATTGTATTCATGCAGTAAGGAAAGGAGTTTTGTTTCATTGTCTTTGGGACAATGAATGTAACTTAGTATCAGAGCTGCGTATGGTTCCAGATGGAGCTGAAATGTGGATGCTATAATACTAGTTAAGTAAATAATGCCTTGGCAACTCAGGCTTTCTGTTTCTACTTTATGGTCATTGTCTAGTAGGTTCCATATGCATCATACATAGAAAAGATAGGAAATTCAATCTGTGCTTGTAAGGAACTTCTCATGGTAGATGACAGAAGACCAAAAGCTGAAGATGTGTGCTGAAGATGGGCTTCCACTATATAAAGAGCCTAGACGATTTAGTACTTCTTTCCAATTCCTTGTTCAGTGATATAATGATAGCTTGAAATTGACCAGGGTAGGGATATTTACTCAAGGAAATTGGCAAATCCTTCAAACCAGACTTTTTTTTCCCCTAGAGCTAGTTTCCTAGTATACCAGAGTCACGTCTTGCACTTATATATAAATTTTTATTACTTTTCTTATGATTGTCAAATTCGTTAAGTTCCATGTAAATTTTATTTAATCTAATTCCTAGTGTTTTCTGTATTTTTTAATCACACATTCTATTCTTTTCTACTTTAGATAATCACGTGACCCCACCCCCAATTTTTTTTCTTCTTTCTTTCTATTAATCCTCAAATTCTTTTTGTTGTTGTTATTTTTGTTTTTTTCTTCTCAGGATTCTGTCCACATAAAAAAGATTCTGACAAAATGTTACAAGATTTTTTTTTTTTTTTTTTAATTCCTCATAGAATCCCAAATCTGTAATGCATTGTCATGGTAGAAGTAGATTTAAAAAAAAATTTGTTGTTGTTAGGGAAGATATTGATAGAGGGATGGAGGAAGAGTTATATGTAATTTTCATAAATTTATTGTCTGAAAAGATTTCATATTTGCATCTATACATCCTCTTGCACATCACACCCAACTATACAGCACTTAGATTTCTTGCATATGTCATCTGTAGTTTATTTTATGAATTCTTGAGATCTGAATGCCTGATATTATATAATTATATATTGATTTCTTCAAAATGGACAATAATACATTGGAAAAATATATAGTATATAGTAAAATTTAATAGGAAAAGCAGACTATTATTAGGTTTTTGTTTCATGGGCAGAAATCTTTTCTTTTAACCATTTATTTAGTTATGCTTAAGTAGGTAGGTTACTTTCCCATTATATATGAAAGGCTTAACCTTTTCAAATGTTTTGTGTTTCAACACAACAATTCTTGAGAAACTGAAATTTTAACTCAATAAGCATACGGTACAAAAGACAAACACATAAATCAGCAACAATTTAAAAAAAAATAAAGGTTAGTGTTGTCTCTGTGATGATCAAATGAATGGAAGCCATTTATGTCAATGACAGTGTTGTGTTTTTGAACTAGCTCCTAATTCCTTTGTTTGCCTCCTGTTTTTAAAATTATTCCTGAAACAAGTACAATGGCAAGCTAATTTTCTATATTCATTTACATAATTGCCATCATAACTTCTTTTATCTTCCATCAATTTACAACTAAAAGCTCAGAATGTTTCTATACAATTATTGTTTTTTACTTTATGTTTCTAAAGAACTGTTGAAAGGGTTGATGATTTCAGGCCTTATTCTTATAAATATTAACCTAGAATAGAGCAAACAGGTGTCTCTCATGATATGATCACATAGAATAAAGAGGGAAGTAATTTGAACGCTTAGTATAAAGAGGGAAATGTATTTTAGGAAATCATAATGGCATGTTTTAATCAGGTACTGGAATATAAATAAGATTAGAGAACATCCATACTAAATGAAAGATATCTTTGGCTTTGTTTTTGTGAGGGATTTAAAATACTTCAAAATTAAAAGGAAAATAATAAAAGATTGAAACACTCATTGTCAGTCTTGACCAAATGCCGGTATGTTGACTTCACCCTACTGAAAAAAACATTATACTACATTTAGGCAGTCATTTCAATCAAAGATAGGATAGATAGCATATTTCCTTAATTCACTGTTTGATCTTCTATAAATTTGTTGATTTTAGTTTGAAAGGTTGTTTAAGGATTTGACTACACAGTGTAGATTCAAATTAAGCTGATAAAAAATAAACTTCCAAACACAATATGGGATACACAAATTTCTGCCAGATTTGTAAATATAAATATTGTAGCAAAATTAAATACATTCTTATAATATAAAATGTATACAATGACTACATAATATGTATATAATGTATATATTTGATAAAAGTTTAATCTTTCAAAATACTTATTTAAATAAATGCAACTACATTCTTCTGATGATTAATTGAATTATGTAAAAATAAATGTAGATACATTGTTTCAGTATTTGTTCATAGAGCAAAAAACAAGCCCAATTCCTAGAATGTATTTTGAATAAAATTATTTGATTTGTGATTTTTGCATTACCTTATAATATTTTATTCTGTTTCATTTATAGGAGAGTATGCATTTCAGCATTTAAAATGCTATTAGAGTACTAATCTTTATAATATGTCTCTAATTAATCTAATTTATATATATTTCATCTAATTCTCACAAAACACTGTGAGGTGTTATTATTATACCCATTTATAAATTAGAAAGCTAAAAGTCAGATGTTAATTCCCTAAAGATTACTCCTAGTACATGTCAAGACCAAGATGTAAACATAGGTTATGTATTTCCACTACCCATGCTGTTTCTATTCCAGTATATTACTTCTCATTGCTCAATAATCAGCATTATTTAGGAAATAAATATTCAGCCTTCAATTAGATAGTGATAGCAATTTAAAAGTGAAATTGAAACACAATAGCAAAACTTGGCAAGCAAGTCTAGAGAAAAATGTACATTTCAAACTATACCACTCTTTAATCCACAAGAATAATACTACATCTTCCATAATTTAGATAAATAAGTATTCCAGTACCTTATACTGGGATGGGGCAGTATCCTCCAGTTTATATAATATACAGTGTATATACTGTTTTTTTTCTTAAGCTAGTATTCCTGGGTTTACTGATCAAGGGGTGTTACTATAAATAGGTTTTCTCCATATTATCCCTATTGATTCACTAACAAAATTTTGTTTCCTATCCCCACAAGTTTAAATTCTGCTGATCTAGAGATCTTAGTTTCCAAAGATAGAATGCTTCCTCCAAGGGACACACAATGGCTTACTTTAAACTGAAAGTAGACACTGTTATTTGGCTCTCTGGGGTTCTGTATGCCAGTAAGTTACAGAGCAAAGAAATGAGTTTGTACTGGTTGGGGTGATTAATCTTCAGTTCTAGGAGGGACTTGGGTTACTACTGTACAATGAGAATGAAAAGAGAATGATATCTGGAACTCAAAAGTTTTCCTAGGATGCCTCTTAGTACTTCCATATCTTGTGGCTCAAGTCAGTAGAACACTATAAAAACACAATGCAAATAGGACTGAACCAATGCAAAAACTCAGTTCAGACATTATTAAAAGTTTGAGTCACCTGAGAATGCAAGAACTTTGAAAAACTGAGGGCAAAGGAGAAAGAATGGATAGAGAGAGAAGTTAGGTATGTATCAGCTACAATCATGTTGCTACTTGCAGAATTGAAAACTGTAAGTTACATGTATTTCTTCCTAACTTTAATAATTATATTTACAAATTTAGTAACCAATTATTTTTCTCTTTTCATCACTGTTCTCCTACTATCTATCTTCATATTTATAGACACTACTGAATTTAATAGTTCCATATTTTAGTTATAGGATCTCAAAGAAGGACTGTGACTCAGCCAGAAGAATAGACATTAATTTAAAAATGGACACAAGGACATTGTACCTATAAGAGGAGAAAGTTAGCATGCTTTTGGATGTATTCAGGACAGATATATAATATTAGGTCAAAGCATAACATTATTATCATCTTTATTTGGAAGTTAAGTATGGTTAAAAGAAGGGTGTTTGGGTGCCTACCTGACTGTGACAGCTTTAGGAGGTGTTGACTTAGGTAAGCTGAACTACATTTTCCAGAAATATTTCCTTTTATGTTTTTTGCTTTTATTTGCCCACAAGAGATATCAGTGTGAGATGTAGAAAATAAAGCAATAACTGTGTCTTGTCTAGGATGTTTGATAACCATCTCTTCTTGTAGCTCATCAAATTTTCTGCACTTTTGCTTACTCACATTGTTGGCATGGGCAGCAGCCCAGAGCAGACCTTCTGCTCCTGCTGGAACTCCACTGTCAATATCTCAGCTCTGAGCCAGGAACAAGTTTTGTTCCTTGGTAGAGCTACAGCTCTGTCTATAAGTCATCCATGGCAATGAGATTGAAGGCTTGGAAATGAGAAGAGGCCCATGTGGGCTCCCATGCGATACAAACATAGGTGTCAGTTGTCATTGCTCTTCTCTACTTGTCTATCTTTTAAACCTTAACTCCTGTCCTGTGCCTTCAGGTTCAGTAGTAGAGAGAGATGAAACAGTAGACCAAGACTAAGGTATAAATTTAAAGTCCTATTAGATCTCTTATTCTGCAGCATCACTATTGGTTTTATTTCTCTAATTTAATTCTGAGACTATCTCCTTTCTAATATACTACCTCTCATTTCTCAACAATGGTAGGTACTTAGGAAATAAATGCACATACTTCAAAGGCATATTGTCATGACAAAATTTTAAAATTGAAAAATAAAATATATCAAAATTATACATATGGTCTTTTATAAGTATATTTCAAACTTCACCACTTTGTAGCCAGGATGAGCTAAATATCTTGAACCATATCTTCCATGATTTAATGTAGAAGAATCAAGCCTCTTAGAAGAGATTTTTCGTTCTTTGACCACTTCATTATCATAATATCATAATGACATTATGCATATCACTATAGTGCTATGCATTATAAGACTAAAATCATCTCTAAAAATGATTTCATCTAATGGGTTATAGTAGGGACTTAGGATATCAAAATTAACTCAGTTATATGCTTTGAAATAAATGGATGTGAATGAATGATGTTCTGTGGCATTACTAACACCTATAAATTGTTTCAAAATTTACATAGAGAAACTATACAAATATTTTCTCAGATGATATAGACTGTGAGTGAAGCTCAGCATTGACAAGACTCTTACTATTGAAGTCTGGGTAATAGCCTATTTTAAATTCAGTGTTATCTTCCATTGAACTCAGACAAAAACAATATGAAGGCTCTGCATAATAATTATAATTTTATCTTTTATTTTTTTCTCCAAGCACCAAGGACATGTATATAATAACTCTGAATCTGAAATTGGTGAATTATACAAAAAAAGCCACTGTATGATCAATTAAAAGAGAAAAATCCTTTTGCACCACTTAAAGCATTTAATGTGCAAATATATAGAATTATTCAATTCAAGGAAAAAACTATAATAAATAACTTGAATTGTTTTAAAATATTATTTTAAGGCATTTTGTATTATTTCATAAACCAGTTTTTCTTTGGAAAAAGAATAAAGTGTGTCGTATAACATATAACAGTTTTTATTTCATTTTGTAGAAGTTATATTCCATTCTTTTTCCATGGCAACTAAATTTTGTGTACCAGAGAAACTAACAAATATTTTAGTTTAAATGTGATTTTGTTTTATTTTGGTTTTGTTTGTTTCCGAAGGAGCACATGTGAGTACATATATACATATACATTCTAATTAAAGCTCTCTAATTTTTGTATGTTGTATATCCTGCCTCTGAGTTGTGTAATTGAAATTTTAAATTATTAAGGAAGAAATTTGTGTTTTTTTTTTCAACTATTGACATAATACTGTTTATTAATGGCTACTATTATTTGATTATGTCACAACCGTCTTAGCATTCTCCTATCTTTTCTTCCCATCCCTGCCAAAATGAAATCTAATCTTAATATGGTGTGTAAGAATCTTCACAGTTTAACTCCTGCCGACTTATCTGAACTCATTTAATTCTACTGTGAACAGTGGTTACCAGACTCTCAAATTGCATTAAGCAGTGAAATGTGAAACAAAATAGAAGTAAATAAATTATGGTAATCTGAAGAAAACTCTCTGTCAGAATTTAAAACAATGCTTCCATGTGCTACTTGTTTAATAAAATAATGACTATTAAAAACATTACAAAATTGGAATATGATTAATATAAAAATAAAGGTCAGTTCTATAAAATACATAAAAACAACTTTTTAAAATTCAATGTACTCTTTTTTAAAAAAATCTAAATTTTGTTGAGGAAAGTTAGATGTTTATCACAGAATGGCAGGTTATATTATAAATATAAAGTTCCTTAGAACTTTATATTTAGAACTTAGTTTCTAAACTTAGAACTTAGTTTCCGGGATGCCTGGGTGACTCAGTTGGTTGGACGACTGCCTTCGGCTCAGGTCATGAACCTGGAGTCCCGGGATCGAGTCCCGCATCGGGCTTCCAGCTCCACGGGGAGTCTGCTTCTCTCTCTGACCTTCTCCTCGCTCATGCTCTCTCTCACTGTCTCTCTCTCTCAAATAAATAAGTAAAATCTTTTAAAAAAATTAAAAAAAAAGAACTTAGTTTCCTTAGAACTTTATATTTTATATAAATATAAATATATATATATTTTATATAAAGTTCTAAGGAACTTTATATTTTATATAGCCATTCAGTTTAGTGCCTAAGCAGTATTTGGCATGGAGCACAAAACAGAAATTGCTAGAAAACTGAAAGCTTTATGTTGTTCTCTGTTTGGTTGTGGTGTAGGTGGTGGTTATTTATTCACTTATTATCAGTATTATTTAGGAACAATATCTTCTTTCCCATTCAATCAGTGCATACTTTTGAGCTGCTGCCTAGTCCCTCAAATGTAGAACAGTTTGTAACTTTTCTCTAAAGTTCCTTAAAGTTTCTGTAAAATTTAGAAGATAGTACATGGAATCAAGGAGATGAATTACTTCTCTACTACTTACAGAATTATTTTGAGGAGCAAATTTTTTTTTTAAGATTTTATTTATTTATTTGACAGACAGAGATCACAAGTAGACAGAGAGACAGGCAGAGAGAGGAAGGGAAGCAGGCTCCCTGCTGAGCAGAGAGCCCGATGTGGGCCTCCATCCCAGGACCCTGGGATCATGACCTGAGCCAAAGGCAGAGGCCTTAACCTACTGAGCCACCCAGAAGCCCGAGGAACAACGTTTTGATGATAATAATTATGACATAAATACATGATAAGGGGTGACAAAAATTGATTTGCAAGTAAATTAACAATAATTATTCTCTATTACTATTTCTGAATATCTGAATATTATTATGTGCTGGTCCATGAAGTCAGTCATAGATGAAACTCAGACTATAATATTTAGGATACATATTTTATCCATTTTCTCATTACATTTTTAAGAATTATATAGTATGATATCAAAAACCCTTTCTTATTTTAAAGGGAAAAATAATAAAGTCCCTGAACAGAAAAATCACAGAAGAACTATAAATGGCCTCTAAACAGATAGAAATTTGTTCAGTTTTACCAGTAATTGAGTAACAAATGGCCAAAAACTATTCAGTCACAAATGGACAAAAAGAAAATCTTCCTGTTTTCCAGATGGGAGGAATTTTTATAGTTGAGTGTGGGGAAATGAAAACTCCCAAACAGTGCTTATGGTAGTTAAAATTGTTTTGGCCTTTTTAGAGGGAAATTCACAGTGCAGATTTTAAAAAATCTTAAAATTGTCTCACTTTTGATTCTAATAAAATTAATCATAAACAATAGAGCTTTAGTTACTAGGATGTTCCCTTTCTAAAAAACAATAATAGCAAAAGTTTAAAGATCACCTAAATTTTGAGTAATAGGAAATTAATATTTGGGGCTATTCTATATAATAAAATATTATAACATTATTAAAATGGCTGTGGAGTAAAATATTCAGTAAAATAAGTATATATTTATGGTATAATTTTAGCAAAAAGAAGATTAAAATTCTAAATATTTTTATCCTTGACTTCAGTTATATACAAAAATGCCAGTACCAATTTATTTGTAAATTCACTAGCTGAACAAATATTTATTAACAACCTATTATGTGTGAGTTATCTATTTATGATGAGATTACTGGTTCTTATATTTTCTTTTTCCTCATCAACATTTTCAAGATTCTCTATAGTAAACACAGGTTTTATGTTGCTTTTATATTAGAGAAAAATATTTATGAACTCAAACAATACAATTAAAATGATTTGGGTTTATGTTTTTAACTGTACTATGTTTTTAATTATACTTAATTGATGGTGTGTTAGCCAGTCTCTAAAAATGGCCTCCCAGTGAGTCATACTTCCTGGTATCCATGCCCATGTTCATATATAGTTCCTTACACTTGGATCGGGGTGTCTTGTGTAATTTGCTTTTGACCAATAAAATGTTGTGGAAGTGATGATGAGTTACTTTAGTCAAATTCATAAGAGGTTGGCAGCTTATACCTGAGCCTCTTGGAACCCTTGTTCCTGAAATGTTTCCCTCATGAGATGCTCTTTTTTGGAACTCAGTTACCATGCTGTGAGAAGCCCCAACCACACAGGCCAGGGAGCATCCAGGTGTAGGCATATGTTAGAAGCCCTAGTTTAACTTTGAGCCAAATGCCACCATCACCTGTCAACCATGTGAGTGAACTGTTTTAAATGCCCAGTCCAGCTGAGCCTTCAAATGCCATGTCTTGACCCAGCTGACATCTGGCTAAAATAGCATGCAAGACCCCAAGCAAGAACTACTCTACTGCAAATAGTCAACTCACAAAACCATAAGATATATGAATACATTTTTCTTTAAGCCATTAAGATTTGGGGTGATTTGTTAGTAACCAGAACAGAAACTTCTTGACCTGAAATACTTAATAAAACTTTTGTGACTTAATGTGATCTATCGTCTGAATGCCTCTTAAAATAGAACTACCATTGCTTCTCCCTTAGAGAGCACTACTTGTGTTCCACATTGATAAGTACTCCTCCCTTACCCTCACATGGGGTATCTATATCTACTGTCAAATATTCTTTTTTTTTTTTAAAGATTTTATTTATTTGACAGAGAGTGATATCACAAGCAGGCAGAGAGGCAGGCGGGGGTGGGAGGGGAAGCAGGCTCCCTGCTGAGCAGAGAGCTGGATGCTGGGCTTGATCCTAAGACCCTGAGATCATGACCTGAGCCGATGGCAGAGGCTTAACTCATTAAGACACCCAGGCACCCCAACCGTCAAATATTCTGTAGTACTGAAGAATGTTCAGGAATATTTGAGTACAGGTTATGAAATAGAAGGGGACACCTTTTTGAAATCTTCCTGTTCTATCTTTTAGGCTTTCTTTTTGAGTACTCTGTAAGAGAATCCTTTCTCCCTTCTATTTCCCAGACTCCATCTTTTCTAGTTTCATAGATGTAAAAACTAAGCCTTATAATTATGCATCTAAAAAGAGAATCTTTGCCTCATTTTTCTACATTATTTTCTACCTCTTGCAAGTTGTGGAAACATATTGATCCTCAGAGTGAAAGTGAAGGAGCCACGGATAAAGAAAGTACAACAGACAATATTCAGATTAATATTTGAAATGTATATCTTTTTCTTACTGTGGGATTGAATTTCTGAAATTTGGATTCCCCACACTGACAACCACCACCACAACCAATATTGCTCCTCCTGCATAATTAGCAATTTTCATAAATAGCAATTCTGTTTTTCTACTTTCAAGGACAAAACCATTTTTTAAAATTTTATTTCTTTTCAGTATTCCAGAATTCATTGTTTATGCACCACACTCAGTACTCCATGTAATACGTGCCCTCCATAATACCCACCCAAGGCTCACCCAACCTCCCACCTCCCTCCCCTCCAGAACCCAGAGTTTGTTTCTCAGAGTCCACAGTTTCTCATGGTTTGTCTCCCCCCTCCAATTTCCCCCAACTCATTTCTCCTCTCCATCTCCCAGTGTCCTCTGTGTTACTCGTTATGCTCCACAAGTAAAACCATATGATAAGTGACTCTCTCTGCTTGACTTCTTTCTTTTTTTTTTTTAAGAGTTTTAATTTATTTATATGACAGAGAGAGATCACAAGCAGGCAGAGAAGCAGGCAGAGAGAGAGGAGGAAGCAGGCTCCCCACTGAGCAGAAAGCCTGATGCGGGGCTCGATCCCAGAACACTGGGATCATGACCTGGGCCAAAGGCAGAGGCTTTAACCCACTGAGTCACCCAGGCACCCCTGCTTGACTTATTTCATTCAGCATAATCTCTTCCAGTCCCGTCTATGTTGATACAAAAGTTGGGTATTCATCCTTTCTGATGGAGGCATAACACTCCATTATATATATGGACCATATCTTCTTTATCCATTCATCTGTTGAGGGGCATCTTGGTTCTTTCCACAGTTTGGCAACTGTGGCCATTGCTGCTATGAATATTGGGGTACAGATGGCCCTACTTTTCACTACATCAGTATCTTTGGGGTAAATACCCAGTAGTGCAATTGCATGGTCATAGGGTAGCTTTATTTTTAATTTCTTAAGGAATCTCCACACTGTTTTCCAAAGTGGCTGCACCAACTTACATTCCCACCAACAGTGTAAGAGGTTCCCCTTTCTCCACATCCTCTCCAACACATGTTGTTTACTGTCGTGTTAATTTTGGCCATTCTAACTGGTGTAAGGTAGTATTTCAATGTGGTTTTGATTTGAATCTCCCTGATTGCTAATGATGATGATGAACATTTTTTCATGTGGCCATTTTTCATGTTGGCCATTTATATGCCTTCTTTGGAGAAGTGTCTGTTCATGTCTTCTGCCCATTTTTTGACGTGATTATCTGTTTTTTGAGTGTTGAGTTTGAGGAGTTCTTTATAGATCTTGGATATCAGCCCTTTGTCTGTAGTGTCATTTTCGAATATCCTCTCCCATTCTGTGGGTTGCCTCTTTGTTGTGTTGACTGCTTTGCTGTACAGAAGCTTTTGATCTTGACGAAGTCCCAGAAGTTTATTTTCACTTGTGTTTCCTTTTCCTTTGGAGACATATCTTGAAAGAAGTTGCTGTGGCCGATGTTGAAGAGGTTACTGCCTATGTTCTCCTCTAGGATTTTGATAGATTCCTGTGTCACATTTAGATCTCTTATCTATTTTGAGTTTATCTTTGTGTATAGTGTAAGAAAATGGCTGAGTTTCAATCTGTAAGAGACTGTCCTTTTTCCACTGGATACTTTTTCCTGCTTTGTCGAAGATTAGTTGACCACAGAATTGAGGGTTCATATCTGGCCTCTATACTCTGTTCCACTGGTCTATGTGTCTGTTTTTGTGCCAGTACCATGATGTCTTGGTGATCACAGCTTTGTACTAAAGCTTGAAATCAGCCAACATGATGCCCCCACTTTTGTTTTTCTTTTTCAACATTACCTTAGCAATTCAGGGTCTCCTTTGGTTCCATACAAATTTTAGGACTGTTTGTTCCAGCACTTTGAAAAATTCCTGTGGAATTTTGGTCGATTGAAAGTATAGATTGAAGTTTAGATTGCTCTGGGCAGTATAGGTACATTTAACATAAATAAGATTTATTCTTCTAATCCATGAGCATGGAATGCTTTTCCATCTTTTCATGTCTTCTTCAATTTCTTTCATAAGTGATCTGTAGTTCCTCGAGTACAGATCCTTTACCTCTTTGGTTAGGTTTATTCCCAGGTATCTCATAGTTCTTGGTGCTATCATAAATGGAATCGATTCTCTAATTTCCCTTTCTATATTTTCATTGTTAGTGTATAAGAAAGCAACTGATTTCTGTACATTGATTTTGTACCCTGCCACATTACTGAATTGCTGTATGAGTTCTAGTAGTTTGGGGTGGAATCTTTCGGATTTTCTATATAAAGTATCATGTCATCTGCAAAGAGACAGAGTTTGACTTCTTCATTGACAATTTGAATACCTTTTATTTCTTTTTGTTGTCTGATTGCTGTTGCTAGGACTTCTAGTACTATGTTGAGCAAGAGTGGTGAGAGTGTGCATTCTTGTTGTGTTCCTGATCTCAAAGGGAAGACTGTCAGCTTTTCTCCATTGAGGATGATGTTCACTGTGGGTTTTTCATAGATAGATTTTATAAAGTTGAGGAATGTTTCCTCTATCCCTATACTCTGAAGAGTTTTTTTTTTTAATTTTTTCATTTATTCTTTTTTAAAGATTTTTTTTTAAAGATTTTATTTATTTATTTGACAGACAGAGATCACAGGTAGACAGAGAGGCAGGCAGAGAGAGAGGGGAAAGCAGGCTCCATGATGAGCAGAGAGCCCGACGTGGGGCTCGATCCCAGGACCCCGAGATCATGACCTGAGCCGAAGGCAGAGGGTTTAACCCACTGAGCCACCCAGGCACCCCTCTTTTTTAAAGATTTTATTTATTTATTTGATAGACAGAGATCACAAGCAGACAGAGAGGCAGGCAGAGAGAGAGGAGGAAGCAGGCTCCCCGTCGAGCAGAGAACCCAATGTAGGGCTTGATCCCAGGACTGGGATCACGACCTGAGCCGAAGGCAGAGGCTTAACCCACTGAGCCACCCAGGCACCCCATGAAGCATTTTAATCAGGAACGGATGCTGTATTTTGTCAAATGCTTTTTCTGCATCAGCCGAGAGGACCATGTGGTTCTTCTCTCTTCTCTTATTGATTTTTTCTATCACATTGATTGATTTGCGTATGTTGAACCACCCTTGCATCCCATGGATAAATCCCACCTGGTCATGATGGATAATCTGTTTAATGTACTGTTGGATCCTATTAGCTAGGATCTTGTTGAGAATCTTAGAATCCATATTCATCAGGGATATTGGTCTGAAATTCTCGTTTTTGGTGGGGTCTTTGCCTGGTTTGGGGATCAGGGTAATGCTGGTTTCATAAAAAGAATCTGGAAGTTTTCCTTCTGTTTCTATTTTTTTGAAACAGCTTCAGAAGAATAGGTATTATTTCTTCTTTGAATGTTTGGTAGAATTCGCCAGGCTATCTGTCAGGTCCTGGGCTCTTGTTTTTGGGGAGTTTTTGATGACTGCTTCAGGCTTGTTACTAGATATTGGTTTATTCAGGTTGCCAGTTTCTTTCTGATTCAGTTTTAGAAGTTTATAGGTTTCCAGGAATGCATCCATTTTGTCTAGGTTGCTTAACTTATTGGCATATAACTATTGATAATAATTTCTGATGATTATTTCTATATCCTTGGTGTTAGTCATGACCTCTCCCTTTTCATTCATAATTTTATTAATTTGGGTCCTCTCTCTTTTCTTTTGGATTAGTTTGGCCAAAGGTTTATTGGTCTTATTGATTCTTTAAAAAAAAAAAAAAGCTTCTAGTTTCATTGATGTGTTCCACTGTATCTCTAGTTTCTATCTCATTGATCTATGCTCTAATCTTGCAATTTGTGGTACACAAATTTAGGTAGAAGCCCAAATTAGTGTCTGATTGCAGGAAGTGGACATAGGGTTTTTATGGGGGAAAAGGAAGATTAGGTAAGTTGCTTTAAAGAAGAGCCCACTGGTGCTGCCAGACAGGGCTTGATTTGTACCTCAGTGATTGGTCAGGCAAAGGGTTTACTAGGTGAAATTTCACTTTTATCAGTCTCTTCACATGGGATTTTCTTGTTCTTCCTGACTTCTTTAAACGTTGGTGGTTTGGCCCAGGTCCAAGTCACAGGATACAAAGTCAATGTACAGAAATCTGCTGCATTTCTATACACCAGTAATGAAGCAGCAAGGAGAGAAATTAAGAAAACAATCCCATCTACAATTGCACCAAAAATAATGTTACCTAGGAATAACCTAACCAAAGAGATAAAAGACCTATATTCTGAACAGTATAAAACACTGATGAAAGAAGTTGAAGACAACACAAAGAAATGAAAAGACATTCCATGTTTATGGATTGGAAGAACAAATATTGTTAAAATGTTTATAATACACAAAGCAATCTATACATTTAATGTCATCCCTATCAAAATATCAACAGCATTTTTCATAGAGCTAGAACAATTCTAAAACCACAAAAGACCCTGAAAAGCCAAAGCAATCTTGAAAAAGAAAAGTAAAGCTGGAGGTATCACAGTTCTAGACTTCAACTTACATTACAAAGCTGTAGTAATCAAAGCATGGCACTGGCACAAAAACAGACACATAGATCAATGGAACAGAGTAGAAAACCCAGAAATGGACCCTGAACTCTAAGGTCAACTAATCTTCAACAAAGCAGGAAAGAACATTGAACGGGAAAGAGACAGTCTCTTCAATAAATGGTGTTGGGAAAATTTGATAGTAACATGCAAAAGAATGAAACTGGACTACGTTCTTACGCCAAACACAAAAATAAATTCAAAATGGATGGAAGACCTAAATTTGAGAAAGGAAACCATAAAAGTCCTAGAGGAGAACACAGTAACCTCTTTGACATCAGTCATAGCAACTTCTTTCTAGATACATCTCTGGAGGCAAGGGAAACAAAAGCAAAAATAAGCTATTGGGACTTCATCAAAAATATTCTGCACAGGGAAGGAAACAATCAACAAAACTAAAAGGCAACCTATGAAATTGGGGAAGTTAATTGCAGGTGACATATCTGATAAAGGGTTAGTATCCAAAATCTATAAAGAATTTATCAAATTCAACACTTGAAAAACAAATAATCCAGCTAAAATTGGATAGAAGTCATGAATAGAAATTTTTCCAAAGATGGCATACAAATGGCTAACAGACAAATGGAAAAGTGCTCAACATCACTCATCATCAGGGATATACAAGTAAAAACTACAATGAGCTATCATCTCACACCTGTCAGAATGGCTAAAATCAACAACACAAGAAACAACAGGTGTTGCCATAGACGTGGAGGAAGGGGAACCCTCTTGCATTGTTGGTGGGAATGGAAGTTCCTTAAAAAGTTAAAAATAGAATTGCCCTAAGATCCAGCAATTGCACTACTACTAACTTTTTACCCAAAGGTTATAAAAATACTGATTCAAAGGGCTACATGTATGCCAGTGTTGATAGTAGCAGCATTATCAACAGTAGCCAAATTATAGAAACCGCTCAAATGGCCATCAGCTGATGAACGGACAGAGATGTGTTTTACACACACACACACACACACACACACATTACTCAGCCATAAAAAAAGAATGAAATCTTGCCATTTACAAAGACGTGGATGGAGCTAGAGAGTATTATAGTAAGTGAAATAAGTCAGTGAGAGAAAGACCAGTATGATATAATTTTATTCATATGTAGAATTTAAGAGACAAAACAAATGAGCAAAGGGGAAAAAGAGAGAGAGAGAGAGAGAGAAGTAAACCAAGAAAAGACCCTTAACTATAGAGAACAAGCTGAGGGTTATTGGAGGAGAGGTGGTTATTGGTGGGATAGGTTAATGAATGATGGGTAATTAGAATAATACTTGTTGTGATGAGTACTGGGTATTATATTTAAGCAATGAATCACTGAATTCTATTCCTGAAACCAATATTACATTATATGTTAACCAACTGGAATTTCAATAAAAACTTGAAACTACAAAAAATAAAAAGAAATGTAAGCTCCTCTTAATACAATATAAAGCCTCCTATTAGCTGTCTTTGATAAATTTCCCAACTTCATTTTCCTGTGTACCTCAAAATAGATTCAAGATTGATTGTATTAAACTCTCACAATTTCCAAGCACACACATACACACACATACATACTCTCACACACACAAAGATCTAAATTTCATAGAAATCTTCATATATATAATATAATTATATTAACTATAGTCACCAAGCTCTACATTACACCCTAGGACTTATTTATTTTATAACTAGAGATTTTTGCCTTTTGATCACAGTCACCCATTTCACAAAGGAAGGGTAATCTAGTTTGTCTTAAATAAATATTGTTATTCTGTCTTTCTTTTGATGCCTATTTGCATGATAAGTGGTTCTCCATACTCTCACTTTCAATCTGTAGGTGTTTCTAGGTCTAAAATGAGTCTCGTATAGCAGCATATAAGTGAGTCTTGTTTTTTTTTAATCCATTCTGATACTCTGTGACTCTTGATTGGAACATTCAATCCATTTACATTCAGAGTAATTATTGATAAATATGAAAGTTAGATCTTAAAATATATCAATAACAAGAAAGAAAAAATTTGTAACTATGTGGTGTTGAATGTTAACTAGACTGATTGTGATGATCATTTTGAAATATATACATTTATTTAATTATTTTGTTATATACCTGAAATTAATATAATGTTATATGTTAATTATATGTCATAAAAATATATTATTAACATAACATAAAAATGAAGCCTCAAGCTTGCCTGAAATCCTTTTCTTTGAAGTATTACTTGTAGAAGCAATAAATGAATGGATAAACTATTGAATTAATACATGTTAACTTTGTGTTTCACATATGAGAGTTTAAATATAAATAAGAGATACAGTCCTCCACTTACTGGTCAGGTCAAAGCATGCATACATGACAAGTACATGATAATCAGTGTTATCTTTTTTCCTTTGTTTTTGAAGAACATTTAAAAATGAGAAACCCTAGGACTCATATAACAACAAGAAAAACAAAATGCTTTCCTTTTTACCATTTTCTGTGCTTTATCCTTGTTTTGAGGTGTAATCAATATATTTGATACTATCAAGTAATTTGCAGTAAGAACATGTACACATTCAAATTAGTAGAACCAGTTTCACTTACTCAGATGAAGCAAGATAAAGACCACAATTTCCATCAGGTTCATGTACCAGTGTTTCTAATGGATTAAGACCACCTAACTTTTCAATTGCTATAGACTGATGAATATAGACATAAAACATCACTTGAGAGTTTACAGCATTAAAAAAGCAACCAAATGAATGGGAGAAAATATTTGAAAATCATATATAAGTAATTAATATCCAAGATATACAAAAAAGAAATACAACTCAATAGTAAGCAAAGAAAACCATTAAAAACTGGGCAGAGAATCCAAATAGATATTTTTCCAAAGATGGACAGTGGGCACATAAAAAGATGTTCAACTTCAATAATCATCAAGGAATGGCAAATCAAATCCACAGTGAGATATCACATCTGTCAGAATGGCTAGTATGAAAAAAACAAGTCATAAGAATTGTTTGCAAGGATGTGGGGAAAAGAGAACTCTTGTGCCCTGTTGATGGGAATATAAATTAGTATATCCACTAAATAAAAATAGTATGTAGATTCTTCAAAAAATTAAAAATAGAATTACCATATGATCCAGCATTCTGTTTCTTGAGAAAATAAGAATACTAGTTTGAAAATATATAGACACCCTCATGTTCACTGCAGCATTAAATACTACACACACACACACACACACACACACAGGAGTACTTTTTAGCTATAAAAATGAGGACAAATCTTATCATTGGCAGCAACATGGATGGACTTGGAGGACATTATGCTAAGTGAATAAGTCAGATGGAGAAAGACAAGTACTGTATAATCTCACTTACATGTAGAATCTTATAAAAAATAACCAAGCTCACAGATATAAGAGAATAAGTTAATGGTTACCAGAGGGAATAAGAGGGGAGGTGGAAAAAAATGGGGGATCAAAAGTTACACACTTTCAGTTATAAAATAAGTAAGTCATAGGGATGTAATTACTCTGCAGCGTGGTGACTAAATATAGTCAATAATACTTTATTGCATATTTAGAAGTTGCTAAGAGAGCGAATTTTAAAAGTCCTCATCACAACAAAAAAATTTGTAACTAAAAAATTTATACTTTGTATTTAAAAATCAACATCATTTGAAATTCAAATTGATATCTTGACCAAAAACAAAAAAAATATTACTGCTTCTCAGATTTTTTAGCATAAAATCATAATGAAACATTTTAATATTCCTTTTGGTAGTTTGAATAGGTGCCTCAATTCATGTATTTTGTTATGAATTCCTAAGTTTCAGTTGAGTTAGATACAATTATAGTAACTGATTATACTAACTGGACATTTATACTAACGATTAAAAAAAGTAAGATGTTATTTTGCTAAATCAATCCATACCATTATCGAAAACTCTATTGATGCCTAAATGATACTCCCATTGCCCCTTACTTAGAGCTTCATTCTACTATTAGCATTGTACAAGAAGGTCTCACTGCCTCAAAAGCAACAATATCTTAATGGTTCAGACCACTGCTTATTCTATGAAATGGAGGAACATGGGATACTATGGTTAGAGTTCTTGAGTTATACTGAAATTGATAGACTGTGACATTTGGAGGATCCTTAGACCTATTTATACACAGTCAAGGGAACTAATAACGACTTTTATCACTAGTCATCTATCTTGTGCAAAGATTTCATCAAAGAGTTATTTCTAAAATTTCTTAAGCTAATTAAAATCTGGTGAAAAATTTCATAATAGTTAAAGACATAAATAACAATCTCTGGAGTGTATTGTATCCTGTTCAGAGTGCATGCTAATTAATAGTATATGGATTTAAGATTAGAGCTAGCTTGTACACAGATGGATACATCACACTCTTTTACTCAGGTTTTTTTTTTTAATTTTATTTATTTTATTTTTTAAAGGATTTTTATTTATTTATTTGAGAGAGAGGGCAAGCGAAAGAGAACATGGGAGGAGCAGAGGGAGACGCAGACTCCCCACTGATCAGGGAGCCCGATGCGGGGCTCGATCCCAGGACTCTGGGATCATGACCTGAGCCGAAGGCAGATGCTTAACCAACTGAAACACCTAGGCATCCCTCAGGGCATTTTTTTTTAAAGTAAATTACCATAAGGGTAGTATAACAGCATATCTACTGAGGGGTGCATATTTGATGTCTTTCCTGATTCCGATAATGCTCTTCCAATTGTTTTTGGAGCACTGTCTTCCCTTGTTCTTATTCCATGTGGTGAAACTGACTCGATTTGTTTTTGCAAGTGGATTTGTGAGCTAGGCTTGGCCATTTAGAACCTCTGATTCTTCAGAATGTGATGATTTATTTAGAAGAAGACAAGTGCTCATGATTACACAAAGCCAATCAGAGCCAGAGGCTCAAATGCAGAACTTTTGTTGAAACTGCTGAAAAAGCGACGTTTGTTTCATTTTTGTCATTGAGTTGCAGTGGTAACGGTGTAAGGAGAAAACAGAACTTAGAAATGTTTTAAGGAAACGTCTTCATGGCATCGGTTGAATGATTATCCAGTGATGCTTGAAATGTTGGAGTTTTTATTTATAATGAGACAATATATTGTATTCCTTATACATGGTATAGATATATATATATGCACATAAATCAATTTTATATACAATGCAAAGACATAGTGTATATGCAAATCGATGCTATAGATGCAGTGTGAATAGTTGGTATAACACAATTTGGCTGGAATTTACAATAGCCCTGCTGGGATTGAGAAATGTTAGCTAGTAATACCAAGCAAAAGGAGAAACTGAGGTTACTTCCAGATGACAACCAGGGAACACAGGCTTATTTACCCTAAGGAAATAGGGTAATCCTATTACCTATACCTATTATCCTATACCTATAATCCCTATAGGATTATAGACCTTCTATAGTCTTATAGACCTTCTAGTCTTGCTCTCTCCCTAACTTTTGTTCTGGCTTTCATAAACCACTTAATTTAACTTCTTTCAGTTCCCTTATCAGCATAAATGCATGGGGTTGAATGAAATGACATGTGAAGGCATTTTAGTTCCATGATACAAGATGAACAAGACTTAAAGAGTATATAAAAGGAGCTAAGGTTAGGAGATATAATTATTGAACCCTAAGTCAAGTTCAAGTCTTAAAGTCAAATTCAAATGTTAGGTTGGAAGGTTTGTTGTATGAATTAAAAATGTGTAGATGGTAGAAATTATTATCAAATGGAAGAAAGGACAAACCTGAAATCTGGTCCTAATTTTGCAGCTAGCCAGCAGTGTGCTGAATTTTTCAGGCTCAAGTCTCTTATCAGTGAAATGAGAAGAAATGCGCAGCATCATCTGGAAGCTTCACACACATTTGCTTTTCTATGAGGGCAAGCCTGGGCAGTAGTGTATTTCACTGGGCAGGGCCAACTCAGGGAGCAAGTGAGCAAGCAGTAGCTGATATGATTTCTTAATCAATGGTAGCAAAATGATGTTTAGTTATTCCTTAGTCTGTTTCTCTAGGCTTGGATAGATACTTCTTATTTTCTTGAATTCTTTTTTTATATCTAAAACTTGTCCTCCCCTTCATAAAATGTCATCATGGCCATATATCTAAATCACCTCTATGCTAGCTCTGGTCAGCATTTCATTGATGACCTCCACCGTCTCTTTCCAAATGGTATTTGTATTATTTTATATTTCCATTTATGTCTGTAACATTTTAAAATAATTCAGATTAGCTGTCAGAACTCTTCTCAGAAACTCTTTCGTAGAGAAACCTTAACTTCCAGCATATGGAAATATATTGTTAGGTGAGAGATAAAGTGCTTGATGACCAAATATTTAATTGCATATAATTTTTTAAATCTGTAGAAGTGTTTCCTGCTATTCAAAGAGGTTTTATTACTATCATTTATTACATTTAATATTGTCTTATGTATTACCATATATTAATATTTTTATTGTTAAGGAAAACAAAGGAAATGATGAGACATTAAATATATTTTAAAGTTTTGTAAATTTTAACTTCACATTTGGGCTAAAGGGTAAGTAAAATCACCAAATACCTAAGTCAAATATCTTAGCCATTAGTTCTAAAATTATGTTTGTTACTAATATGTCAGCCAGATACCCAAGTATAATTCTCATAATGCATTATTAAAAATTAAAATTACATATGAAGGTAATAGACTCTAGAATTGTCGGTTTACATAGTAATTAGATGTAGTAATATACTCTCTAATTAGAAGCTAATTAAGAATGGAATTGTCTCAATGTTCCATATATTAATGGTTAGTGCCAATGCCTTAAAATGATGTTATAATTAACAACATAGCCTAGATTAAAGATAAGTCACTTTTGTAGTAAATATCTAACAAACAACACCCAATTCCACAAGTATGTTAAAACCAATGTTCAGGAATGTTCATTACAGTGGCTTAATTTTTTTAGATAGTAAAATAAGAATTTTTATTTCTCCATAGTTTGTTTCATTATAGATGAAGTCCTACTACACCTATTTTCCCTCCATACCATGATAGTGACTTTTTAAAAAATAATAAAAACTCGCAAGAAAATATATGTCCCCAAATATGGTGCTGTTTAGAAAAATGTATGATACAGTCATATCCTAGCTATGTGTAGGCATTTAATATGATGTGGACCTACAAATTGTGATGTAAGAGAATGCTAAGAATTAAAACTAGTTCTGGAATAATAATGATAAATAATACCATAAATATACAGCAGTTACTAGGCGCTTATTATGAGTCAGGTGCAGTACTGTAGTCTTCTAGATACTACCTCATTTAATCTTCACAGTGTTGTTAATGAGGTATTACTATCAGACTCTTTATGTAAAGAAAGAACTTGATGTAAAGAAAGAACTTTATGTAAAGAAAGAACTTGAAGCTGCAAGAGATAAAGAGATTAAATGATATGCCCAAGGGCACATGCAGTGTGTCACTAAACCCTTGTTTCTATCATCTATCATCTATCTATCTATCTATCTATCTATCTATCTATCTATCATCTATTTTAATTGGCAGTATACTGTTTGAATATGAATCAAATATGGAGCAAACATTTGGATACTCATCAGGATGATGGCTATGAAGGATGAGTGTGTGTTTGTGTGTGTGCATACAAGTTACAGTTAACAGTTTAGTGATTAACTATAGGAAACTTGCATTAAATTCTGTTGTCAGGGTAAATATATTAGCAAAATTTTGACCTCTAAAAGAAAATGGAAGAAAATGGAGAAAATTTTAACTTTGTGGGACTTCCAGATATTTCAGGGAGTGAGAAATATTTCAGCCTCCAGACTGAGAGTAATGACTATTCCCCATATCTTAGTTAAAACTGTATTTCATTTTCTATAACCTTCTTATGGAACATAGTTTGATTAATAGTCATAGTACTATTTTAAAAAGAAATTAGAAATCAGCTTTAGTAAATTAGCTTATAAAGCAATTTTTGGCCTTTCTTTTATTTAATCTTACTTATCAGATATATTAATATGAAAATGGGGCAGTCAAAAAATGTATAGAAAAAGAATTGCTACAAAGAGAAGAAAACTAACTTCTCTACAGAAAGAACAACACATAATTTTCAAAGCAGTAAATTGATGTTAATGATTAATCAGGGAAATTTTCATTTAAACAAATTTTTTAACACAAAATTATGAAAATAATAGTATCTTACAAGTGTCTGCTGCTTTATAGTTTTTAGTACCTATTCATATGGTGATGATTTTTAAAAATTTGATTTTTAACCCATGAACTGTGACACAAAAGGACTGCAGATGTGTTTGCATGTTCCAACTGAAGAAATTAGGGCCTGAGGAAATTAAAAGATTTGCCCAAGTTCAAAGAGCTGGGTCTAGGAGCCAGAGCTTCCCAGGACCTATAATTTTTTTAGCATACTTCACTGCTTCTCAGTGGAAATTATGATACAGAAATGTTGTACCAAAGAGAATATTGTTAAACTTAGTAGAAGCTAATTAAAGTGCAGAGTGTTCTTAATATAAGATTTGATAGCAATTTGTTTTCAGCAGCAAGTTACAGGTAATTTTGCAGTTATCTAAGTGGCTTTTTATTTCTGAAATTGTGTTGTGCTGACTGCTATTTTCTTGCTCTTTGCATTCTTTGTCATTTTTAATATCTTTAGTGATTTTGAAATATTTGGTGCTGGATCATTCTGCTGCAAATATGACCTGTCATTCCAACAAATGGACTGATTGAATCTGTCACACTGGTGGGATTTATAGTAAATTCACCACAGCACAAGTAAAACCATTAGAAATTGCATTGGTTTAAATGACTGAATATAAGAGCCCTTGATTCTATCAGCAAGATGGCTTATATTTTCCCTCCAAATGACCACGGAGAATCTTAAAATTATATCAGTTTTAATGTGCATATGTTGCTGTGTTGATTTCTATTTCAGATCAGTAATATGGTTTTGGCCTCTAAAAT
Organism: Lutra lutra; assembly: GCF_902655055.1. Classification (NCBI taxonomy): domain Eukaryota; kingdom Metazoa; phylum Chordata; class Mammalia; order Carnivora; family Mustelidae; genus Lutra; species Lutra lutra. Next base: position 57,510,506 of record NC_062281.1, on the reverse strand, counting down.
CTCTATATTAAAATTTATGGGAAGGATTAATGAGATTTTGCTTTGTGTTCTGCAAAGTATTTTGCTTTGCAAACAATACATATATATATAATATTTCTTTTGAAATTTAATTATGACATATACATGTATACACACATTAATGTGAATAGGCTACTTTTTATTATACATATTAGAGTTCTATGAATCACTTTCTTACTTTAGCTTTCAGCCTGTCCCACAATTGAAATGGAAAAAAAAATAAGTTATTAATCAAGACCTGCACCCTAAAGTAAGTTCTCAGGTATTGATAATTTGGAAAATAATTCAGTGATTTTGGTGTTATTGTTCCTATAATACTTGCTATTCCAAATAAAATATTTTGAGTCATTTTCATGTCTAAAATAAAAGAAAAAAGCAAGCTTAATTTTTCAATTCTTTTTTTTTTTTTATTTGACAGAGAGAGATCACAAGTAGACGGAGAGTCAGGCAGAAAGAGAGAGAGAGAGAAGCAGGCTTCTTGCTGAGCAGAGAGCCCGATGTGGGACTCCATCCCAGGACCCTGAGATCATGACCTGAGCCGAAGGCAGCGGCTTAACCCACTGAGCCACCCAGGCGCCCTAATTTTTCAATTCTTAATACATAAACATTTTTTCTCAAATATGAAAACATTTTATTATTTTATATGGATCAAATGTATTTTGTTTTATGTTGTTTGTCTCCATATGCTTGATCACCTGTATTTTTTAGATTTTTCAGATTTAATGTAGTCATGTTTCACAGTGTATTTTACTTTGTTAACTGAACAGTTCAATTTGATACTACCCCTATCTGAATACTAAAACTATAATAAAAAACCATTTTAATAGTCTTGTAAAACAGAGCACATAAAACAAGAACATTTATTTTAGTTGAAGACATGTGCTAATTTTTTATTGAGAAATGCATTAAACATTGATACATCCAACCTCTGATTGAACCTTCAGACTTGTCACATGTAAGGGCTGTTGAAGATTTATTGCACAATATAAAATTAGGCATATATAGTAAACTTGATAGTAAATGACCTTTGCAGACAGGAGACTGCCACAGAGAAAAGTTGCACAATAGAATGGGATTTGAAAAACATATTTAAAGACATTCGAAGATGAATGACAGAAACTGAAAACCATAAAGAGAAAAAATACTCTTTAATGAAATAGATATACAGAAAATGGACTTTCTAAAATGAATAGATGTTTTTAACATCCTTAATTTATTTGTTATACAGCAATCCACTAAAGAACAGGTGTTTTACTTCAAGATATAAATATGCCTATGTAGTCATGTCAGTTTCAAAAAGTACTAATGAAATATAAATAAGAAATATAAATATTTATAAATAATATCAGTTTCAAAAAGTACTAATGAAATATAAATATGAAGAAATATAAATATTAGTCTGTAAAAAAGCACAATAGAGCAATAAAGATTCACATAAGGATGAATATCATATGTCAAAAGCAGGGCATCCTGTGATGTGACAAGAGGTTGATTTCATTGTGAACTGAATTTAGTGCATGCTCTTTCTGTTGTCTGTCCATTTCACTGTCCTCTCTTCTTTTCTCCTCCCTTCCCTTCCCCTCCCTTCCCTTCCCTTCCTTTCTTACTTTACATTCTGATTGCCACCTTTTTGGCTTGAACAAAAGTGTGCTTGGCTTTCTGCAACTCAGGTGATGTCTGTCTTTCTGCCTATGTATCTTTCTCTTTCTGTCATTCTGCGTGGTTTCCATTTTGAGGAATGTAGCTGGGTTATAGTCTGTGAAGTCCCAGAATAACTCACACAACTTCTTTCAGCTCTCCTGCTCCATTTGACCCTGAATGCTGAAAATTCGGAGTGCTTCTTCCACCTCTTGTTTTTGGTGTTCTATCTATCCATATCTATCTAGCTAGCTAGCTAGCTATCAATCATTTATCTATCTATCCATCATCTATCATTTATTTAATTTTTCAGTTTTATTGAGATATAATTGACAAAATTATATATTCATGATGATTTGACATATGTATACTTTGTGAAAGGATTATCACAATCAGGTTAATTAACATTCATTGCCTCATATAGTTACTGTGTGTGTGTGTGTGTGTGTGTGTGTGTGTGTTGAGAATGGTTAAGGTTTACTCTTTGTGTGAATTTCAAGTACCTAGCTATAATCACCATGCTACATACTATACATTATGTCTCCAGACCTTATTCATAGCATAACTGAAGATTTTTACCCTTTGACAAGCATCTCCCCATCTTTCCATCCCCCAGCTCCTGATAACAACCAGTCTAATGTCTGATTCCACATATAAGTGAGAACATCCAATATTTGTCTTTCTATGTATGGCTAATTTTATTTAACATAATTCATTTGGATTCATCCATGTGGTTGCAAGTGATAGGATTTCCTTCATTTTCATGGCTGAATAATATTTCATTGTATCTATATCCACATATCTATCTATCCGAATCTATCAATCATCTATATATCAATCATCTGTCATCTTATTCATATATATCCAATTATAAAAAATGCATTATATATTTACTACTTGTAATTATATCTACTATATTTTCTATTATAATAATATCTATATTTATATATCTCTCTGTATAAAACAATTTTTTTAACCATTCATTCATCCAAAGATACTTGGGTTGTTTCCATACACACATCTTGGCCATTGTGAATAATATTAATTGCTGGATCATATGATAGTTCTATTTTTAATTTTTTGAGGAACCACCATATTGCTTTCCATAATGGCTGTACCAATTTACTTTCCCATCATCAATGTACAAAGTTTCTCTTTTCTCCACATTCTTTCCAACACTTGTTATCTGTCATTTTCTTGATAAAAGCCATCCTAATAGGTTTGAGGTGATATCTTACTGTGGTTTTGATTTGCATTTCCCTGACGATTCATGATGTTGAGCATCTTTTCACGTACTTGTTGCTATCTGTAAGACTTCCTTGGAAAAAATGTCTATTCAGATCTTTTGCCCATTTTTAAATAAAAAATCTGTTTTAGCTAATGAGTTATATGATGCCCTTACATATTTTAGATATTAATTCATTACCAGATATATGGCTTGCAAACATTTTCTCCCATTTCATAGGTTGCCTCTTTTATTTTGTTGATTATTTCCGTTGATGTGCAGAACTTCATTTTGCTGTAGTTTCACTTGTTTAATTTTGATTTTGACATCTCAGTTTTTGGTGTCCTATCCAAAAATATAATTTGCAAGAACAATGTCAAGGAGCTTTTTCTCTGTTTCTGCTAGGAGTTTTATGGCTTCGGATGTTACATTTACATCCTGAATCTATTTTGAGTTAATTTTGGGGAGTGGTGTAAGGGAGGGATCTGATTCCATTCTTTAGCATGTTTTAGAGGTGATACTCAACTGTTTTCTTGCTTGCACTCTTTCTTCCTCCTCCTCTTCTTCCTCCTCTTCTTCTTCTTCTTTTTAAAGATACTATATTTTATTACAAACTTAAGAAAAACTATATAGGCAGAAAATAGTTACATTTTTCACAATGTTCATTTCTCTCTTGAGTTCTCTTCATTACTGAGAGAAAAAGAAAATTTTCTTTTTTTAGTTTTTATCCAAATTCCAGTTTATTAACATACAGTGTAATATTAGTTTCCAGCATACAATATAGTGATTCAACACTTATATACAACACCCGGTGCTCATCATAGCAAATTGCTTGCACTATCTCTGTTGAAAAATCTGTTGTTATCTTTAATTTTATTCCTTGCTGTATTACACTTTATTATTTTCTGATTGCATTTAAGATTTTCTCTTAATCATTGGTTTTTAGTATTTTAATATGTTTTGATTTGGTGTAGTTTGGGGGTTCACTGAACTTGACTCTGTAGGTTTGTACTTTTCATCACATTTGAAATATTGGGACATTATTTCTTTACATATTTTTTTTTCTGTCCCTATAGCTCACCCTCTGTCTTCAGGAACTTCAATGATGCCAAAATTAAGCCATTTGATGCTGTGCATTAGCTTCCTGGTGTTCTGTTTGTTTGTTTGTTTTTTAGCGATATTTTCTTTCTGTGTTTCGTATTGAATGGATGCTGTTGTTATCTTCAGGTTCAGTAATCTTACTGCTCTTTTCTTCTGCAATATCTTAAGTTCCACAAATTCCATAGAATGCATTTTTCATCTTGAATATCATAGTTTCAATATTTGGAAATTTGACTTGTGTCTTTCTCATACCTAACATGTCTCTAAATTTTTTAGCATGCGGAATACAGTTAGAACAACAATTTAACTGTACACATTTGTCTGCAAATTCTAATATCTATGTTAGTTCTGGATTGATTTCAGTTGGTTGATTATGGATATTTTCCTGTTTCACGTATGGTTTCAGTTTTGGTTGGATGACAAATACTGGAAATTTTATTTTATTGGGTATTAGAGTTTATTATTTTTTTCACATCTGAATGTATTCTTGAGATTTGTTCTGGGATGCAGTTAAGTTACTAGGAGAAACTTTGATATTCATATATCCTGTTTTTAAGATTCGTTAGATAGGACTAGAAAAATGCTTGGGCCCTGATTAATTACTACACACAACTGATGTTTTAGCTCCAAAACCTTCCGTTTTAGCTCCAAATCACTGGGATCTGGCCATACCTTCCCTCCTCCCTAGCACTGTAGCTCCAGGCATCAAATTTGTCAGTGTTTTTTTTCTTCAGAATCCTTCATAAGCTAGGAGACCTTAGCTTCCAGAAGTCAAACTGTTTCAGGTTCTTCATCTTCCCATGGATATATTTAGTATCTATTATCTCACTTCTTTCTATCGATTATATGAACTTTAAAAATAGCAAATACAAATATGTATTCTTGGAGCATATTTACCTACCTTATTTATTTATATTAATTTATTTTCCTGATTTATTTTTATTCTCTAATATCATATCACTAGTATTTATCAAAAGTTTTTTTCAACATAGTTTTTTTATGTTATAAAAATAAATTCAGTTATACCTTTTATTTTTTATAATTTTTTAAATTTATTTTCAGCGTAACAGTATTCATTGTTTTTGCACCACACCCAGTGCTGCATGCAATCCGTGCCCTCTCCAATACCCACAACCTGGTTCCCCCAACCTCCCACCCCCCGCCCCTTCAAACCCCTCAGATGTTTATAGCAGCAATGGCCATGGTCGCCAAACTGTGGAAAGAACCAAGATGCCCTCCAACGGACGAATGGATAAGGAAGATGTGGTCCATATACACTATGGAGTATTATGCTTCCATCAGAAAGGATGAATACCCAACTTTTGTAGCAACATGGATGGGACTGGAAGAGATTATGCTGAGTGAAATAAGTCAAGCAGAGAGAGTCAATTATCATATGGTTTCACTGATTTGTGGAGCATAACAAATAGCATGGAGGACAAGGGGAGTTAGAGAGGAGAGGGAGTTGAGGGAAATTGGAAGGGGAGGTGAACCATGAGAGACTATGGACTCTGAAAAACAGTTATACCTTTTAAACGTTGAACTTATAGTATATATTTTAAACTGTTAAACTTTTAGTTGGCTCTTTTCTGGACTTAAAGCAGTGCTATGCAATAGAAATGTAATGTGAGTCACAAATGTGAACCAAAAAATACAATTTTAAATTATCTAGTAGTCACAGTTTAAGAAGTGCAAAGAAACAGGTAAAATTTTTTAATAGTCAATTTAATCGATCATGTCCAAAATATAATTTCAATATATGATTTCTAAATAAAGATTAATGATTTTTTTATATTAGTCTTCAAAATCCAATGTATTTTATACTTACAGGATATCTCGATTTGTATTAGCCACATTTCACATGTTAGGGGACCATGTGGCTTGTAGTATAGACCAGACAATAATATTTTAAAAGAGAAAAACTTTCTACAGATGCTAAGGTACTGGTAAGTTCAAAGCCAATCCTGATAAATGGATGATGTTTAAAGATCACAATTAAAATTTGCAATTATTTCTACTCAGGTATTTTAATAGATTATTTTTTTTTGCCTCCATTCAAAGTAGCTTTTTCTGACAACTATTTTTTTGCATGAAAGAAATCATAACATTCTTGTCTTTATAATTCTTTTGAATATGTTCTCATTTTGAATATGATCTCATATCAGAGATCTCAAAAAGAATAGGTATTCTCAATTTCATTTTATTCTGATAAAGAATATAAATTGGCTCACCAAGATATTCTAACCATAGGTCAGTATATTCCAAAATTAAGTTTTAGAATTACAAAATTTAGTCATATAAATATATATGTATATATATATTTCTTAGCTTCAGTTTGTAAACTTTTTATCCCCTCCATAATGGCAGTTTGTTTAAAGCATTTCATGTTGGGGCACCTGGGTAGCTCAGTCAGTTAAGCATCCAGCTTTGGCTCAGGTCATGATCCCAGGGTCCTGGGATCAAGTCCCATATCAGGTCCCTGCTTAGTGGGGAGTCTGCTTCTTCCTCTCCCTCTGTCCCTCCCCCCCTGCTTGTGCACTCTCTCACTGAAATAAATAAATAAAATCTTAACGATTTTTAAAGCATTTCATGTTGAAATTTGTTAGTACTCTATTGAATACTTTAATTGAAATTTTCTGACTTATTTTGAAGAGGTATAAGGCTCATTAACAAAAATGTTTTTATTATTAAAGTAAATTTTTTTCTAAGGATCAAACATTTTAAAATTTATGAAAGGAACAAAGAGAGAAAGTGTATATGCCATACTGTATGATTTATTTTTGTATCACTGTTAATGGTATACAATCTTTGTAGTTCATTTATTCTGTGGATATCCTTACACTCTGTATGAATTTATGTAAATCTCTACAACTTTCGTTTTTATTTATATCAGTAAAATATTTGATCACAGCTTGAACTCAGTTATGAATTTTGTGCATTTTATCTGATTCCTAAGTCATTCCTGCCCTGAGCTCTCTTAATTTAGTAAATGTGTGTGTTATGTGTAAAAAATACATCTTGTCAAAATACTACCATTCACTATAATCTGTATTGGTATTTTCTGTATGTAAAAATTTATATGTAAAAATTTTTAAATTTTCAATGTTAGATTTTTTAAAAAGATTTTGTTCATTTATTTGACAGAGAGTGTGAGAGAGCACAAGCAGGCAGAGCCGCAGAGGGAGAGAGAGAAGCAGGCTCCCGACTGAGCAGGGAGCCTGATGCCAGGCTCAATCCCAGGACCATGGGATCATGACCTGAGCCGAAGGCAGTTGCTTAGCTAACTGAGCCACCCAGGCGCCCCTCAATGTCAAAATGTTAAATTTTTAAATTAAATTTACAACAACACTGATAGTAATGTCAGATGTTCTACTTTATCAATAAAATGTCCAAGTCTATGCTTTGATTTTGTTAAGTGGAAGAAAAGAAGGTACGGTTCTTGAAGTTGACACAACTGATTTTTCTTTCAAGCTTCTAATGACATGGGGAATAAAAGGTGGCTCATGCAACTCTGTCAATTTCTTTCTTGACTAGGTGGAGTAAATACAGTAACAGGTATCATACTTTTACTTTTCATGTGTGTATAAGAAATTTAGAATTAATAAATTCATCTTGTTCAATTGAGAAGTCATGCTTCACACAAAGTGTGAATGTCTAAATGTAACTTCATAAAACAAATTCTTAAATTTTGAAGTATATGTAAAAGTCTTGTCATAAACCCTATGGCTTGTTGATTTTACGATCCATGATAACAGTATAGTCTATGATGATCAACAATGTCAAAAAATATTTTGTATTTTTTGTAATTTACAAAGTCACCACTAAGCTCCTAGAGAAAAAACAGTCATTTGGTACTTAGTTTCTCCTTAAATATGCACTTTTAGTTTATGAGCTCATTGCTGTGAAAATGTTTATGGCAAAATAAAAAATCACTATCAAAAAATTACTAGGTTTAATAAGAAGTCATTGGGAAAAAAAAAATCATGTTGAAAGACACTGACTGCTCTTTAGAGAAGTTGGCTCAACCTCTATTTCCAGTATAAATTTCAAATGCATCTAATTGTAATTTCCTGTATTACTCAGTGACCCAGCTGACTAGTGGCATGATGGTTTTGTGCATTTGGGGGCAAATGGCCTTCAGTGCTGAATATTAAATACTCTGACCAGGCCAGAGTCTGGAATTAGCCTTCCCCAGCAGCTGGTGCCAAGAACACTCTGTTTTATTAGTGAACACACTAAATACTTATCTTGGAAGAGAGGTACTAACCGAAAGGGGACTGTTCCAGGTTAACTGGGAATTATTATTGATCTATCAATAAGCAATTAAATATATAAAATAATGCATAAATAAAATTGATTCATTTTTATTTTATTTTATTTTGAGAGAGAAAGAGTATGTAAGGTTGTGGGGGGGGGATAGGAGAGGGAGAATGAGAAAATCTTAAACAGGCTTCATGCTCAGCATGGAGCCCAACATGGGGCTCTTCTGAGATCATGACCTGAGCCAAAATCAAATCAGATGTTTAACCAACTGAGCCACCCAGGTGCTCCTCTTTTATTATTTTAAATATTAGTACCCAACATTAAAATATATTCTGACCATGTGTAAAATAATAATGCTTTATTATTATTATTATTAATATATAACTTTTACACACCTGCTGATCTTAGAGGTGTACCAATTACTATCAAGATTTCATTAATACATACTATACGTAATTGGATACTCCAACATATTTTTGCTTTATTCCTTATATATTTGCTTTCTTACTCAATACAAAATAAAATTACTTAAAATTATAAATGAAGACATGAATAGTATACTTTGTATATCTGTATTATACTATGGAATGGTGCAAACTTGGAAATAAATGCAGGTGCTTGGTATGCTTATTGATATTTTGGATGGTAGTAATTAATTATCAGGCCATTTAGTGAGTTTTTGTGAGTCAAATTTTCAATACTATGATTATTGGCATTATCCATCAAGATATTTAGTTTCCCATAGAAAAGATTTTATTGACGTGATTTAAGTTAAATTATGTTTAGCTTTATTTAAATGGACATGAATTGTGAAACACAAGAAGTTTTGTAGAATTACATGCTTTTCAGTAATGGAGACACTTTAGCAAGTGGTTTTCAAAATAAAAGGGATTATTTTCCCTGTAAAAATCCAGTTTATCTATAAACTTTCATTTGCCAGTTGTGTGAAAAATGGATAGAAGAAGCCATTTTCTAGTACTAGTATGGTAAGCATCAGTATTCTTGAAACTTGGGTACTGAAGAAGTGGGAACTCTGTATGCTCCAGTACTGAAGAGACCTCTGCTTTGTGAACAGAAAAATATGATCCAGATGTGCTGACACAGGATGGAAGAAAATTTTGAATTTTAAATTTTTAAGAATGATCAATATAAAAATATTGATAGAATTTGTTTCATGTATTAGTTTTCACTATAGATGGAAAGAAGGGATCATTTTAGCAGTGATTATCATAAAGAAAAAAGTTACATGAATACAAATAATACAAAAAAGATCATCAATTTTGATTGGGTAAGAATCTAGTGTATAATAAGGTCAAGACAGGAAATATCTAAACAGATATTTCCCATAGGGTTATTTAATAAAGTTTTGAGCAATATTTACTGAGGAAAAATTTGAAACTAACTCTATGGAGATGCCATCTTTGTGTTATTTGCATTTTATGTTAACCTGTCTTTCAGTTTCCTGTTTACTAAAACTGTATAGTCTTTATTCTTTAATATGAGTTTGGTTACTTTCAACAAATATTTTGTGTTGTTTTCTTTATAAAACCTGTAACCCTTAAAATTCAAAAAACCTTTTTAAGTTAGACCGATTGGCAATTACATCCAGATTCTGACATCCTCTGCAAATGACATCCCATTAAGAATGATGCCTATAAGGGTGCCTGGGTGGCTCAGTGGGTTAAACCCTCTGCCTTTGGCTCAGGTCATGATCCCAGCATCCTGGGATCAAGCCCTGCATCAGGCTCTCTGCTCAGCAGGGAGCCTGCTTCCCCTTCTCTGTCTGCCTCTCTGCTTATTTGTGATCTCTATCTGATAAATAAATAAAATCTTAAAAAAAAATGATGCCTGTATAAGCGTTATCCTCACCAGGATTCACCACACATTTATAAAAAAGAAAATCTGTAGTTAAAAATAAAAGTTAGCTTCATCCTAAGGTACAGTATAAAAGTAAAAGGAGGTTAAACTCTTTGGATGGAGTGGGTGTATTGTAGCCTGCTGAATTTTAATCATTTGTATTTTTAGCAGCTTCCTACTTCTCTTGTTAGCTTGTTATATTATTTCATAGGCCAGTATCATCAAACCTCCCAAGAGATAGTCTTTGGCCAGATTTGGCCAGAGCCTGTTTTACTGAGTATATGGTTTGGCCTCTTGACAAAGATGAATTGTTTGTTTGCTCATTTGTTTTTATTGCTCTAGGCCCATAGGATACTTCTTACAGAGTTGGCAGTCACTGTTTGTTTTTTAGGTGGCTGACCCTTTTATCCTTTGTGTCATCGCTCTGGGCTGTTGTGATTTTCTCTTACATCTTGGCATGTTGGTTATTTCTCAGTTGTCCTTTGGCTGTTACCAAACCCTATGGTAATATCTCTCAAAGCTTCTACTGTCCTGGCAACATTTACAAAGGGCCATGTTGAGTAATCTCCTGAACATTTTCTAAGGTTTCTCAGAACATATTGTTTTTCTAGTGTACTTAATAGTTTCCTATGGAAGTTTCTTATTTCATAGACTTGTGTGAGAGTCAAACTTTCTTAGTCATCTCAAAAGTATACTTATAATAAATGGACACTTACATTTTACTGATTTATGGTCAAGTACAGTAGTTGATATCAACCATAAAAGATAACATTCATCTAAATCTATTGAATAAGTCAGGGCTCTGCTCATAGTTTTAAAAATTGCAATGACATTCATTCCTTGAACTTTCTTTTTTCATCCTTAATAATGAAGTTTTAACTTCTCCTTTGAATAACATGCTTTCATCTATTTTATCTAATTTACTTTAAAACAATGCTGTGACTGAGAAACTATCCTAGCAACATTTACTTCTGACCCAACATCAAAAATATCTTTTAAAAAACCTGATTTTTATAAGAAAAATATAGTCAATTATTAAATGTTATGGGATAATATGTAGTAAAATAAAGTATGCTAAAATGTTTTATGAACTGTTATATAAAGGTTATTTTTGCTATTATCAACTATTATTATATTTTCTTAATGGTCCGTAATAGTATATTCAGTGAAGACACTCTTTGAAGACAAAGAGTGAGTCGGAGTGAAGGTAAGCCATTTTTCATTTATGCAAGGACAGTATTTTACTGGTGATAATACCATCCGGTTCTGAAATAAATTCTCTCCATAAAAAAGATAATTTTTGTAGTTGACAAGAAATGGATCTGAAGTGAATTTGCTAGGTTTGTATCCAAGCTTTTTAATTTACTTGACCTGAAATCTATTATCTATAATATTGGGGTATAAATGGCATATCTGGAATGGTTATTAAGAATTAAATAAAATAACTTTTTTACCTAGGAAGAATAAAAATATTCCCTTTTCTCAAATATTTGACCCCTTTCCCACTTTCACTTTTAGCAAATGACCTTCTCTCATGTTAGAAACCACAGATGAGTGTCTGTCCTCCAAACCTTTGAGCCTGTGGTCATTTATACTCGTTTTGTTTATTCCTTTAACAGAGGAAAACTTCTCACCTCTCAAAGGCAAACTCCTCACCTTTCCTTTTTGTTAATATTGAACTTCAATTTGTTCACCTCTTCTTAGTTTCAAGTTTTTTTTCTTTTATAACTGATTTTTCTCATTAACATTCAAACATTATGTATTAGTGTTTGCATTAATATCATCCACTTTGACTCTCATCACCCTTTCATTCTCTTCACTTCTTGACTTTTTCTTCAGTCTTTTTCAAGGACAAACTTCTTCAAAGAGTTGTTTTCATGTGGTTGTTGCCATCTCATCACGTTCCATTCATTTTTAAACTAACTAAATTTTTGGCTTCTACTTGCATTGCTCCATAAAAGCTGGTCTGGCTAATATCACTTATCAAACTCATACTGTTAAATTTAAAGCATACTTTTTCTGTCATCTTATAGGTCCTCCCAACAGCATTGTACACTAGTGACTGCTACTTCATTTTTCATGCATTCTTTTACAGTGGCATCCGTGACACTGGTTTTCCTTTAGTTTTTCTTTTTCAATTTCCTTTGCCAACCCCTTCTCTTTTACTTAAATGCTTCTCAGAGCTAAACATATTGATCATCAAGTGGTCTTCTAAATGCAGGTTATGAGTCTGTCGGCCTGCAGTGGGTCTTGAGACACTGCACAGTTGACCTTTAAACAACCTGGGTTTGAAATGCACAGATCCACTTACACATGGATTTTTTTTTTTGATAAATACAATACAGTACTATAAATATGTTTCCTCTTTCTTATGATGTCCTTAATAATGTTTTCTTTTTTCTACCTTACTTTATTGTAAGACTACAGTATGTAATAAATATAACATATAAATTAAGTGCTAATTGATTGTTAGTTACTGGAATGCTTTCCAGTCAACGGTACCCTATTAATTAGTTAAGTTTGGTAGGGGTTAAAAGTTATATATGGATTTTTGACTGTCTGGGGTGTTGGCACCCCTAATCCCCATGTTGTTCAAGGATAAACTGTATTTCTAACAAGATTTCAAGTGATACTGACACTGTTATTTCACAGACCATACTTTGAGGAAATTTTCTATAGTATCACTAAAAATCCTCAAGACTCACATGTAACTCTTGTAACTTCTCATGAAGAATTATCTCCCTAGGCAATCTCATCCATTCCTGTAGTGTTGAATACAATACACATGTTTATGGTCCTCATGTTTAATATTTATCCTGGACACCTTTTCTAATTTCCAGACCCACTGATCAAGTTTCTACTTGGCATTATCTTTTGAAAGTTTTATTGGTATTATAAGCTTCCAATTCAAAAGCTGAGCTCTTAAGCTTTCCTCTGAATCTTTCACTCCTCTTAATTATCCATTTCAGTCAATGGTACCTATATCTACTCAAGAGTAAAGCCAGAAATTTGGTGTCAAACTTAATCTCCTTTATCTCCTAAATGTAATCCTTTGCCAATTAATCCTTTTCAATATTTCACCTTCCTGCAAAATATATTCAAAGATTGCCCAATTCTTTCCTCCTCAGAATACCAACTCTAGTTATAGTCTAGCTTCTTCAGATCTTAGCTTAAATATCCATTTTTAATCATATTTTTGATGACTACTCCTGCTAATAAAATAATATAATTCATTTTGTAAATTTTTAATTTTATATTAAAAATATATTTATATTCCCTTACTCATGCACTAGACTGTGAGTACCATAAAAACAGAGATTATATCAGTTTCATTTTACACTGTATTACCACCTAGCAGAGTGGGTGGGCTTCAAATGTATTTGTTGAATGAATGAATACTTCAACTTGGATAAAGACAAGACGATAGCGTTTTAATTCACATATCCTGACCTTCTAACTCTGTAATTTATTCTGCCTCTGTGATACTCAAGTCACTCAAATTGAATTAATTTTCAACTGTCATTAATTTAAGTAGCTGTTTGCTTTCTCCCTTAGGCCTTAGCTGTTGGATGGAATAGTTCCTTATTTATGAATGTCAGCAGTACACAGGTATTCTGTAAATGGCCTCACTAAAAACCAGAATTTGGTTATATTTTGTTAAAGGACAATTAATTATACAATGTGTAGATAAAGAACTGACAGAGTCTAGAAATGCTAGAGCTACTAGAGATTATCTAATCAAAAGATGCCAAAATTATTTCTTCTCTAGTGCCAAGTCCATTAGTTACTAGTGACTGCTTGAAGTGGTAAGATAAGAATTAATTTTGCCACTTCAGGCATAGTGGCAAAGAGGGCTGGGAACTGTTTGCTTGTCTGCCATATTTATACAGTTGTAGATGGGCCTTGTGACATCTATTTCAACTCTGATTTGGTGTATAAATAAAGAGCTTTTAAATCAGGAAGAATATTTGCTTTATAAAGGCCCACTATTAGTTGGTTCTATAGATTTCATAACTTTTAAACTTACCTTATAGTTCTCTTGCTTATTTCTAGAATTTTATTTTGTTTTCCTCACAATATTTTTGTATTTAACTGCTTATTCTAGAGATTTAATGTGTGTGTATATTCTTTCGTTCTTGTTATTTGAATAGAACAAAATTAAACATTGATCCTTTAACTTATTATATCAGATTTTCATTTATTCAGGTACCAATAATATCCAAAGCAAAAATTTTTTTTGTCATTGAGTTAGTATCTTTTAATACTCTGGCAATGATCATTTTTAGACCCAAGTCTATTTCAAATGTGTTGCTAGCAAATTCAACTGTATTTTGTAACTCTAAATATTGAAAATTGCTTTAAAACTGCCAAATCCCTACCCTATCTTTTTTCTTAGGAATGTTTTTCCTTGGAGTGTGGCCTGTTATTATACTTATTTTTAAGTGAAAGTTGAAATCTATTGCCACTTAGTAGGATTATTTAATCAGCATAAATATAAATAGATTTAGTTAATGCAATTGCTTATAAAAACTTTAATAAACAGGGGCAGCTGGGTGGCTTAGTCAGTTAAGTGTCTGCCTTCAGCTCAGGTCATGATCCTAGAGTCCTGGGATTGAGAGCCCCGCACTGGTCCCCCTGCTCGTCGAGGAGTCTGCTTCTCTCTCTCCCTCTATCTGCTGCTCCTCCTGGTTGTTGTCTCTCTCCCTGTCAAATAATTAAATAAATAAAATCTTAAAAAAATAAACTTTAATAAACACAAGATAACAAGGCTATTTCCTCACTCCCTTAGGCTGTCAGCATTTCATTCACCCATTCTCAATGAAAAAAATTGTCAGACAAAAGTAGAAAAAGCATGACCTTTTAATGGCTGTTAATAAGAATTTATACTTAAGATTTACACTGTTAAAGTTGGAAGTATTTTAGAAAGTGTGATGAATGAGATTGGAATCCCCTGTTGAAAGTTTAAGATTGACCAGTTTTTAGAGAAATCAGAGAATACTCACTGAATGAAGGAAATTTTTTTTTTTTTTTTTTAAGATTTTATTTATTTCACCATCAGAGAGAGAGAGAGGGAATGAAGAAGCAGGAGAAGCAGCAGGCAGAGGGAGAAGCGGATTCCCTGCTGAGCAAGGAACCAGACGTGGGACTCAATCCCAGGACCTTGGGATCATGACCTGAGCTGAAGGCAGCCACTTAACGAACTGAGCCACCAGGGGTCCCAAAGGAAATCCTTTTGAGAGAATAACAAATTATAGAAAAGTAGGGGTGATGGCAATCTCAATAACTAACAAAAATAGTGATTAAAGACACTTGAATGCATCACAAACATTTCTTATTGTATAATATTAAAAAAGTATATAATGGATTTGATGTCAAACTAACAAGAATATATTCTGAATTTTTACCAAAATCTAAGTACCAATGAGTTACTTTGTCTAGGAAGCAACATTTACCTGGGTCCTGCAAAGCAGGATTCTGAGAAGCCCAATTTTGTTGAGAGTCTCCCTAAAGTTGTATTACACATTGGGCTTTATTTTGTAGATTTTCCAAGAGATGTCATGTAAGCTTCAAGACAACTTGTAACCCTCAGCATTATCAAGCTATCCCATCTCTAAACAACTTGTTTTGTATCTTAGTAGTACTTCTTACATGAGAGTCAGTGTGATAACACCATATAGTAGTGCTTTGCACCTTTGCCTCACTTCCATTTTTTTTCATCCTTGGCCCTTGGCCTGCACTTCTTAACAAAAATATCAGCATTTTAATCCTTGCCTCAGGCTCTGCTTTCAAGAGAATCTATCCTAAACACTGCCCTATTGTGAAAATTACCATATGTAAGTTCAAGAAGTTCTCAGAGGTTTTACTGGGTCAATTTTATTCTGTTTTTAGGTATTGCAAAGGGATAATACTGTATATATATAGTATATGCATATGCATGTATAATTATGTATTACACATATTTGCACATGTATATATTTGCATATGTATTATACTAAATAGTATATATTATATATAGAATATATTTTATATATAAAATTAAATATTAGAAAGCTGGAGTTATAGAGGGTTAAGAAATAACTAATACAAATTTTTATCAGTACCATTTCTCTTTAAACTTCATGTTAAGAGGAAAATGATTGTATTTTAAGCAACAAATTTTACAAAAAGGAATGTCCTCACTGAATAAAACCGTGTAAAGGAGGAAATCTTGATCCTTTTTTTTTTTTTTTGGTGGTGGTATTCATTATTGAAATCTCCCAGAACCCAGTAACTTGCTTGACACAAAGAAGAAACTCAATAATGGGGTGCCTGGGTGGCTCAGTGGGTTAAGCCTCTGCCTTCAGCTCCAGTCATGATCCCAGGGTCCTGGGATGGAGTCCCACATCCGGCTCTCTGCTCAGCAGGGAGCCTGCTTCCTCCTCTCTCTCTCTCTCTTTCTCTGCCTACTTGTGATCTCTCTCTGTCAAATAAATAAATAAAATATTTTTTAAAAAAGAAGGGGCACCTGGGTGGCTCAGTGGGTTAAAGCCTCTGCCTTCGGCTCAGGTCATGATCCCAGAGTCCTGGGATCGAGCCCTGCATCCGGCTCTCTGCTCAGCGAGGAGCCTGCTTCCATTCCTCTCTCTCTCTGCCTGCCTCTCTGCCTGCTTGTGATCTCTGTCTGTCAAGAAAATAAATAAAATCTTTAAAAAATAAATAAATAAATACCTGTGAGCTCTGCGACACTCAGACACCCCCGATAAAATAAATAAATAAATAAATAAAAATTTAAAAAATTAAAAAAGAAGAAACTCAATAAAAAAGTGATAAATGGATAAAAGAATGAGGTCTTAATACTATCATTTGGAAGTTTATCAATAATTGTTCCTATTACTGTTTCTGATGATTATACTCTATACTTTCGGTACGTTTGTTATTAAATAATTTAATTTGACATCTAAAGTAGTCTATTTTTTCTTCATATAATATCAAATAATATCTTTTAAAATGTTAACTTTTCAATTAATGCCCTCTGATATGATTTAATCTTTATTCAAAAATAACATGATCATTTATGTAGATGATAATAAAAGCTTCTTAATTCATTTATCTCAAGCAACTGGTCAATTCCCTGAGTTAAATCAGTAAAATTTGTTACTGATTGGTTTAACTCCTGCTTAAAATGGTCTATTGTCTTGTTAGGGAGACATGGCCAAGTTTATTTTCTTCTTTCTATATCTTTTTAAAGTGTAATATTGCTTCCCTTTGCATTTTCCAACTTTGTGCTAAATGAATTCCTCAGAAGAAGGTGCTGGGTATATTTAAAGTGTTTTTACTGTTGCAGATGACTTATTTCTGACAGGCATCTATGTTTGAGTACTCAGCAATATTCATCAAGTACAGAATTTGTTTTCACTTATTTCCCAACAAATTCAAATTTCTCTCTTCCTGCAGATGTCTAGCTTAAAATCAGGGATATGAAGAACTTCTTGGAAATTCTATCCTTATTTGAAAGTAATGCTTTTGAAGTCTTTCCTCTAAGGAATATCAGGGGTATATATTTCTTGCATAACTTTTTATAACAAAAAGGTCTATAGATTTACCTGGCATATAAGCCTTGAATAAGTATGTTGTGCAAATAAAATATATACTCAAATACTTTCTCAGAAACAGGCCTTTTCCTGTTGAATTGGTGAGAGCAGCTTTGTGTTTTATTTGGAACAATATAAAAGACTTTGAAGATTTTTGACTGTAACTGATTGTATTGAAAGACTAAATTATGGATTAAAATTTCTGTGTTTAAATGATAATTACAGTAACAATAAAATGAGTTAGTATTATGTTGTTACAAAACATATTTATTATGCACATTTTACCTACCAGGCTTATCAGATCTTGCAAAAAGGAATTTTATAGTGATGATTTAAGTATATAAAACAGAAATAATATTTTTATTATTGTGCTTTGAGCTTCAGTCCATGTGTAATGAAAAACGTTTTGTTAAAGCCGTAGTGTTTATCCAACTGTAGTGTCAGTTTTTTGGTTATATATTCATATTTCTGAATTGTGAGTCTCCCGAGGCAGATAAATATATTTTATTCATTTTTTCAGTCCCAGTAAATAGCATAATACTTGAGTGCCCAAAACAGTTTTAACTGAATGAATGAGTGAATGAATGAATGAAAAATGCAGAATTATGATTATATACACACACCACACACACACACACACACACACACACACACACACGGAAATAATATTACCTGCATTGCCTTGGAAAAATCTTACACATGTTGTTTAAGGAATGTGCTCCTTACCAAATTACCTTGTTTACTGGCATGCACACAGATGGAGATTATTTTATATCTATGATAGTGCTTTATTATTTAGCATAGGGATATAAAAGTCTGGGAACTCATATTTGGGATAAAACCCTTGAATCATGTGAACTTTTCCACATACTGTTGCTCACAAAATTCAAATAGGATATATGAGGCTGGGCCTCTAGTTCATGCCCTTTAGCAAATCTGATTTAAGAATATCATAATTTCTTTTAGCTGCCATTTATAAATACTATAATCATGTCCATATCTATTTAAAATTTATTTATGTCTTCTTTCCCTCACTCTTGGAGCTAATATCTTCATATCAGTTTCTCAATGGGTTGAGTTGCAGCACCTTTTATTACTCATCATATTTTTTTCTAGCATCCTTTTTCTACTAGCTTTTCCATATTTTGTGAAAAGTTTTCCATAAGTTTTAAATCAGCCTTGCATTCATTGAAGGCAGGAAGGGTTCCTATGAATGGAAGAGAGAGGTTTTTAATAACAGAGATTTATATTTTCCTATGATTTTAATTTATAATCAGGGTTTTATAATTTTTTTTTTTAAGATTTTATTTATTTATTTGACAGAGAGATCACAAGCAGGCAGAGAGGCAGGCAGAGAGAGAGGAGGAAGCAGGCTCCCTGCTGAGCAGAGAGCCCAATGCGGGGCTCGATCCCAGGACTCCGAGACCACGACCTGAGCCGAAGGCAGCGGCTTAACCCACTGAGCCACCCAGGCGCCCCTTATAATTATTTTTGAAGAGCAGTTTTTACTTCTCATGAATACCATCTAAAGATATTTATTTTTATTTTCTAAAATAGAGTTTCTAGTAACTTTAGTACTCTCTCTAGTCACTGATTTTTTTAAAATAGGAAATATCTAGGATTTTCTTTTTGGTAGTTTTTACAAATATTTGCACTTAACGTGCTCTCATTTACAATCCTGTAGATTAATTTATCTGACAAGAATTTATTCAACTCTTGTAATGTGCCAGGTATTGTTTTAAGTCGTAGAGGTATTACAGTAAGTTAAAACAAAACATGAGATTATATTTTTGAGCTTATATTTTGAGTAGGTAGACAATAAGCAAGATTAATAAGTAAAGCATATTATTATTATTATAGCATAAAATTATTAAGTAAAAGTAATGTAGTCTTTAACTCCTAGGGTATCTTAAACCCCCTCCCAGACTCTTTACACCTTTATTTCATAGCTCAGCAACTTATATATGATATTTTTTTCTTCCTTCTGGGAAAAAAGAGACCAATTTTCTAAAAAGGTTGAATATAAAAAATTAAAATTATATGCAACTTTGTTGAGAAATGTTGCTTCCAAAGATGGGGACAATTATTTAATTGTTAAATGTTAACCCTTAGCCGGGGTTCATATAATAGAATGTAGTATAAATACCCCTTAAAGATCATTTCAGTGAGATAATGCCCTAAGAATTTAGGATATACAGGGTATATTGGAGGAATAATTATGGTGCTGTGTCATATCCTATGATGCCTCATTGGTATCCAGGTCTAGTCTGAGTGCTTTAGAACATGTTTGAGAACTGAGATAATCTCAACCTGCTTAAACCTATGACTCTAGGTTTATATTAGCTACTTGCTAGAGCTTTTATTTTTTCAAGTTTTAATTTTAATTCCAATTAGTTAACATACAGTGTTATATAAGTTTCAGGTATACAATATAGTAATTTAACACTTCCTACATCACCCTGTGTTCATCACAAGAAATGCACTCCTTAATTCCCATCACCTGTTTAACCCATTCCCCCATCCGCCTCCCCTCTGGTAACCATTAGTTTATTCTCTATAGTTAAGAATCCGTTTCTTGTTTTGCCTTTCTGTCTCTTGGTTTTCCTTCTGTTTGTTTGTTTTATTTCCTAAATTCCATATATGAGTGAAATCATATGGCATTTGTATTTCTCTGATTTATTTTGCTTAGCATAATATTCTTAAACTATGTAGCTACTCCGAAAAGAGTATGGATTTTTCTCAAAATATTGAACATAGAACTACCCTGCAATCCAGCTATTGCACTACTAGGTTTTAGCCAAAAATACAAAAATACTAACTCAAAGGGATATATGTATCTCAATATTTATAGCAGCATTGTCTATTGATAGCCAAACTATGGAAGCAGCCCAAGTGTTCATTGACTGATGAATGATAAGATGATGTGGGGACATCTTGGTGGCTCAGTTGGTTAAGTGTCTGCCTTTGACTCAGGTCATGATCCCAGGGCCCTGGGATTGAATCCTGCATCAGGATCCCTGCTTAGCAGGGCCCTGCTTCTCCCTCTGCCACCACTCCCCATGTTTGTGTACACACTCTCTCTCTGGCATATAAATAAATAAAATCTTTAAAAAAAAAAAGATAATCAATTTCACCTACTGTGATATAAGGAGATAAGAATATGGAGTGGGGATTGGGACAAGAATGAGGTCATAGTGTGTCCATTGTGGCTCCACTAGTTACATAATACAAGGGTCATCCAATAGAGAGAACACAATCTGATATCTTGGTAGACATTTGTACTGCATTACTGAAAATACTAATGGTAATTCGGAGGTGCTTGAACCAAAAATCTAAGAGTAGCTTCTAATAGAGTGCTTAACTTCATTATATCTAATCTAATTATTACAATAAACCAATGGTTAAGCATGGTTACTACTTGAGATGAGAATACTTAGCCTCAAAGAGGTTAAATAATTTCTTCAATCATTAGTAAGGTGCAGAGTTAAAATTAGTGTGGAAGTCTGCTTGATTCACCCATACTCTTTTTCCCAGAAAGGTAGACCGTCTTCATGTCCATAACTCTATCGTTTTTTTTTTAGTTCTTGAAACTTAGTGTTTCCTGAAGAGTCTTCTATTGAAAAAACGAGTTCAAAGAAATATTGAAAAGTGCTTTTATAAAAAAGCATTTTTAGTAAAATATTTGATTAATAAGGGCTAAAAGTTAAGTGGTTTTTATAATACTGTGCTGAATACAGTAATCCCTCCTTAGCTATAGTTTTTCTTTCTAGTTTCAGTTGCCTGTGGTCCCCTATAGTCCAGAAGCATATGATCCTTCTGATGAAGCATCATAAGGTCACTATCAGCCTAACTCTACATTACAATGCCTAGTCATTCACCTCACTTCACTTCATCATGAGGACCTTTTATCATTTCACATCACCACAAGAAGAAGGGTGAGCACAATACAATAAAATGATTTTGAGAGAGAGAGACAACATTTACATAACTTTCACTATAGCATGTTGTTATAATTGTTTTTTTATTATTAATTGTTAATTTCTTACTGTGCTTATTTATTAATTAAATTATATCATAGGTATGTATAAGAAAAGATGTTTATATAGAGTTCAGTGCTATCTAGTTTCAGGCATCTACTGGGGGTCCTGGAATCTACACCCTGCAAATAAGGTAGGACTATTGTATTTAAAAATACAAATACACTAGGGAATACACAATAAACAAGTATAGAGTATTATTTATAATGAGTCCCCAGTTTTTAATCCTATGAACCACTTTTTTTGTGGTGGAATATTCTGTGATTAATGTATTAACATAATTTTTAGAATGCTATTTTAGACCAGGGTTTGCCTAGAAAATGCAAGCTGAAGTGATCAACAATTTACTTTTATTTTTTTTAAAGATTTATTTACTCAATTTAGGAGAGAGAGAGATAACATGCAAGCATGCAGGGGGAGGGGCAGAAGAAGAGGGAGAGAATCCTCAAGCAGACTCCCGTTGAGCACAGAACCCAACATGGGGCTTGATCCTAGAACTGCAAGATTATGACCTGAGCTGAAATCAAGAGTCAGATACTTAACTGACTGAACCACCTGGCACTTCTAAAATGATCAGCAATTTAGAAGACTAAATGAATCCAGGACATCATATTTATTTCCACTTAAGTGTTTACTTATTAATTATCATAATTATAGTTCCAAATTTTTCAATTTTTTAGATAAACAACAAAGAAAACATGAATACAATTACTGCTTCATATAAAGTCAACAAACCCCAATTGGTTGTGATGACAAACTCTATTACTGTTAAATAAGCAAACACTAAATTCAAAACAGAATTAGTATAGGCATTCTACTACATTGCTGACCACTGATGGATATTGATCTCAAGATTGTTACTATATATGTAAATTACTAGGTTGTATACCATCAATTCAGAGTAAATGCATAATAAATACACTTACATTAATATGTGCAATATATTTCTTGTGTCAACTTCCAGAACTCATTTGAAAATTCAATAATGTATATAAAAAACATTTGAAAATAATAAGTAGTGACATTGGAGGGCTACTGCATAAAGTTTATCTGGAAACTTATTAGTAACCTACATAATTTTTCACAAACAAAATTCTCAAATTGTATTAATGCTTGGTTTTGCCGCATTGTTTCCCATATTGCAGATAAATAGTATTTTCTTTGTCCATTATATTGTATGCTTAAAGGGAAATCTAAATGAGTACAATAAGTAAATTCACTTCTGAAGTCATCAGTGATCACTTGTTATAAATAGTATGTGCAAATACTTTTCTAATTCATATTTTCATCTCTTACCTTTGTGGTGTATTTTACTTACTACATATGCTGCCTCTGTTATAATTCAAAGTATGTCATTTTAGCCCATCCAGGCAATATCTTGAAACATTGAAGAGATCAGCAACATTACAGAAGAGAGTATGGATCAGGTCAGTAATTTAGGGGATGATTTCCTTTATAGATGATGTGATGTTTCTCATTTGAAACACTCATCATTTACTATGCAATGTCTATATGTAAGATCAGTTTTAAATGAACTATTCTCTAAATTTCTAAAGATGAGCTAAAATCATGGATATTTTAAGACAGTTAATCTGAGAAAGGTATTTGTTTCAGCATAACATTAATTAGAGGGGCTGCTGTCATGACCCTCAGAGGATAGGCATTGTAATAATACTGAATAGAATGCAATTATATTAAATAGTGTATAAGGATTGGGTGACACAAGGAATGGCTACTGAAATGTAGTCTTTTTCTACTCTTTCATTCAAGGTTTAAATTATGCCAAGGTCATTTGTGATAGAGAGCTATCTGATGGTTGTTGGTATTCTCTAGGAAAAATTAATTGAGGGTCACTGTTCTATGCTGAGTAAAAAGCAGAGCTGGACCTTCTGTATTTCTCAGCAGGAGTCTATGAAAGCTTGTCTGAAATAATCCATTTTGTAGCTATATTAACAGAGATTACATGTTAGGGCAAACTGGCGTGGATTTTGAATATCAACCTGTTTATCAAAATATATGTTTCCAAGAGAAAAAATACCCATGTATGTATCATTTTCACTGTATTGTTATCTCCTTCAGAAATAATTTTAATTTGGAATGGCTTTCCACTTTTAGATACACCTAAGTGCTTTCCAATTTGGTCTTTTAACATCTTCCAACAAAGTTATATAGTCATTGGTAATTTTTTCTATGATGAACATTATTAGATTTACTTTTTCCTTAAATAGAAAATTTTGTCCTCCTTTAACTTAGAAAATAGTGTACATTTTAAAAAATAAAATGCTTAATTAACAGCAAATTATTGTTTTAAATAGTGCAAATGTGCCAAGCAGGGACAATGATCACACATTTGAAAATTTTAACTACAAAACAAGAAGTGTGTGTGTGTGCGCGCACGTGTGCACAC